>NW_027121000.1:0-600000 GCF_030686945.1 Centruroides vittatus | reverse complement strand
GTTTTGATGTGTCTGTTAGCCGGTTTCTTGCTTTAATTTTTACTAAATTTGTTGCGGAAAACTATTCACATACATAACTTGTAGAAAATAATGTTTGAACTTTTGCTGCATACTTCCTTGAGCTGGGAAATTGATATATTTATTCATATTTTATGCGACGCAGGCCGCAAAAATTATTGATGCAAGCTGCGGGTTGCCCATCCCTGAGTTAAACTAAAATTGTTTGTTTCTGTAATAATTATATAAATATATTTTTTGCCAAATTACACTGTGGATGATAGAAAACCATTAATGGATCATATTTGATTCAAGTTTATTATAAATTTTTTTGGTTGATACTTGAGTAGTTTCATAATATATATTCAGTTTATCAGATATTAGCAGAGAGTATAACTTAATAAAAAGAGATTTGATTGACCATTGTGTAAAAAATATGAATAGAAATTATGGATAGGTTTAATGATGATGTCAAAACTTAAGGGTGAAAACAAAGCTAACATGCAAATGCAAATGTACTAGTAGTGAGCACATTATCTTGAAAAAATGCAGAAAAGTCGTTCGGTGAATTATCATAATCATAATGTGGCAAAAATTATAAATTCAAGTTTTCATATATTTCTTAGTAAAGAAGAAAGGAAAAAATAAATGGATAAATGAGAAAGGAATTAAAGATGGTTTACAGTGATTGCCCACAAAATATACATAGACTTATTTGTATAACAAACATTTTATTTCAGGTGATTTAAGCTGTAGTAATAATTAGTATCAACATTAGAAATGATTATTTTTCTAGATTTGTTTGTAAAGATAACAATTAAGAATTTACCTGCACATTAATGTCTGTCATTTGATAGAAATTAATATGGAAATAAAATTTTTCAAAAGAATCTAGATCCTATTATATATTTTGTTTCTTTACTATAAGCATCTCTGTTCACTGTAAAAATCACTGATAAAATATTTGACTCATAAAGCTTGATTTATGTTACTGAATTTAAATTTGGTTAATGTTACCTTAGGTAGCCAAGATGGCAGCTTGTCTCTAATTCCAGCAAGGAAACAGTGGGGACGCACGTTCTAACCCAATCTAACCTAACCTATTTTAATAAATTACTCCTATTCTAATAATTTGGTTGGCAATAATTATGGTAATTTATTAGAATAGGTTAGGTTAGGTTAGAACGTGCGTCCCCACTGTTTCAGAGACACGCCGCCATGTTCGCTACCATAGGTAACATTACCCAGTTAGGTTAGGTTAGGTTAGAACGTGCATCCCACTGTTTCCTTGCTGGAATTAGAGACGAGCCTCCATCTTGGCTACCTAAGGTAACATTAACCTTAAATTTTAATCAACTAGGTAACACGTCTCAACTCACTTTTCAACATTTTTTAAGAAAATGTGCTCACTGCTGCTATATTTGCATTCACAAGATAGCTTTGATCTTACTGTTATATCTGGATACTTTAAGATTTGACATCATTATTAAACCTATCTGTAGAATAAGAAGTTAATATTTACTTTCTTATATTATATATTTATATATGAAAAATATATATTCTTTTATTCAATATTTATTTTTATAAAAAATGATATGATAACTTTACATAGGCCTATATATATTTAATAAAATTTATTAGTTAGCAATTTATAATTATAGTATTGTATTTTTATCTTTTTTAAAAAATAAAATAAGATCAGATCAAGATAGCAGTGTAAATATAATGTAGGATTAATGTGCAAGTTAGCAGTTTTATATGAATACAAAAGTGAGAAGTGATAAATTAAGATATAAGCATTGATACAACGTTGAAACATTTTCATGATGATTTTTTGCTATTTAACAAGACATGTAACAGCTTTATTTTACATAAAAGAATGAAATCTCAAGTTCAAACTGTCTTGAGATACTATAAGATGGTTTTAACTGATAAGAAATAGTATAAATTTTCTAATAAACAGATTTGTCATGCTATCAACTAATGTGATACAAAATAATAATAAGATATAATTAACTAACAGAAAAAAAAGTCAACATATAATTTACCTATTACTTATATTTGAAATAAATAACATTGATTAACAAGTGTCGATTATCTTCCGTTTCGTCTCTATTAGAATTATTATGTTGGGTTAAGTGAGAGATATTCGGTTAACACCAGTGGCTGTGTACTATGCCGGACCAAAGTCAAGGCATAGTAACCAAAACAGAAATTAAAGAAGTGTATCAGTGTGTGTGTCTGTATTCAGGAATTTTCTCACAATATGACATGTATTCAATATAGTGGCCTTCTGTAGTGTGATGTATATGTTTCTATTCAATTGTAATGTGCCCAGGCTTTTGTGTAGTGTGTGTGGTATGACATGTAGAGGAGAGAACAACAGGTACAATAAGCACCCTATCCATCCTCCACAGATGCCTTATTTCCTGGGCAAGTTCTGTGTACTTGCTAATTTTTTCAGCACATGCGTTTTGTATATTGTGAGTGTTTGGAATGGATATGTCTATAATGTATGTGATTTTATTGTGTTTGTCAATGAGTGTGATGTCTGGTCTGTTGTGGTAAATTGTTTTATCTGTGATTATGGCTCTGTCGTAGTACATTTTGTGCGTGTTGTTTTCCAATACTGTCTGTGGAATGTATTTGTAGTATGGTTTGTGGATGTCTACTAATTTGTGTTTCTTTACAAGCTCTTGGTGTATTATATTTGCTACTTGATTATGTCTGTGTAGATAATCTGTCTGTGACAAGAGCTTGCAACCAGAAGTGATGTGTTGTATAGTTTCTGGCATGACATGACATTTTCTGCATGTGTCACTTGTGAGTGTTGTATCTTTGAGTATGTGTTTTCTGTAGTTTTTAGTATTTATGACCTGATCCTGTATGGCGATCATGAATCCTTCCGTCTCCCCAAAGAGGCATCCCCGTGCTAACCAGCTGTTTGACGCAGTTTTGTCAACAAAATCCTGGGCCAGATCATAAGGATGCCTGCCATGGAGTGCCTTTCGAGCCCACGATTGCTTAATGGTGTCTGTGCTTTTTATATGTTGCGTTGTGTCCATATGATGTGAGTGTAAGTTTAATGGTGTGTTATTTGAGTCTGCTAGAGTTACTGCTTTATGTAATTGTGATGTTTCTTGTTTTTTGTAGAAAAACTCTCGCAGTGACTGTATTTGTTTGTAGTGAAGGTTAACTATGTCAATCAGGCCACGTCCGCCATCTTTACGTGGAAGGGTTAATCTTTCTGTGGCGGATTTAGGATGATGTTGTTTATGCTTAGTAAGTGTAGTTCTTGTTTTCCTTTGGAGTTGCTCGAGATCTGTGCGAGTCCAATGTATAACTCCAAAAGAATATGTAAGTACTGGAATGACACATGTGTTTATTGCTTTGACTGTATGTTTTGCATTTAACTGTGTTCTGAGAATAGCATTTAACCTACTTTGGTATTCTTTAATTAATCTTTGCTTTATTTGTGTATGTTCTGTTAGTTTGGCCTGTTGGAATCCTAAATACTCGTAGAACTCACCCTCTTCCATGGATTCAATAACGTCGCCATTTCCAAGCGCAAAATCTTCTTTCTTCAGGATTCCTTTTTCTATGTGAAGTGTTTTTCATTTATCTAGGCCAAATTCCATTTGTATGTCCTTGGTGTATTAATGTGTGATTTGTAGGAGTTGACAAAGTTGTTTTTGTGTGAATGCATAAAGTTTTATGTCATCCATGTACATGAGATGTGACAGTGTAAACTGTGTTGTTTTTTCATGTCTGATATTGTAACCATATTGCGTGTTGTTTAACATGTTGGATAATGGGTTCAAGGCTAGGCAGAACCAGAGAGGACTCAAGGAATCTCCTTGAAAAATTCCTCGCCTAATAAAAATTTGGTTTGTTTGTATGGAAGTGTTATGAACCCTGAGATGTAGTGTTGTTCTCCAGTGCTGCATGGTGTTTTGGAAGAATGTAATGAGTGATGGATGTATTTTGTACATGTGTAGAATATGTAGCAGCCAACTGTGTGGAACACTGTCGAATGCTTTTCTGTAGTCTATATATGCCATGTGTATGTTTCTGTGTTGTTTGTGTGCTTGCCGTAGAATGACTGAATCTATGAGTAACTGTTCTTTGCAACCCCTGTGATTTCTACGGCAACCTTTTTGTTGTTCCGTGAGAATGTCGTGTTTTTCAATATGTTTGTATATTTTGTTTGCGATACAGGATGTCAATAATTTGTAGAGTGTTGGAAGACATGTAATTGGTCTGTATTGTGTGGGGTCTGTGGTATTGTTGTTTTTGGTTTCATGTAGGTGATGCCCTGAGTAAGAAAATTTGGCATGTCTTGTGGATTGATGATGATGTGTGTTAGGTGTTTAGCTAGTTCCTGGTGCAGTGATGTAAACTTTTTGTACCAGAAATTGTGAATGTTGTCTACACCAGGTGTCTTCCAGTTGTGTGTTCTGTTAACAGTGTATTGGAAATCATGTATGTTTATTTCAGCACAGGGCATAGTTGGTATGTTGTGCAAGTTTCTGTTCTCCTCCTCGATCCAGCCTGCATCAGCATTGTGCGTGACAGCACTGGACCAAAGAGAAGACCAATAAGTTGTGAGTTCTTCTTCTGTTGGTGTGCCACTGTGCTGTGTATCAGTGTTTGCTTTGTTATTAATTTGTCTGTAAAAGAGTTTTTCATTGTTTGTAAATAATTTATTTTGTTGTTTTCGTAGTGTACATGTTTTGTATCGTTTGAGTCTACGTGCTTTGGCAGCAAGTTTTTGTTTTAATATATCAATGTATTCTGTAATGCGTGTGTTGTGATGTTCATGTTTTGTGTGTGTTTTTATTTTCTTGAAAATGTTTTTGAGCTGTTTCCTTAATTTGGGTGTGATGTTGTTTTTAGTGTATTGTGTCAGCCTGCATAATTGCTGTCTAATGTCATTTATTTGTGTTTCTATTCTTCTCTGCCAGGCAGGCTTGTGATAGAATTGTGTTTTCTCTGTATTTGTCTGTGATTGAACTTTCAGTCCATGGTGTGTCACCACTGTGACTGCCCCAGCATAAACTAATGTATGAATGTCTGCGAGTGTAGAAATTGAATGAATGTAGTGTGGTAGTAAGTGAGTGTTTACATAATTTAGTGTTTTTCCAACTTCCTTTGATGTGTTGATTTTTGGTATTCGTGGTCGTTGTGTGGGATCTGTGCCTGTATATTTAGTGAGTGTTTCCTGAAATATAAGTGAGAGCGTATTAACTAAATCCATGTCTATGTTATCAGTGATTGACGAGGAAGTGTCTGTAGTATCATTAGTGGTAATTGTTGTATGTGTGTTATTATCAATGCTTGTTGCTGGATTATCCTGACAAGTTACATAATCTTCATTAATGTTAGATGTTTCTGTCTGTTGATGTATTTGATCAGCAACCTGTTGTTTGATAAGTTCAAGTGTTGTTTGTGGAATAAGGTTGTTGTGTATAATTGTTCTTTTTTGATCAACAACCCTTTGTTCGGTGACAGTGAGATGAGGATACTGTTGTGTGAATCTATGGTGTAGTTGTTGTCTGTATGCTGTCATGTTTGTTTCGAGTTTTGTGATTGTGTAGTAAGTACGGATGATAAACTCGTTCATTTCTACTGTCCATTTCATCCGTTGGCGTGGTTTTCCAGCCTTTGTGGTCTGCGGATGCATTGCCACAGAAACACCAAGGCTGGGTTGGTTCCTCACATCTGTTGAGGGCATTGCAGTAGCCATGCTTGTGCCGGTGCTGCTTTCGCCACCAGTAACCAAGGGAGACTGTGGCCTATTTTTCGAACGTGAGCCTCTGCCTAACCCACGAACGCGGACCTTGTTAACCCGGGCGACGTCCGAGCTGGTATCACATTTAGATCTAGTTATTACTATAATAAATATCTCCACAGAATGTGGGTGTGGTCACTCTTAGCTTCATTTCTCCCCATAGACCTTACTGGCATGGGTGTCCCTACCAGGAGCTTGTGCTCCAGCCTGCATTGCCCTATGGATCAGTAAAATTACTGGGCTCTCCCACCACGACCAGGTGGTGACCACGGGAGAGTTAGAATTATTATTATTATTATTATTATTATTATTATTATAATTTAATTATTATTATATTATCAAATATCATACATTTGAATTATATAAAATAGATAAATAATCTTTGTTCTCTTAGGAAATACAGCGAATTAGGAGACAATAGCTACAATGATTTCTATCAAAGCCAATTAGTATTTCATAAATATTTCTAAGAACATAAAAATTTATGTTTTCTAATTGGATAAAGCATAATTACTTTGAATATATTAAATTAAATTTAGTCAACATTCATATTTGAGACAAAATTTTATTGTAATCAGAAGCTATAAGGTTTTTAGGCTATCTATATGAACAAAAACAAAATTTCATTGGTTATTGCTCCCCAAAACTTACTTGTTGCATTGTTAAATGATTTGCAAAAATATTGATCTAATTTTATCTAAATTATTGCATAATCTTATTTATTAAAAATTCTTTTTTAAATTGGCACAAAAATTGATATTTTTGTAAATATATAATATATTTCTTGCATTGTTCTGACTTTTGTATTTAGTTATTGAAAATATAATTCATGTATGAAAATATTCTCTCCATTGGTTGGATTTTTTAAAAATAATTTTACGTGGATATTTTGCATGATTTTTGAAAATAATGAATAATAAATACATAACATGATTCTTTATATTAAGCATAGATAACTTGTGGCCTTTTATGTTGCATGTGTATTTACGAGATGATTAAGCTTATTTAAATCATAAGTAATTTACTTGTGTGTGTCAAAAGTGAACAAAAGTTATAAAGTTATAACAATAAATTTGAAGGTTAGTTATCCATAGGATTTGCATTTCCTTTACAAAGTAGTAGACTTGGCAATGTGTGTGAACTGCCAACTGTAGTTAGTAAGTTTACTTAACTGAATGAGACAGCTAAGATTTTTTCAAATATTTAAAGCTGGCCAAAAATTTTTAACCTCAAAGTTCTCGCTGAAGTTAAGTAATTACAAATATTTAAAAAAAATTTTCATCTATAATTTTATTACTTACTTTACAATCTTATATAGAATTTATGTAAAATCTAATAGTTTTAGCATTTTGGTCTTATCCCATATCAAAACAATGTCATATTTAAAAAAGGAAATGGCAATGATTCTGTCTTAATGGTGATATAGAAATAAATTCATGCTAGTATACAAATTCAAGTATGGTACATAAAAAGATATACATAGCCAAGTATTTGATAGAATAAAAGAAATTGTAGCTTGATACATCTATCAAAAATTTTGCAGTTAACAACAATACACAACCTGAATTTTACAGTAGACAAAATTCTTTTGATTTAGGCTAAATTGAGTGTGCTGATTTTAAATCTGGATTCAGATTTTTTTCATTTTTTCCAGATTTTAGATTTCTTACATTTTTTTATGCTGAAGAAAATGCTCTTTTTAAAAATGTTCAAGCATTTAAAAAAATATTTATTCTTATTATAGGCTAATGTACTGTATACTATTGGAAAACCACATCTTTAAATTAACTAATGTAAAAAATATGATGGATGTATTATTAATTATTTTGAAGTTATGGCCAAAAGAAACATCATTTATCAAATAAGTCAAACTGAATAGTACCATCTGTTGTAGGTGACTACAAATGCTGACATATGCACTGACTAACTTCTATTTTTGGTATCTTGAACATACATTCAATTCTGGTATTGAATACATTCTTTCAAATTAAAGTTTGTAATCTGAAATCTTCAGTTGATTTTACTTCCTAGTGTGTTTCCTGTTTTCTGCATACAGTTGGCATGCTTTCAATTTATCGAGAATAAATGAAGTTGTGCCAATCATCCGAACAGCTTTTTGTATATTTGTGGACATTATACATTATACGTGTTCTTTGCAAGCAGTGTAAGAAACTTATGAAAAGAGCAAAGACATTCACAAAAATTATTTTTGAAGGTAGAAGATCAAGATATTTTTTATTTTTTTGAAATACATGTTTTAATGTGTTGTGGTGGTATAATGAAGAGAAAAGATCATTGTTTGTTGTGTTTATAGATTGGCATAAACTTATCATTACTTTGATTGCTGGTTTTGAATGAATACCGTCCATAACCAAAAATCCAAATGAGGAATTTTTTCTTTTTAAAGTTTAAATTACAGAAACAGTATGAATATACAAGTTAGTTCCTGACCAAATTTTTGTCTTGAGATTTTCTGTTAAGAATACATCATTGTTCATTTCTTAGATATTAAGACAAAGTAATTATTGATCATTTACAGAATTTTTAGGTGTCTTTTCACATATGAAATACCTAGTGATTTTAGTTTATTATTTTAGTGATTTGATTTAGTATAATAATTTATTTACTGTTTATTTAATTTCATCTTTTAGTTTTTGACAGTTTATTTAGTTTAGTTTTTTAGTTTTGACATATTTTAACGTAAAATGTCTAGTCTAATAAAATGGAATTTTGAAATACACTTGATTTTTCTTATTTTATTGTTTTTCATCTAATTGAAGAATAATTTTAATTACAAAAAATTATATATGCTTGATATGTAGTATATTATTGTGCAATAGAAGTTTTCCTACTTATGGACTGTGCCAAAAAATTAAGACATTCAAAAAACATTCAGTTTTGATACTCAAAAAGTTGAACTTATGATATTTGAAGTATGAATAATAGCCTTTTTTTTTAGAAATTATTTAACAAAACTTGTTATAAAAGCAGCAACTAACATCTTTAATGCAGTTAAAATGAACAAAATTTATTATATGAATGAACGTTTTCAATTGTTTTTAACATCCATCTTCAGGTTATGGAATGTTGCATGAAATCGGCACTATGATTACATTGGAGCTACCCACAGACCATTAAATATTAGACTAAAGGAACATCACTACATGGTTCAAAAGGGTTTGTACACAACAGTTCTTTCAGCCTTTGATGCATCCAAACGGATTTTAATAATGCATGTCTGTACATAGCACATCTCTTCCTGCACAACTCAAGTATCTTGAAAACCTTGAAATTTACAATGCAACTAAGAAAGGTTTTGCAGTTAATTTTTCGGAGACATCTACAGTATCTTATGCATGGAAGGCTATTCATGATAATTTATAATCTTATTTATATTTTTAGTTATTTTTATTTTGAGTTTATAGTATATAGTTATATTTATACTCTTTATATTTGTAATTTTATTTTTACTTTATTTAACCTCTGTTATATGTATTTTATTTTGATTTCATTTTATTTTTCATCAACTTTTTTTTATAAATGTGACCTTTAGCATGTGTTTAATGAGTTCTATTGTATTTAAATTTTGTTTTTTGAATTTATTCTGTAACATTCCATAACCTGAAGATGGCTGTTAAAAACAGTTGAAAATGTTTGTTCTTATAATAAATTTTGTTCATTTCAACTGAATTACAGGTGTTAGTTGCTGCTTTTACTGTAATCTCATTCAGTTTTGCAATATCTTTTAAGAAAAGTTGTTTGCTTTGAAAGAGTTGAAGATGTACAAATTATCATTAAAATGTTTTCGAGAAGACAATCAATATAGTAAGAACAATTAGAGAAGGTGGTTACTTTGAAAACCAAATAAACATATTTATTGTTATTATTGCAATGATAAATAATCAAATTATGGAAACAAAACAATTTACTAAATCTTATACATAAATAAAATTAAATTAAATAAGAAACAAAAATTTGGTAGAATTCATGTTTGAATCTCAATGTTTTGAGACACTCTGAACCCCCAAAACTTCAAAAAACTGATAACCGGGATATGTATGTGTTAGCATCTAAGATTAATTTTATTAATGTAAACATTTTTACAAAATTTTTTAATCTTCATGATTCAATTATTATTTGTAACCATTGAAGTGGATTTGTTTTTCTACATTTCTGAACTAACTACATTTCTAATAGTTCATATAAAATCTTAAAAATAAAAATTGCTCAAAATGTAGGATTCAAATGTCTATATCAGTGATTCTCAACCTTTTTTTCGTCATGGTACACTTTAATAATTTAAAAATTTGGTGGAACGCACGGTTACTTTGGTAAGTACTGCAGCACAAACGGTGACATTGTAACAGTAATTTTTAAATGCAGTTGGTTATTTAGGTCACGTTTTCTAAACGCCTTGGTAACTACTGGCAGTTACCGGTAACAATTTCCAAACACACCCTTGGTAGATAGAACTAATTGAACCACTTGTCTGACGTTGCTTATGTATGGGTATTTGCAGTGGCAGCACACTAAAGTGCCACGGCACGGTAGTTGAGAATCACTGGTCTATATCTTAAATGCTGTTAAAGCAATATTTCTTGTTGTTTATCGTAATGTATTAGAAAAAATGTTTATTCCATTTATATTTATCAATCATTTGACCCTTTTTTTTCAAAGAAATTGTATGTGATTTTTTAATCAAATTTAATCAACACATTATAAACTTGCATAAAAAAAATTATCATCTTATACACTATATATATATATATATTAAATGTAAAATGATTGTCAAGCATTTTCTCCTAAATAAACAACTTCATGACTTTATCTGTTTACCTTAAGTTTACATTTTATTATATTTGATGCATTTTCTGATAAATTCCATATTATAAGTTCTTGATATAAATTTATTAGAAAAAAACTAAAAAGTATAAATTGATTATGAAATTCAGTAAAAACAGCTTTTGACTAATTTTATTTCAAATAGTAATTCTGTACAAGTAATCCAATAATTATTAAAACAGATCATCAGGTCTTATTCGGCTACATAATGACTAATAAATTATTTAAAAATTAAGTAATTTGGCTAGTGGTGGTAAGTTAAGCTGTTATTTATTGTTAAATTAAATAATTTTAAATAAATAAATTTAATTTAGAATATTATAGAAGAAAAGATCAATTTGAATCAGGACTTCAGCAAGAAGAAAAATTCAACACTGAGAGGGTTCAAGTTCCACTGTGGGCACCTTTTGTATACAGAATCGTTCCAATTTATGGAGACATACTTTGAGAATAGATTACTGGTAGGACAAAGAACAGAAATGGTCCTATCAACATAGGTTCAAAAATTGTGAGCATTAAGCTGCACACAGGATATAACATTTGCACAACAGCATGGTATCTAATTCAGAATCACAGTACATGATTGAGGTTTCCTTCACAAGCCTCAGTGCAAACTGTCACATGTATTATGAACTGACACACCTTTTTGAATGTTCCTGCTTATATCTGAACAGCATTACATGTTGCTCCAATATCCATTGCAAATTGGTTCAGTACACAACACTTTTTGGATGTCCCACAAGCAAACATCAAGTGGATTGAGGTCTGGCAAGCCTCTCAAAAAAAAATTTCTATTTATTTGTTTTTGGATGTTGATATATTGAGACACTTCCATTGTGGCACAAAGTTAAGAGTGGTGACTCTTGGATTTGAAAAAAAAGAATAACCTGTTAATTTAATTACATATAAAAAGCATTTTAAAATTAATAGGATGTTAATTTTCATATAGGACATAGACCAGAAATTCTGTTTCTTAAATCAAGGTTTTATTGTAATACTTTTTATTTAAAAAATAATGTTTAAATGTAATGTATAAAAATAAGTATTGATCATGTAGTAATTCTTTCATTTTTTATTATACATTAGAAAAATCTTAATTAAATCACTAGTTATTAAATGTTATTACATTTAATGTTTCAAGAAACTGTAATTAAAATTTAAAATTTTTAACTATTTTATTCATTATTTTACTTGTATTCATTATCTTATTTTTTATCATTTATAGAGCAAAAAGAACAGATGATTAAAAGACAGGCTGCAGATAAAGCAAATTTGAAGCGATTTCGAGAACAAGTAAGCATATTGCGAAAACAAACTGCCAGATTATCTATCATGCTATAATAAGACTAACAACAATTTAGAAAGAAATCACTTTGGGTAGAGGTAGGCGATTAAGTCGCCATCTCTTGGTAAATTTAATAATTAGAATTAAATCAAATTATTAAAATTTTAATTCAGAAAATTTTCACATTATTAATTAATCAAGTTTTTTTTAAAGTTTTGAATATTTGTGTTATAAAATTTAAAATATTTACCAATATTTAATATTTAAAAATACATTTTATTTAATTCTTTAGATTGAAAAAAGAATAACAGAATTCATAAAAGATTCCAGCATGCAGAAATTTAAATTTGAGCCTATGGATAAAGTCAGTCGTTCCATAGTGTAAGAATAAATTAATTGTTTTTACATAAACTTAATAAGAATTATGATTTATTTTTCCATATGGTAAACTTTAAATTAAGCTTTTTGTTATAAACCTAATTAATTTTAGAAAAGAATGTTTATTACACTGATACATACACATTTTAAATTTTAATATGCTTGAGTCTTACTTGTTATACTAAAACATTATCACTCTGAAATTATAAATCAGTTGGTTATAAGTTATTTCATTGTGATATCATTGTCAAAATATGCTTGCTTCTAAACTTCAAAAATAAAGCTAACACAATAATAAAAATATCCAAAAGACTTGAAAATGAAAGAAACAAACTCTTAGTTAAAGATTGAACAAAAAACAAATTGCTTTATACTTTTATTTTTCACTATTAATTTCATTCTAAAAGTGATGAGGATAAACAAAAGATTTAATGCTATTTTAACTCAGAATTATCACATATCAAGAAAAAATCTCAAAGCCAAAAATTACTCTTTACAATATATTCAGAACAAATAAAATTGTAAAAGAAGATATAAAACAATTGGCTTATTTTCTTAATGACAATCCCCCCCTTTGTATCTTTCATATGAATGGAATAAATGAATGAATGCTCTATACTTTCTCTTTGATGATGAACTATACACAAATAACATCTTCAGTAAACAAGTGAAAAAGTATTCTACATGACAATAAATGTTCAGGATGTATATTATACATCCCAAATATTATTAAATAATACATGTTTTGAGGACAAAAAAAAAATGAAATTTTTCCAAAATTCTCATCTAATAAAAATATAATTAAGCAGCAATGGAGTACTTTTTTCCAAAGGCCCTTTTTCTCCTAAAATTATGTAAAATTGCTTTTATTTTTTCCTTGGATTTTTATTGTTATACTATCTTTTTATAGTACTCTAATGCCAGAGAGATTTTTTAAAAGCAATTTTGCATAGTTTTAGATGGGAAAGAGCCTAGAAAGAAAGATATCCATTATTGTTTAATTTTGTTTGTGTGATAAGAGGCATATTAAAGAAGGCTCTAATTTATGTTGCTTTATTTTTATATCATATACTTTTTCTATAACATTTATATATGACTAACCTGAGATATATCATTTAATAGCTCTATAACAGAATTTGAATTGGATTCAACAGCATGTAATTTATGGGTAATAATTATATTTTATACATTTTAATAAAGAATAAGAAATAAAGAGAAAATACAGCTTATATATTTATCATATCATTTCTTGATATTTATTGTACAGTACATCTTTTAGTTCAAATTACTGCCTTAATATCAAAAATCAATATTCCAGAGTTTATACAAAATTTCAATATTCAAACTACAAGAAACAATAAAGTTTTATACTAAAGGATAAAAAGATTAAAGAAGTAGATAGATAAAAGATAAATACCAATAATAAATTTCGAAATTAGAAGTTAAAATATCCTGTCAAGTTAATCTATTTCTTGACAGATTCTACAAGTAATACAGAACTTCAGTCTTCAAAATCTCTTTGCTGTACCACTAGCTGATTGGTATTCTGGTAATGCTATATGAGGTAGGAATTTGAATTAAATCTAACACCATAATACTCATATCACAGATGTATGGTGTCAGAAATGCATGCTTCCAGCAGCTGTTTACCACAGAATCTCCATATAAGAGTCTATTCATTATGATGCATCAGACTAAACTGCAATTTGTCTGAAAGGGCCATACAGTAGCAATCATTATTTAAGTGTTTTGTCACCACTTAGTTCTTTATATCAGTAGTGTAGGGTCAAGAGAAGTTTTTTACTCACTGTTACAACATCGGACAGCGAATAAAAAGTCTCTTCTGTAACAAATGCTATTGAACAAAGCTTGCAGATGTTTTTTGATATATAGAATCACTCCATTATTATACTAAGGTGATTTGCCAACACCATTTGATACAAGTGCCACCCTCTTTGTTCATTACACAACATTTTGCTCCAGACGTTCCATGTAGATGCTTACAACTTTCTTCTCTCTACTGATTTAATATTTGTGTCATTATTCTTGCATCTCTTTCAACATTGGGAATATTGCAGAAGGATAAACCACTTTCCAGAAGTTCCACAATCCTGTTTCACTTGAAGTTCAATAGCTGTATCTGTGGGTCTCTTCTGCTGCAGTATGCTGCACTGTTAGTGTATACTGAAAATTTGAGGAGTCATCTATAGATATGTGATCTGTGCAATCTGTATTTATACCTATACTATAATAGTTGAGTGAATGCAACTTGCACTGGAACTTTGCACATCAGTTGCTGTTGTATTGATTTTATTCCCTTTTATAGACTTGCAGATTTCCATCTATTCCTAAGTATTCTTTGTAGTGTTGTAATTTCTATAAAAAGTGTATTGTTGAAACAAATGATTGATATTAGAAAATATTTACTTTATAATAATAATTTTTTCCCAAAAATGTCAATTTGTAATACACTCAAACCTGTTTTTGTGTGATTTTTTATATGTGCAATGTGTTTTGTGCAATTATTTTTGTGCAGTATACCAATTTGATTGAAATTCATAAATCGCACACAAAAAATCACACAAAACAAATCGCACAAAAAAAGACCGCACAAAAACAGGTTTGAGTGTAATTACTAAAAATTTATATATAAAATTTTATTATAATTGAATTTTTAAGTACAAATAATTGTCATATACTATTCTGAATGAAAATATAAAAAAAACTAGTTATTTCAAAAAAATCATGTAAATAAACTTTACATCAGCATGATTTTATTACAACAAATGCAGGTGTTTCCCTACTTACGAAAAGGTTAGGTTTCTGAGGTTTTGTTGTAAGTCGAAAACTAACCTGGAAAGTACATTTGTAACAGAATAACTCGAATAACCTCTTATTTTTAGTGTTTGATCCTAAAATGTACTTAATAGAATACATATGCCTGTTATCCTGCTTACTACCTCTTAGTAGTAAGTGTTTCAGATGTGGTTTTTTTTCCATAACATTCTTAGTTTTTTAATGTGAAGTTTAGTTTCCATTATAATAAAGCAACACTTCTTGCACTTATCTCCACTGCTAGATTTCTATTACATTTTGGATGCATTTTTGAAGTATTAATTGTAAAAGTTCATAAAAATTGAAAACAATGGTGAAAAACACTGTTACTCCAATGTTACTGACTTCAATGCCATCTTGTGAGTGGTGATGGAACATCAGAATTCTTGAAAAACAAAAAATGATTTTTGCAATAGAAATAATCATATTAATTATTTATTACTGGCAAAAGACTAACTTAGACACCACCCATGATTGGCAAGAGAACTTCATAATTTGTGTGAATTTAAATTTTAGATGTACGGTCAAATTGTTTGTAAGTAGGGGAGCCCCTGTATTTTTGATTACTCTCGTTAGTCTTCCATTAGGTATAAATTCAAATACAAATAGATTTTTACATTCTAGAACATATAATGTTTTGAATTGATTGTATGCTATATTTAAAAGTATATAAGCAAAATTGAATATAAACAATAAACAACCATACATGTGTATGTTAAAATAACATTATACAAAATAAAGTAATTAATTTAAACTCGTTATATTTGTTAAAACATTATCAATTTATTTGTTATTTTATTTTACATATACACACATAATGGTTTATTGTTTATATTGTATTAATTTTGTTTATATAATCTTAAATACAGTGCATGAAAGCATTATAAGTTTCAGGATATAAAATTTCATTTATATTTGATGGTGACCTGATAAAAGCAGTTAAAAATGTTTTTTTAATAAAATTATTCAGGTATAAAGTTTTTATGTGATTTTTAAATACAAGTGTTTATATATTTATATTTATACAAGTTTAAATTATTTCAAATAAATATTGAAATAATTCTTTTGATGTAATTTTAGACATGATGTTGCTGATGTAGGAGGATTAACTGCATTTTCATTTGGTGATGATGAAGTAGATAGGCATGTGATGGTTTTTAAAAAGGTGGTTATTTATAATTTTGAAGTATTTTATTTTCTAATAAATGTTTAAAATTGTTAAAACTTTTAATTAAGAAAGTAAATTAAGGAATAAACAAAAACAATAAATGTATATGTAATTTCTATATCTTACAGGAGTTTTTATTCAAATTTTGTATGAGATAAAAAACTTTATTTTAGGAGTTTGCCCCCTCAGATGATGAACTCTTAGCTTACAGAAAAGGAGAAGAATGGAATCCTGAAAAAGCTAAAGAAGCAGCACAGCGAAAGGTAAATATATCTAATTAAAAAGTTTTTGATTACAAGATAAAATGTGATAAAAATTTTGTTCATTATGCAATTTCAATTTATAATTTTTATCTAAAGAACTTGTTTTAAAAATGAACTCAAATATATGTAAATGATTATTTGCAAATAAAATTATTTGTTGCAAGCAATTAATTATTTATATATTTATATATATCATTAAACCCAATATGTTAATAATAAACCAAATGATTGCCATAATTAATTTTATCTGGAAGTGAAGTGTCTTGGAGGTCCGGGTGACCACACAGTAAGTGGGAGGGAGTCGCAGGTTTCAATCTCGCTCTGGGCCGATTCTTTTAGACTATTCTAACATTATTTAAGAAATATTAATTAAAATATTATAATTATTATTTTCAATAAGAAATGGCACCTAACATCTACCTCTAATATCAAATTACTCAATGGTCTAATTATTAATATTAGCAAAAACATACCATAATTAGCATTAATTACAGTGATCATTTGATTTATTTATATTTATAATTATTATTTTTTCTTTAGGCTACATTGAATTACATGCTAAAACTTTTTAATTCCTATGAAAAGCATCAAAACCAAATTTGATGAATTTAACATATGCCAATCAATTGTCACCATAATTTAAATCAGTTATCCATGATTTAATTAGAAATAGTAAATTGAATTTTCATTCTTTAATTGAAATTAAATAAACTGTTAGTATCATTATTTACAGTATAAACATATGCTGCTGTGTGTTTCTGTATGAAATTTCACTGATACTGTTGTCAAAAATTATCATGTATTACAATTTTATTGTTAGTGATGAAAGAATTTTCTAAGTATTATGTTTTCTGCAAATAACTTATATAATATATGTGTTTAAAAGTCAGTTTTAAAATGAGTGAGATTTAGCTGCAGACTTTAAATTGCAATTACAAAATCATCTAATAGCTTTTCCTTTGTCTAAACTTAGCAAAAAGTTTTCAATAATGTGAAAAATCCTTTGTGCCTCACATAGAAATTTTTTGCAATTTTGTCAGATTAGCCTATATCAGATCAAGGTGAAGGCATACTTGCAGAAACACTAAGTGTTTCTGCAAGTATGCCTTCAAAAAACAAACAATTAATTCCAATAAATATTGTCTCCAACTGGATGAACTAAAGGTTGCAGTGCATCAAAAACATCCAGAACTTGCAAATTGATAGGGGGTGTATTCCATCACGATAATGCAAGATTGCACATATCATTAAACATGCGCTGAAAACTTCTAGATTTTAACTAGGATGTTTTGAGTTACCCTCCATATTCTCCAGATATTGATCCTTCAGATTATCATCTTTTTCATTCTTTGCAGAATAATTTAATGGCATAGAATTTCAATCTTTAGAAGGTATGAAAAATCACATGGATAATTTCTTCAACCAGAAACCCACTCAATTCTGCACAGATGGAATTATAAAACTACTCATTAGGTGGCATAAGGTTATCAAACAGAAGGATGAATACATTGGATTAAAGGTTTTTATTTATTTCAAAATAGAGTGCTCCTTCTACCATCCACCCAGACATTAATAGACAAAGAATTGCACCTTATTAATAGGGCAGTGCATAATGCTGGATATTCTACTTACAGATTTCATTATCTCCTTAACCGTGTCAAGAACAAATTATTTCCAAAATCTTTCCTCTGCAACAAAGAAGAACTCACTCTAGTACAACCTCCGATACCATTTTTGGGCCACATATCCCTAAAAATAACACGTATATTTAGAAAACATGATTTTTTGTTATCCATAGTCCCTCAACCAACATTAAGAAGAGTATTGTGCAACGATAGAAACTCTCACCAGAGGATTTGATCCGGGATCCCGACCACCTTTTAGTCCCAAAATTTTCGGGATTAAGTTTTCCTGATCCTGAGATTTTCGGGATTGACATTATTTTAAAAAAGTTGCGAAATAGACTGCATGAAGCAAAACGTTCAGTGCCAGTGCTCTTAACAGAATTGCTTGCCTATCATTTTAATATAAAACTTCTTGTATTTTGAACTAAAATGATAGGCAAGCAGTTCTCACTGGGTTACCTGGTAATATACTTTGTTTTTGTATTTTTGAATTTTCACAGGTGCCAATCGATTTCCTGGTGCAGTTGAGAGCACCTTTGGTTGGCTGTAGAGTTCTAACATAACCCTTCAAAAATTCTAATAAGTCATTCAATGGAGGAATATCATCACCCTTAAGTGATAAGATACATTTACAAAAGCACATGAAAGATTGCTGAAGAAATGAGTTGAGTGGCGTTTTATGCTACCTACAAAATCCTCATAGTAACAGTTTGGCTGACAATGATGAAATAAAGCATACATTTTCAAGTCTGAACAAGGTCCTGATAAAAATCCAGATTGTTTCATTAATTGAGAGATTAAATGGTAAAAAAACGATGAAGAGTGGGCTTATAAGTATTTACTAATGATTCCTCCAACTTCCATCAAACCTGAACGCGCTTTCTCAGCAGCTGCATATATGTGCAACAAATTGAGAAGCCAACTTGGTGATAAGACACTAGATGCGTTGTTATTTCTCAGATATTTTTGCAATTCAAACTAGAATGTTCCTATTAGATTAGTTTTCTTTGTATTTAAGAAAAATGTGACTGATTAATATTTTTAAATACTTTTTGCTAAGAAACTTACTTTACTACCTACTTACTAGGTTGTTACATGAAAGTTATCTATTTAGTTGATTTTAAAAGAGATTTTTGTTAATTTTTAACGTTTATTTGCATAGTTTGTTACATAAAGGTTTTTTCAATTTATGTAAGTTTAAAGAGATCTCACTGATATTTGAAAAAGAATAACTTTAACATGAAAACTGAGTGATTTTAACTCTGGTTAGTCTGATTAGTTAGAGTGATTAGATTAGCTAGGTGTATACTGTAAAATACGTTGATTTTTGTCTAGTTTGATTTGTTGATTAAAGAGCTGATTTCTGTAAGATTTTTTTATTTTTTATTCTTATTCCTTTCTCAGTTACATCACTGCCAAATACAGCACCATTATTTATGTTTTGAGTTTCTTGGGGTTATTACGTCATCACAGCACGTTTTTACAAATATAATAATTATTGCAATTTTAATATGTATTCTGAATTCCATCCTCGTTGTTTGTTAAAAAGCTAACTGTTCAAAAAATATAGTATTCAATTTTCGCCTGAAGATGACAACTGTAAGCTGTTGAAAGTACTTGTGACTATATGTGAATTTTTACAAATCATTGCTTGTAACACTGCAACACCGATATGTTAATCATTTATTTCAAAATAGTATATTTTATTTCTTTCTAAAATCTGAACAAACTTTTGGTTCAATCCTTTATTGAATTTAATTATATATAAGAACTACAATTTTTACATCATTTATTATACAGCTAATGTATATTATTGTAGTTACATTTTATTATGAATTGTTTCATCTCATGTTGAAGTTATATGGTGAGAGTTAACAGAAATGCATGCTATCATTTAAACACTTTTATGAATTACAGTATAAGAATATTAATGTATTCACATAAATGTTTGTCTTGAATGTTGCAGAGCCTCAGGAATTTGTGACTCAGATAATTGGAGTTCTATTATAACCATAAAACATATTCCCAAACTCTACTCAGATTTATAGTTTATGAAATGAAAAATGAATAAAATCAATTAATTAATGCTTCCTGTCCTTTAAATATTATTTTATTAATACTAGTTTATTGTGACTAGTCTATTAATAGGACTTATACTGATCTAACTTGTAGATGAAATCTCTCTAATTTCATTCGTAAGTTAGATCAATATAAAAAGTTGTATTAATAGATTATAGTCACAATAAACTAATATTAATAAAATAAATTTTAGGATATTTGCAAAGTCAGGTATCACCATTGATATTGTGATTGTCATTAATGAGTTATGCAATATGTAGAGTATCTTCAAAATTGATATTAATTATAGCAATTAATAATAATAACAAATGTTAATAATCTTTAATGTATAATAAAGTAATTTTTTATTTTCTGTGAAATATAAATATTTTTCAGTTTTTAAAGATTTATTATATGAAATTTAACATTGTTTTCATCACGGATCTCACTACTTAATTACAAAAGTAATTAAAACAGTTTTGTTTTTATTTTGATATAATTCCTACTGATATAATTAAATTATATGGTAAAATTAATCAAATATATTACAAAAATGAATCCATTTTTTTTAACACTATTTTCTATACTTTTGTGGTATTTCTAATTTTAATGTCGGTTGATTATAATCTATCATTTTTGATGGTGGCACTGCTTTTAATTAAATTAGAAAATTAGAAACATAATTGAAGAAAATTTAAAGTTTAATTAAATAAAACTTATTTAATTAAAAAATTAAATTAATAAATTTTTGACTTGAAAATTTAGAGAAAATATTAGGTGAATATTGCAAAATAGATTTTAATTTTTCCAATTCTGCCAAGTATATTGTAATTTTAGAAGTGATGCATTTTATCATGACAGACACTAGAGAGTGTTTGATGTATAATCCTACTTTTTTCTATTTGAACTCTGTCCATTGAGTACTAAGAGGGTTTTTTTTAGAAAGCATTCATGGTGGGCAGCTGGGTAGCCCAATATATCCAGGTGGACCACCCCTAAAATCCTTGGGAGTTTTTGACTGATCTGGCTCAATCCTGGGTCTTCCAGAGTAGTAGACTGCCACCCTAACTGCTCAGCTATCTGGCCACCTTTATGAACCTACTAGTTTATACTCATTGGTATAAAATGTTGGTAGATGAGAATGAAATAGTTTTTTATCATACCTAGTTACATTTACAAACAACTTTCTTTTCCAGCTAGTGATTTGAAAGAGATATTAAATTAATTCAGATCTGTGCATTGACAATGACGAAAAATTGTTTAGTTTCTATTCATGAATAAACCTAAATTATATTATAGTTACATAAATTCCTTATTGTCTACATCATCATGTTTTCGTGTCATGATAAAACATGTAATGACATTGTTTATAAAATTCATATATTAAAATATATAATAAAAATTAATAAAGTCCTGTAAATGTTGTGAAAATATTGAAGTATTTTAAATATTTACATTTAATCACTTTAAATGTGTTAAATCAGTGAAAATTTGATTAGTTCTTTTTATTGAAATAAAGTTAAACAATAATTAGTTATTAAGAGGAAAAATATTACTAACCTGTTTTATTGATAAAAAGGTTTATTGAACTAAATCAGATGGAAACAGAATTTAAAAAGAAAGTGTATTGAAACCCAATTTAATTTTCTTTTTATAAATTATGAATAGACTTTTCAACATTTCTAAAATTGAACTTGCATATGAAAGTAGTTGGGTTGGATATACATTATATGAAATGTAGTAAATGATAAGTCAGACTCTTATAGATATCATTTTTTAAACTTTTGTTTATTTAATGTTTTCAGTCTTCCGACTCCATCCTCAGAGAATACATTCAAATTGAAAATTTAATATTAAAACAGTTTATTTGTAATTCAAACTGTTTTTGATAAAATTGAAATCCTAATTAAATATTGTTTGAAATTGTTGAATTTGTGAAATTATATAGAGATTGCTAGCAATTGATTGGACTTTCTGGAAGATAGAGCAAAAATCGATCTTAATCTATATGCAAAAAAGAAATAAAAAAGAAAGTATTTATGTAATAATTCAATTTGAATAGCAAAAGTCTGTAAAACTAATAATTCCAGAAAAAATTATCTTCACAATATATGATTGTAACTTTTATAATGTAATTGTTTATACACATTTTACAAATTTAATTTAAACTAAGATGTTCTCACTTACAAAAGAAATAAGCTGAATGGCTATCAGCTATTACTCCATAATAAATAACATTTAATTATATGATGGCCTCTTTAGATTTCATGATAAATGTTAGACAGATTCAAAAGAATGTAAGATCCCTAGCAAAAAAATGGCCAAAAGTGTATTAAATAAATAATGTCTGAAGGAGTTGATACAAATAAATATGACAAGTAGATTATGATCTTAATATTTAGAGAATTCCATAAAGAATTTTAACATCAGCATACTTAACCATTCAAGTAGGCAATCAAATAACAAATGTTGTTTAAAATGAACAGATCACAGTAACAATAGTTTAGAAAAATCTTCTGTCAGTCATATTTAGCTTTAAAACTTTTAAATAGCATATAGTCTACTTTTCAAACAATTTGATTTTAATATCCTCAAAAATATCTCATAAATGATTAATTCTAACTGGATAAATGTAACTTAACTCACATAATCATATAAACCAGCACTAATTAATTGGGCTATTTTTCACTACTATTAATAATTAATATCTAATTATTAATAGTAGCAAAAAGTAGCTTGATTAATTACAGCAATTGTTTGGTTTATTATTAATTATCAAGCTTAGCGATGCTTATATATAAACCAGCATGTTTGAAAAAAAACATTTTAATTATTTTAAACAGTCATGAACCTGACAATGACTGTTTAAGAGTCGTTACTGTCAAAACTTGTGATCCAACAAGAACTTTTGATGAACAGAAGATTTTTATTCTTTCTACCCTGTGAGCATTAAGAGGACCTTTCACCAAGCCCATTATTGGTTTTTTGAGGTCCACATTAGGACAGCCAGGTGATGAGGGAGAAGGCCCAACATATTCAGGACCTCTCAATCAAGATTCAACCCATCCAGATTCATTCCCAGGTTACCAAAGTGGTAGGCTGATGCCTTAACTGCTCGGCCATCTGGTCTGTGTCCTGTATGCATTAAGAAGCTCAATTTTTTTAGGCCAGTCCTAGGTCCAACCAGTCCAGGACCACACTGGGGACAGCTAGTGATGAGGAACAAGATCTAGTATATCTCAGACAGATCTTCCCTGAAAAATTTCTGTGGTGTTCACCCAGACTTGATCATGGATCCTCAGAGTAGTAGGCTAATGTCTTAGCTGACTTGACCATTTGTCTTGTAATACATTTTGAGACTTAAGTATCTCATAAAAATATAAACAGCAAGCAAGAATAATAGTTAATTCCAATATAATTGAAATAATAATTGATTTACTAGTGTTACTACTATTATTGTACTGTTATGGTGGTACCCGATTTAAAAAATGGATCTATGATGAACACAAATTACAAAAACTATAAAACGTTCTTCTTTGGAAATACTCACCTTAAAGGAGTTCTAAATGCAGTCAAACTCCAGTTATTCAGATCAAATGGAACCAGATTTAATCCAGATAAACCAAAATTAATGGATATTGAAATTAAAGTCTAAAATTTCATACTTTTTAATGACTGAAAACAAAAAATATAATTATAATTAAAACATGCCAGGACAAAATTCATACTTTACAATATTAAATTCACAGAAGCAATCACAAAACCTTTGTGTCTTCTTTTAACGTCCTTTTTGCACTTGGGAAATAACTGTCTTTACGGCGGAGTCAACCTTTGTTTGTAGGCTACTCTTCCGCCTCAATATGTAAAACACGGTTAAAAATATCCCCAAAGCTTTTGGCACAATCATTAAATTTAATTTACAAAAAATATAATTATAATTAAAACATGCCAGGACAAAATTCATACTTTACAATATTAAATTCACAGAAGCAATCACAAAACCTTTGTGTCTTCTTTTAACGCCTACAAACGAAGGTCGACTCCGCCGTAAAGACAGTTATTTCCCGAGTGCAAAAAGGACGTTAAAAGAAGACACAAAGGTTTTGTGATTGCTTCTGTGAATTTAATATTGTAAAGTATGAATTTTGTCCTGGCATGTTTTAATTATAATTATATTTTTTGTAAATTAAATTTAATGATTGTGCCAAAAGCTTTGGGGATATTTTTAACCATGTTTTACATATTGAGGCGGAAGAGTAGCCTACAAACGAAGGTCGACTCCGCTGTAAAGACAGTTATTTCCCGAGTACGAAAAGGATGTTAAAAGAAGACACAAAGGTTTTGTGATTGCTTCTGTGAATTTAATATTGTAAAGACTGAAAACAAACTTATGTGCTTTACTTTATGTGCTTAGAAAAATCACAAAATAAAACTGTATGAATTGTAATTTTACTATAAAGGAATGATCACAAAATGAAACATTTTAACTCACTCGGGGTAATGAAAGAAAAAATTTGATCCCAACAATGATTTTTGAACATCAGAAAGAAATTTTACAATGAATTAGAAACTGAGCTTTGAAGAAAAATATTAACAGAACATGAAAGCAATGTTATTAAGGGCTGTTATCACAGGAAGCAAATGCTGAGATCTTAGTCAAATAGAATCTTGCAGAAGGAATAATAGAACAAGATGAATCATTTCTCATTCTAATGGAGTGGAAAACTTAGTTATCTATACTCTAGAACAGGGCTTCTTAAACTGTGGGTCACAAGATTTGACAATAAAATTTTATTCTATATATTTATGTGAATTAACTATTATAAAATCAAAATGTTGGTCAACTCTGTAAAATGTTGAAAGTGCTATCCATCCTGCAATATTAAATATTCAGCCAAGGTTTAAAAATAAGCAGATCCATCTGATTAGTAGTTTTCTTTTGTCTTTAATAAATGATAAAATAATATGTATATGAGAGAATTATTTTATGATTTATCAGCAGTATCAATAAGTGATTTTATTTGTATATCTATTTTATATATAAACAACAACTCCACAAACCTGATTTTTGATTAAAGCCAGACAATCTGCCAAATTATCAGGATATAATAAAGCTATTAAAATTAATTTTAATTTAGAACTTTTGGAAGAAGAGAATCAGCTCAGAGTGTGACTTGAACCCACAACTTCTATTTTATATATATATATATATATATTGGGGTCACAAAATTTTCTTCAGTAAAAGGGAGCCACAAATGGAAAAAGTTTAAGAAAACCATCTCTAGAAAACTTAAGAGTTGGCATAGGAGGCTGTCAAAATGTCTTCTTACGTCAAATGAGGAGTCAATACTGTAGAGATAAAGCATCATATCCCAATACATATTATGTAACTTTATCCAAAATTTTTAAAAATTATTGATATAAAATATGAGGGTAATCCCAAAAGTATGGTCTCCTATTTTTTTTTAGAAATACAAAGAAACGTTTTTTTCAATAATATTTACATCATTTTAAAGCTTGAACATTTATCTGTTTTTCTACGTAATCGCTATTTTGGTCTATGCATTTTTGTAGAAGCTGAGACAGTTTTTGTATGCCCATGTCATACTAGCTCGCTGCCATGTTGTGTTAAACTGATTCAAATTCACTGCCAATTGATCGAAGTGTATGGCGAGTTGTGCATAGATGTCAAAAACATTCTCAAGTAGTGTAGGGAGTTTGCAGCTGATCGTACTGAAATTCATGACGAAGAAAGAAGTGGGATACCATCAATTTCTGACGAGACAGTCACAAAGGTTGAACAAACCATGTGGGAAAATCGGCAGATCACTCTGGACGATCTCTGCATTTTGGTTCCTGGAGTTCCCATTCATAGGATTTTAATGGAAAAATTGCAATATCAAAAGGTGTGTGCAAGATGGGTCCCATGGCATGGCGGCGAGCTTGTATGACATGGGCATACAAACATTGCCACAGTGCCTATGAAAATGCATCGACTGAAATGGCGATTATGTAGAAAAACAGATAATGTTCAAGCTTTAAAATGATGTAAACATTATTGAAAATAAACATTTCTTTGTATTTCTAAAAAATAGGAGACCTTTTTTTTTGGGATTACCCTCATATTTCAAATTACAAAATTGAAAACTGGTTGATATCACTATAGAGTCCCAGAAAATTGACACTTGATAATTCAACATTCCATAAAACTCATTTTGTCATTCAAAAAAATAAGGAATCTAATTTTTATCTCTACACAACATGAATGGCACTAACTCAAATGAATAGCCAATACTTTTTTAATTAAAATTTTACTACAAATAGAAAGAAGTAGTTAATATGTACATGAATTTGCACATATAATACCATTAAGATAATTCTGCTTTGAACTAGCATCATTGCTATTGGTAAAACTTTTCATTTTCGGTAACTCGTCTTCTCAGTTCACATAAGTCACGTTTGCAGGACTCTATTTTATTATTATAATTTAAATATTTTTGAAGATAGAATTAGAAAAATTGTTCCAAAAAATATTACATGAACAGAACTTAAATAATAAATTAGAATTTTACAGGAATTTTTTTTTATTACAGAAGAAATGTTGAAAAAATATTCATTTGATTTTTTCAACATTTTATATAATGCATAGGTAATTTTCATATAAAAAATAACTACAGTATTCTTAAGAATTAAGAATTGTATGTTTTTATAATTAAAATAATATTGGATTATAATAATGTTTTTAATAAATAAATAAAAAATTCAACTATTTTTTAAATTATACTTTTTAATGAATTATTTTTACAGTTATTAGAGAAAGAACTTGAATCAAATGAAGGAAAGCTAAAAAATGTTCTTCCAAATAGCAATTATAAGGAAAAATATGAAAAGTTACTGGGAAAGGAAGCTGGAAAAGATGCTGCAAAAATTACAATTCCAAATAAGCAATTTGGATTTGGTAATTCTTTACATTTTTTAAATACATTGGAATTATAATCTATTGAATAAATATACAAAATATATTTGATTATAATATAGGTATCTAATTTTATTAAAATTCTAGAATTTTTGAAATAGTTACCAACTATCAAGTAACCAAAAAAGTGTACTGTACATGGCTTTTGACTTTTACTCTCAATAAAGCAAAATGTAAAAAGAGTGAATAAAGATATTTATCCAGGAATGTAAGCACCAGCACAATCTATTATCTTTTTCTAATGAGATAGAAGTTTGTAAATGCCTCTCTGGTAGAATTCTTGATACTGATTTTTAGAAGGAAAGTTGCCACTTTGTTTCCAGTACTTCTTAGTTTCAAAAAAATTGTCAATTGTACAATTCAGAGCAAAGGAAAGATGTGGTTGGATGTCACAATATCTGGGGAAATGGAAGTAGATAGAATTTCCCAAAATAAAGCTTTAAAGTTTGTCTTGGGTTACTTATGCTGTGTGAGGGTGATCATTGTTATGAGGACATCTTTGAGATAGACGAGTGCTGGCTGTTTCGGAGTTTTGTCTGACTATTGGCAAGAAGCTCATAATGAACAATACTAGCCGTATTTTATCAGACACACAACAAAATTTTTTATTGGTGGATCATGGGCTTTGCTGTTCATAGTACAGGTTTACTGGATGATGATCAATAATCAATGCTTAGTGTTCCTATAGATAATCATTTTTATTCACATGTTCAACACCCTCCAAATTGTCTCATGTTTGTGGCTTGAAAACAAAAAACAGATCTCAATCTTTAATTTGTTGTTGTCAGTCAGTATATGCAGAATGCATTTGCTTAGCTTCTGGATTTTTTCAGGCAATATAAATGCAAATGAATCGTGTAGTTGCTTATATAGAAGCTTTCTGCAAACTCTTGTTTTGTTGAAATAAGAACATATAAAAACTACATGAACTCATTTAGTTACGTGATAATAGTAGTAGATTTTCAGAATTTTATTGCAAATTTTACAGTCATGTATAATTTTTAAAATAAATTTTTAGTTATTTTAGCTGCAGAAATTTGTGAAGATAAATATAATTATTATTGAATTTTATGTCAATAAAAAATTTGTATAACAATCCAGAAGCATATTAAAAGTTGAACATTTTATTACCCACTCATATTACTTGATTCAATTTTAATTTAAATTACACAATCATCATAAGATAAAAGACCAAAATAATTCTACATGAATTTGAATTATTGAGTGTTATAAAATTAATTAATAATCTGGCATCAAAATAAAATTGTATAATAAACTAATGTTGATGCTAGTTGAATATAAATTAATATGAACTGCTACTTATCTTTTGTCAGATGTTATTCCCACTAATAGCTGTCAACAACATTTTATATACAGTAGACTCATTAATTTGAACTCAAATAAAAGTTTCTCTTAATTCAAACTGGCTAGTCCTCATCCGATTCCTATTTAAATCGACATAAAATTTTCATTAATTCAAACTGGATTGTGTGGCCGCTTTCTTTATTCAAATCAACAATGCATGTTTGTAGATTAACATTTTTCCACATTTGAAATTTAAAGATTGAATTTAAAATTAATTTAAAAATAAATTAATAAATTAAAATTTAAGAACATTTTAAACCGGTGTGTGATTAGGATGGTTTATGGTCAACCTGTGGCACTTGCTTGTCATGGCTTTCAAATAATTTTTTCCTTTGTTCTATTGAATGCACAACTGTACCTTTGTTTTGAAATTCTCATTGATTAAACATTATTCTGCTTGTCATGTATTGTTAAAGTGTTGTTAAAATAATTCTTTTTTTTTGTTCTGTAGCGTCCAGAAATGGTCTTTTAATTCAAACTATTTAGGCCATCCCTCTAAGTTCGAAGTAATGAGACTCTACTGTGTATAAATAAACTACACCACCGAGTGCCATCTTTTAGCATCATTATTTAGTAAAATTAATTTTTTTTTTACAATGCAGTGTTATTTAGTGTGTGGGGTATGTATATCTATCTATCCTTCTCTTGCTACTCTATAATAAGCTCCATAATTAAATTATTTGTTTGTTGTCATTAATGTTATGACTTTAATAATTACAACAAACTGAAAATTTTAAATAAAAGATAACATGATATTTCAATTATAACACAAACTATGTGAAATAAAGCTTTAACTGCCACTTTATTGGGCTGCAATTTTAAAATTGCAGACTTATAAATTCCCACTGGTGTCCATCTGCTGTCCTTCCTTAATCTCGAGAACCGAGTTAGATAGATGAATGTTGAGGCCACATATGGAAAGCTTAGGGACAGTAGACCCTGATTAATTATATATGAACTTTTAGTCTAGACTAGAAATCACACGAGTTTAGTTCAAAAATTTTTTCCAGAATGGAGTTAGTTAGATGACTGGCACGACTATTGTTATCAGGAAAGTATGATGTACAAGGCCAAAACACTACTAAAATCAAGAGAATTTATTTTAAATTAAATAAATTAAAAATTTCAGCCTGGCATTGTGACAATGTCACAATAATTTTGTTGATTTTCTTTAGAATTTTAATATTAAGTTAGAAAAGTTACTTAATTTTAAGTTTGTTGAATTCTTATTAGAAATTCTAAATGCCATATAAAATAATTCAGATAGCTTTTTCTCCACAAGCAATTTTATAGAATTACTCTGAATATTGTTCTTGAAGATTGGAACTTTTCAATTTATAAAGAATAATAATTTTATTTTATTATTTGACAGGATCAAGATTATTTTTATAAATGAATAAATGACATTTGTTTGAATTTCTGATTTATTTTTCTTTTGTTTTATCAACTAAACATAAATTTGAATTATTTTTAAACAGTAGATTGCTCTAAGTGTACAGTATATATAAAATCTAAATTATAAAATAATACTTTTATTACTTAATAATTCTGAAAAAAACCTTTATTATACTTTATATATGTACTGTACAGTGGAACATCTATATTTTTCAACCTCTATATTCGTATTATTTGATATTCGTTGCATTTTAATGACTTTTTTATTTTTTTATATATGTCATTCCCAACACTGGAAGTGGCACTACAATTGCACGCTCACATCAATCAGCTAGCTGTGTTAGCTAGCTGTAGTTAATCAGTCTGCTTTTGTGCTGTTGTCATGAGTTATTGAAAAATAATCAATGTGAGAAACCAAGTTCCAATCACTCCAAAGTGGCACCCAAATGTTGCTATAGTCAACCAAAATACAAATACATTCAATGATAATGTAATTGCCTACTTCAGAAAAGTTTTAAAAAGCAGACAAAAACACACAACACTAGTTCTTTATTAAATCGAGTGCTACTGAATCATCGGCAAAACAGACCCCGTGATAAAAACTGGAATTACCTAATGTTTTAATTGATGTCTTCTTCTAAACAATAATACTATATTAATAATACTGTTCTCCCCCTTCTACCACTATACTGTATTTATTTAGTACAATAAAGATAAAGTTTTACAAACAACATAATTTTTATTCTCGTACCTTTTTTTCAGGATGGGAATGGATTAATTGAATATCAGTTATTTATTATGAGAAAAATTGTTTCTATATTCATCATATTCCATATTCATTAGGTTCTTAGGAACAGATTAATAACAAATGTAGAGGTTCCACTGTATATCTATAGATTTTATTTATGTATGAATATAAAAAATAAAATTCTAGCTAACATACATTCATGAAGAAAGCAAGCTGGTGATAAAGAAATTGGTAAACAATTTAATATATTGAAAATTTGAATTAATAATTCTATTTGTTGTACATTAAGTTATTTAACATGTTATAGAATGATGTAGATATTGATTTTTATCATTGTTTTAATTGTTATTTTCTTCACTTCCTGAACCTACAAAAATATTTGTACTTATGACTAAACAGTTTTAAAATATAATTTAATTTGTATCATTATCATGTTTTTTTTAATGAAATTTATAATTTATTTCAATATTTTTAGTGTTTTTATTGTGCATGTTTGTTTTCTCTCTCTTTTTTTTTTAGCAGTTATTTTGAATTTGTAAATATGAAATATTAAGCAATGATTCTTGATGAAACTAGACTTAATATTCATACCAAAAACAACATTTAAAATCCATGATTCAGCAAAGAACGGCATCATAACAAATATCAATTACACATCAAAATATATAAGAGCATTCCTGCATAAAGTGTAATCACCAAAAATATATAAACTAGAATTTTCTTTGAATATTTATTTTTATATATATGAAATACATATTCTTTTCAATTATTATTTTATTTATAAATAGTGATTTTTTTTTTAATTAAATCTATTCCAAAAACTGTTTCTAATTTCATTCCATTCATTTCTTTAACAGTTCCCAGCGACAACAAGAGAGACCAACGTTCGATCGAACAGACACTGGCCGACATCCGTGCCAAAAAGAAGCAGAAGACCGAACACACAGAATTACAGAAATAATTCTCTGTATAATTAAATTATAGGAACGTTACGTATACAAATGTTCTCGAGACTTTTATAGAGTTATTGTTGCATAGAAACGAAGTGGTTGCGTTTTAATTTTATTTAATTGTTAAAGAAATGTGACATATATGGACCGAATCATATCTAAAGAAATTACGTAACGACACTCGTCACCATTAGAGATTGATTTTACTTATTTATTTTGTACGATATAAAAAATGTCACATAAATTTAACCGCAGTATTTTCAAATTCTCGACTACACCCCAAACCGAATATTACAGTTATTCTTGTTTACATTTGTTTCGTAGCTCAAAACACCATCAACATTAAAGAGAGCAATTGTAAAATAACATGTAAACATAGTTTTAAATTTAATTAGTTTAATTTTAAAATAAATAAATAAAAAAAGAACAATTTCTACTTTAATAAATGAAAGATTATAATGAAGCTGTGTAAAAATATAATTAAAAAAAAACAAAGAATAACTATTTTTCAATAGCTTAATATAGTTTTTTATATTAAAATTTATCGAACAGAATTTGTTTTCATCCGAGATATTGTTTGGAGCCATTTACCATAAAAGAACTCCCTTAATATTTTTGGAAGGCCAAAGTCTTATTAAAATAAAAGAGTTTTCCATATGCAATGTAGGCATAAATTTATCTCTAGATACAAATAAATATATCTTCCTAAAATATATATTTTGAAAAGCAATAAGTTTCACTGTAATATACATATATATATATATATATATATGTATGTATGTATGTATGTATATGTATATCATTTCAAAGTCAAAGAAACTAAGTAATAGTTGTATACTGATGCAAACCATTTGTGGAATGTTGTAATATATTGTTCAATTTTAATTCGTGTGTAGAAAAATTCAGCATTTTCAAATAAACAAATTTAAAATAAATTTATTCTTAATTATTTTTTTCTTTTTTTTGCTCTTAAAAAATGTAAATATATTAAGTAAATTATTAATAAATTGTGTTTTATTTTCGTCACCATTTTATTGATTTATTTTAATTTTTAAATGTTGATATAGACCTTAAAACATTTATGTCAGACTAAATCAATTATAGACAGCCGCTGTTTATAAAATTAATATTGTTTGAATGTAGTTTATCTTTAAAAAATTTTTAATTAAAAAAAATCAAAAAAAATTGTTTTTAATATTAAATTATAAATTAATTGTATAGAAATTTAAATATAAAGTTTTTTTACTTTGTGAATTTGGATATTTTTAAAAATATTTTCAGATTTTTGAGGTTGTAAACTGCCTCCCACTCTGTAAACGCCACATTTAAATATGGAAGAATTTTTGTAATTTAAGAAACAACTAGAAGTAGATTTATAAAATTGAAATATAAAATTGTGCATATAAACTTGCAGTTTATATATATATATATATACATATAAATAATGCCGTATATAACCGAAGTAAGGTCAACGACCAAATTAAATATGGGAACAACCCAACGCCATATTTACGCCCCGATTAAAAAAAGGCAATACAATGAAATAAAATATTGGAAGGAGTATAAAATGAAATATCTTGGAACAACAGGAAGTAATAAAATGAGACTAATCGATCAGCTAAGGGAACTAATCGGTTATCTGTTGATAGTCATTTCCCACCTTCGCAGTCGGAATGAACCATTCCAAGATCCGGGTTTGTAGTGCACCACGATCGATTCCTACACCAACGTGAGAAAAGTGATGTAGCCTCTGCCTGGATATGGAGTTTATCTCACAAGATGCTCAATTGAATAAAGAAGAAGGTAAAATGCCCGAAGAGCAACACTTAAAATCATTATTGAAGAAAGTCCACAATCGTCAATCCATAAGACACCGTAGGGTGACGTTCGACGATTTAGTGACTTACTACACGGACGACGAGGTACATGTTCTGTCTTTACGTACACCCGAAGTCAACGATGTGTTTTGTATGTTCGAACCACCACCCGAATATCAGGATCACTTGCCTTTCGAGCCACCCGAAGGGTATAAGGATTCGGAGGACGTATCGGGAGACGACACGGATAACGAGAGGGAAGCCCCAGATTGGGAGGAACAGATGACCAGTTTCGTGGAGGAAGAAGGAGACGATGACGGTAAAGACATTAAATTAGACGATATAAAAATCGAAAACGAAATAAGGACCGATTTCGGTTGTACCGAAGAAAACGTTAGCACGGACGACGAAATCGTCGAAGCTTCCGATAGTTACGATTTAGAATTAGGACTGTTGAAACAATTAGAAGAAGATTCGTTAGATTCGGAATTAATATATTCGGAGTTGCCAAACGCGTTAGAATCGAACGATGTGCCAAACACGCCCGAATCGAAGGAGGAGACGGTTAGGTCTGTGGAGACGGACGAAGTCGTCACAAGCGAAGCAGAAGTCGATAGCGAAGACGAGGATTTAAAAAGTGCCAAAGGTGTTATTAGAACCAATTCCCAAATACGTAGAATAATGGAGAAGAATGCCGTTACCTGTACTCTCCTCAAGGGGATCGAAGCTAAAAAGAGACAGGTGAAGAGACCCAAATCGCCTTTACTATCGACTCAATCGCTGGTAGAACAATTGAAGTGGTTAACGAGCGTGGACGACGATCGCGAGAAACCATCCGATTACGAAACCGCAAACACCGATACAAGAATCCAGAGGACGGTCAAACTAACGACGGTCATGCCAAAATTAAAGGATTTAGCCAGGATCCAGCCATTAACCAAGAGGAACGCATTTCGTGCACACTTCGAACAGAGCCTGAAACATCACGCGACGTACGGAAGCGTCAAGTACGAAGCTAACCAGAGCATTAGGGTAATCCCCGGAGGAAACGAGAAAGAACAGAGGATCGAAATTAAATTGAGACAAATCAAAACTAGATCTCAGAGTCCTCGATGTGCCTCCGACGAACTCGAACGATTCGTGCAACAAGATTTAGAAAGAATCGAAAGAATACGCAAGAGGTACAGCGTAGCCGAAGAAGACGACGATCCCACTTTCGGATTCGCCAGAAGGCCCTCCGTCAGAGGTATAAGGCCTAGGTTCGGTTCCACCACAGAAATACTCAAACAGATCCAAACGCAGCTTCAGTCTCCACCCTTACAACACAACAGGCCCAGTGACAGACACATGATATGGACATACGCCAACAAAAGAGAGTTGCACCACATGACCATACCTGCCAACCAGATAGTGTCGACCGACAAGAAGTTCATCAAGGACAAGAGATATTACTCGCATTCGGAAAACGTCAGTTCGTGGTACGAAAAAGAGAGAAAATTATCCAATCCCTTTTACTTATTGGATCAAACCAATCAATCGACGTGCCAAGACGAAAGGGGAACCCCCGAAGGCGCCAGTTCTTCACCAAAAGTATCATTCGATTCTTTATATCCGGTAGAAGACGGAGAACAAGTTAAAAAAGACGGAGTTATTTATTATTCGCTTAACGTTTGACAAAGGTGATCATTAGGAAAATACAACGAAAAAAAAGAACACAAGACATGTACAGATATATTAAACAGTATTGTAAATGTTTTAGAAGAGATTTTAGTTTTCTGTAAGAGTATTTGTCTATTTTAGATCCGTTTCTTGAGGAAGAGGAGACCAAAAAAATCATCTAAAAAATACCAAAAAAAAAAAATTATATATTAAACATATCCGTAGAAAATGGAAACATTTGCACATTATTCTGTCCATTCTACCGCCCTTTTAAAAATTGATTTATACATGAATATACAGTATAATATATACTGGAATTTTAATTTTATAATTTACTATCCGTTATTGTTTTTTGATTAACGAGCATTTTTCTACTCGGCTGTCGATAGTGTCACTCTTTTTGTATATATTATATATATATAAATATATATATATATATATAACTTAACACGAAAAAATTGTATTGAAGCACTGGTGATAATCTGCTATAGACAATAAAAATGTCTGTGCTAATTTCCATTGGTTCCTTATGGGAAAATAAAAAATAAATATACAGATTTTTCATTAACAAAAATACAGTTTACACTAGACAATTTTCGTGAATAAAATATAAATAAAATAAGAAGAAGAAAAGCAAACTAAACAACGTTTCCTGTCACGTGTGTAGTACACGTTTGACGTTAAACACGAACACACTACCCAATCAATAGAGAAATTTTTAAAACTTTAAACTTATTTTATAATTTATATAAACTTATACGAGTAAAAAAAAATATATATATATTATAAATTTTTAATCGTTTTATTTATTTATACGATTTTTTTAAATTAATTTAAACACGACCAGAGGGGTTAATCGCGTTTTACTAAGTTTAATTAAAATTAACCTATTGTTACTATTATTGCAGCGAAAATAATCAATTGTAATGTTAATTAAGTAAGTTAATATTATAATTAATCGAGATTTTGTAGAAAGGAGAGCGAATTTCGAGATGTTTTTCCGGTGATAATCGATAGAAAACGTATTCGAGCCTGATTTAAAGTATCTCACGACGAAATCACGTCACGCAAACTTCAAACTTATTATAAACTGAACGTTCTCTCGTCTACAACACGTTTTCTTTTTCGTGGTGAAACGTTTTTAAGTTTTAAAAAGACTTTTCTTCTTGGCGCAAGAATGTAAAACGCGAATCTCTACTTAAAAACCCGACGGTAAATAAAAATTGTATTTTATTTTTAAATATAAAATATAATTAAAAATTTCTTTTGTAGACGAAAATAAATTTTAATGACTTTTTAATGCGAAAAATATTTTCTTAAACGGATTTATTATAAATTTATATATTATATTTTTCTTAGTTTTTTGGGGATTAGAAAATGCATTATCTCGATGATGTGTATATGAAATTCGATATTAAAAAATTGAATTTGTTTAATACGGTTAAGGCTTTTTTTAAAGAAAATTATTTAATAAAATATTCAATTTTTTTTTCTTATATATTATATCTTGTTATTATTATTTTTTGATGTTTCTTAGATTTTTTTTTTAATATACAAACTGACTTTTTCTTGTAGTTTCTTATTTTTTTATTATGGATTCTTTCCTCGTTATCACTATTTTTTTATAAGAAATATATTTTTTACCTAATATTTATTAAATTTTATTAATAAAATTACCGTTATTATAAGATTTTTTTAAGCATTAAAAAACATTTTACTGTTTGTATTCCTGGTCATTAAGAAGTATTTATTATTGTTAATTACGTAAGAGTATTAGGAATAACAATAATAAATGCTTCTTAAAATAATCAAAAATATTATTTAGTTAAGGAAGAAATATTATAAATATAATATATTTATAATTTTCTTTCCAATTAAGGTGAACAATACACACAAAATTCTTAATAAATAAAATAATTAAAAACAATATATTTGACTATTTTATTGTTAATTATGGAAGAGTTTTAACTATAACAATTTTTAAATTGTTTTTATATATTTTTTTACCATTATTAATTGATATATTCCAGTTTATAACTTTAAAAATGTCATTTTAATAAGAGAAAGAAGAAGGAGGAGGAGGAAGAGGAAGAAAAAAACAGAATTAAATTGATTTTAACCTCATCCCGATACAAATTATTGATCAATGAACTATTTTGAGAAAGCATTTACAGAAAATTGTTATGATTTTAAATGATAACACTGCAGACAAATATAAATTTGTCTGGACTTTACATTTACATTACTCTTATATATTTTAATATTAGTACATATATTAAAGAAAGCAATTATGGAAGACGATAAATTTCTCCACCACTCCACTACATTTATATATCGCTAAAACTTATGTTTTATATATATAATTTTTTCTTTTTTTAAAAAATAACATTTCTAGAAAAGTAATAAACAGTTTGTTTGCTAGAATTAATTCGGTCGAGCCGCTTACGTCTAGTAATAAGACGAAATCAAAAATTGTAATATAAATAATACGAGAGGAACACATGCCGTGATAGATATGGATAATTAACTTTTTTATAATGGAAATAAGTTGATTTTGCATGACAATTACCGTCTCAATGGTAAGTTTTCCCAGCATAAACCTCGCTGTTCTTTCTACTTTTCTTTAATCCCCGGTCGATTCTTAACTTATTAAATGTATGCATTTTACAGTTTTGTAATTTAAAACTCGCTACAAATTTGATAAATATTATAGAAAATTTGTTAATTAGAATTCGTAGTTTTAATTACGGAATTTTAGTGTATTATTTAATTAATTTATTATTATTTTTTTTAATTTAGGAAGGAAGAATTAGGGCGTGCGATTGTTAAGTCATCTTTATGAAAACGTAATTTTTTTACTACATTTTTAGAGTAATAAATCATAGACAATTGAGATTAAACACTGGCACGCGAATTTAATTGTTTCTTCCACGTGTATCCTTGTGTTTTCAATTACCAGTTACGTGTTGTATTTAACTGTAATTGTGTATTACAATATTTTTACAGTAAATTATTAGTTTGTAAGGTATTAGAAGCATTTATTTATGAAAAAAATGAACCACTTTAACGATTCTTGATAAGAAGTTTGCTCTCTGTACGCGTTTTTTTGGAAGTAGAAGTGTGTTTATTGCACTTAAGATGCTTCTAAATTGTACTTTATCTCTTTATAAGTAGGTAAAACAATCAGTTTTCTTTGTTAATTCGTACAATATATCTTATTTAGAAACGTCTAATTCGTATAAAAAAATCGAATTTTAATTAAATATTTTAACATTTGCGTGAACGTCTTAAACAATTTTGAGAGAGAGATTTAGGGTTTTGTTTAATAATAGTTTGTGACGAAGAAAGATTATTTTGTTAAATTTAATGAAAAATCGGGCGTGTCGGCGAGTGGAATTTGCTAATAACTTAGCTCCAAGAATATTCGTGCTTATTAACTATAACTAGTGATTTTAGAATAATCCCCACTAGAATACTTAATTCTATATTTATCGATTTATACCAAGTTCAATACACAAGCCCGAAAATATTCTGTATCTAACTCTTGTATACGGTTTAAATGTATATAAATGTATATATTTAACCGATAGAAAATATAAAATTTTAAGTTACTTTTTTCGAATTTCTAAAGGCTCGAATTTGTATCGAATGCAAACCATTATGCAAATCGGGTTATTAATGTCAATCGTAGATTTGCACAGAATCACAATTACCTTCGATCAATTATAAGTTGTAATTAATATGTATTAAAATGCATACGAACAATATAAAATCTCTCTTCAATAAGCCCACTTTTCTTAAAAAAAACATTAGCATTTGTCGCTTCGTAAATCTTCGCAAATCCTTACTTCTTACACCCAAAAAAATAAACGAAATTCGCATTTAAATTGCCAAGAAAAAGAACGTAGGATTAATAAGTTTATATTTAAAAACCGTTTTAAAATCACAAGAACCCTTAATTTTATTTTTAGAATATTCCGAAGAATCGAGCATTTGCTATTATTAGCCATTGTTTATAGTTTGCAGTTAAATACCAATAACAATCTCCCGTTTGTTGTTAAAGGTAATTAATCAAATTAAATTAAATAATCTGCACATGCCACATTCTGTGTTTTGTGGATGTTTATCATTTTACTATTCTGCAATTAGAAAAATGGTAGATAAATGTTAAAATCTTCTTCTGTTAGAACTACCAGTCGTTGTTTAATGTATTTCATCAGTTGTTTGCGTATCTACTCCGGAATTATTCGTCCTTCAAAGTACTGACGAATCCTGTTTTGTCTTCGGGAAGGTTTTTTTCTCCACTCTTACCCATTCGAATATCCAAATTATCTCGAAGATTCTCTTTTTTCTTTAAGATACTCACTTACCCAAATATATCTTTACATCTCGAGCAGTTAGACTTGTCTCGTTGATAAAAGAATGGAACAATCTCGGTATTAGTATCGCTAATTCGTGATTAAGGGCAGTTCAAGTATTACATCAGCAAAAATTTGCCCTTTTTTGATCTCCCTTCTTCCTCATCCTCAGTCATCAGAAATCAAAGGGTCCCATCCTCTTAATTATGTCATCATCGTAAACTGCTGATGTAATACCCGAATGGTTCCTTATCCGGAATGTCTATATAAAACGTTGGCATTCGTAATTTTGCCAAAAATAATCGATTATCCAAAATAAACTATAAAAAGGCAATTTCGGGTTTCTATCAAACTTCATTCTTAAGATAGAGTTCTCCGCCATATTCGCCATATTTAAGTATGCTTAAGAGACTAACCATTCTAAAACCCATTTCTTTTGGTTTGTGTATCATATTCTGTATTCTTTACAATAGCTAAATGGCGTTTAGCATCGGCCGAAGTGATTTAGTAGCTTTTACGTAGGGGTGAGTTAATAATAATCTCATTTATGCAGCTCTTTGCATATTGTATTGGTGTTAACAGGAATCACGATTACTTCTCGAAAGTCTGGATATGTCACGTTTATGTTTTCTTACGATTCGTTCGGTTTCGGAAATTTTATGGATTATTTCTTCAAGATCTTGCCGTTTTCGTTTACAAATCACATCACATTAATCGTTGATTCTGGAATCACAAGAGTCCCGTGTTGTCACAGACCGGTGGTACCCAAACTTTTCGATTGGCGATCTTAGGCAGGAGGACCACAAATATTTTGTATATTCCGTATATACAAAATGTAGGGCCATTCCTATTATTTAAAAGCGATGTGTCGAATATGTTCGCTGGGCGAATTTGGCTCGGGCGAAGTAATTTGGGCACACTGACTTAGACTACGGAGAACACAGGAGTTTACAGATTTGCTTACGTTATCTAACTGCTTTATTCTCATTCTCGACGGGAATAGTTTTTGATCAAGATAAGTTTACTTGCCACTCATAATACCTTCATCTCAAATAACTATATTTTATTTATTTATACAGGATTTTCAGATAGCGAGCTATTGAAGTTGAGTCGGTATGTTAGTGAGAGATAGTGTTCTTTTTAAATATTTTATTGATTTTCAATAATATATAAAATGTATTTTGGATATAAAATCCGACAAGTTGAATATAAATCATAAATTTTTACAAGACTATAAAAAACTTTTTATGGTAATAAAAACAGAGAAATGCCCAATAAATTTATTTAGAAAATAAAATTCGAAAGAAATGGTAATAAACAGAATTTGGAACACTTGTAATTCGGAAATTTGCCAGTAATTTTATCAAGTAATCATTAATTTTCTTAATTAGTTACTTTTAATAATCCACGAGAGCGAGCAATCGGGTTATCAGCTTGTCAAGTTGTATTTGCCTTTCAACTCTCGTTGTAGACTTCTTTCTCTTAAAATAACTCTTGTTAGCATAATTAATGGGCATTTTATCTGATATACCGGCTTTGGCTAAGTTTATTTCACAGATTTTGTTATTTTAAATAATAAACTGTATAATTCGGTGGGATAACCGAGGCTCTGTGGGATCCGGGAGTACATTTCCCCAGGAATTTTTTTATGTCTGGCGTATGTAGGGCCCCATGCCTTTCCACTTGATTGCCCCCTGTGGACCTTAATCGAAGGGTTCCTCGTTCTTGCAACCTTTCATAAATAGGGACAAATAGCTCTATTGTTTCTTATAATAGAAATATGTAACTCGTTCCGACACAGACTGGTCATCTCGTTCACGTAAGCTAATACGAATAAAAACATTTCATAACATGGAAGCTTTTTGAGATATGGCTCCCATTCCCGAACTAACGGTCCAATCTTCCTGATAATTTCTGGAAACCTTTTCCGTAATACACAAACCTCCCTGAAAAATTTCAAAAATTTCGACAAAAGAGGCAGGAATTATTAAGCTTTAAAGAGGGTGAACAAAATCACGCCCCCACACACTAAAATCTGTATATACATCGAAAAAACCCAAACTTTTCTTTACATTTCTCGATGTTTCAAGGTCCCCCTAATCAAAAAATGCAAAAATCTTAGACTTAGGGGGGTCATTTTTAGTCGATCTGCATACTTTTTCCTTATTATATAACAGCCGAAAAAATAAAAAGTAAATATATTATAAGTGAATACGTAAGTTATCAGACATTTCCTTGTTTAATTAATAGTAAGAAAAGTAAAAAGTTAGTCGAGAATAAGTAAGAAGAAAACAAATAAAATAAAGTAAAATATTGTTTTTCAGTTAACGAAATTGCAATAACCGATAAGAGGATATGTAAATGTAAAGTTCACTGAACTGCAGAAGCGTCCAAGAACGAATCTCTAATAAATTGAATACACAACGCAAATGAAACAAAGAAAATAAAGACGAACCTACGAGCCATCTAATCGCACTACACGGCAATTTCAATCCTTAATTAATTAATATATTTTGCTCTCGTAAATCAAAATCGAAATAACAGAAATAACAGTTCGTTGTATTGTACAGTATTATCTCGCACCGAATATTCGTAAATCAGGATTACACTGTAATTCCCTTAATTCACGCAAACAACACAGCCGGAACAACAGCTCGAATATAGAGACGTTTCAAATCGACATGGCGAGTGATGTCATAGATGCGCAATTGTTCGACGCCATCTTTGTGGTTTGTTTACGTTTTATTTGCGTTTACGGCGCTTTGGCGGGAGTTCTTGCGTTGTTTATTCGTCGCGAATATCACTGTGGTGAATTGTTGCGTAATTGGGTGTAATGTTAATTCACTCGAGAAGAAAGGAACGTCATTTTTTAAAATTTCCGGCATTATTTGTCGTCAAGGACCCCAAATCGAGGGGCTTTCACCACGAAGGCAATTTGCATGGCTGTCAAGAATTAACCGGAAAAATTTCAATACGGATAAATGATTAGATAGATCATATAAAGCATCTTTTACGATGCTTTATACGAAGACACGTACTCCCATAGGTATATCTATAGTAAATATACAGGTAGATATTCTCAAATCTATGAAATATCTTATAATTATAAGACCATAATTACTTTCTAAGCATTAATGTGGGTACCTCGAAATAGCCACGCGGGTCACAGGTTTGTCATCGCTAGTATAATCGTTATTAAAAGCAATACTCGTGAACATGACGTAAAAAATGTCATCAATACATGAAAAAAGGCGCATCGTAGGCCTATTTAAATACTAGAATACGTAAACAGTGGCGAGGTAAGGAAGAATAAAATTTAACTCGTATTCAACCATTTTTGCCGAGCATTGTCGTGTGTATCAATGGTTTGCATACGACACGCCAACCGTATCAGTACGCTTAATAATTTCTTTCTAGTGGTGGTGGGTTATTGTTTTTACGGTAACCCAAATCTACTCGTACAATCCCTAAGAAGGGGCGTATCCCCGTTTAGGGATGCTCCAGGGATCGATATAAGAAATTTATCACCGATTATTATCATTATTTTTCTTTTTGCAGTTGAAGGAGACTGGCATTCGATAGAAATAGGAGAAATGGATCGGCATCCCCGTTCCTCACTCATCTAATACCGAGTGAGGAAAGGAAATGCCGAATTTCATTCTACTTTCAAAGGAGAAAATTGCTATTCAAAAATGGAATCGGGATGTAATATCGCGTTTATCCGACCGATTTAAGGTTTCAAAAATACAGAATTTTTTTCACTTTTATTCAATAAAATAACAGATTGAAACAGCATTGCATAAAATATATTATATTTATTAAAACGGATAAAATAAATAAATATTTTTTTTTTGCTTTATAAAGGAAATAATTCTTTTGTTGGGGTATTTTGATTGACAATATTTACTATTAATAAATGAAATTTTTAGAAAAAAATTGAATTATTTGTGAATATTTTTGACAAATTTAGAAGATAAAACACCAAGGAACACACAAATTCTCAGTTACGAGCATAATTAGAAAGTACCGCATATAAAATAATAATGAAAAATACGCTTCAACAATTAAATGACGGACAAAATTCGGTACTTTCTCATCATAGATTCAAAGTAATTAGCGTAATTTCTAAATAATTTTTATGTATTAACAGGAATCCGAATTTAACCTTATTAAAATGAAATATTCTTCAAAGAAAAATACTTAGAATTATGTTAAATACGAATTAAAACACGTAAAAGACTTCAATTTTCTATAATCTTAATCGATTTTTACCAAGTAAAATTTATAAAAATCGATTTGTATTTAAATCGATTCTACTCATTTCCCTCTTCTAATGATTCGCGAATCGATTTCTTCCTCTTTTTCATCATCATTAATTTTATTATTATTATTTTTATAGACGAAACGAGTGGATAATCACCTACGCAGACAAGAAATAAATGCACTCTATTACAAATTTTAATGACTAAACTACACATTCCCAGAGAAAAAAGTGAAATTTTTTACAAATTTTTCGTGTCTTTTACAATTGTATTTTATTGTATGAAAACATTTTTTGTGTACTTCTTTTTAAAAAATAACAGCAACGAGGGAATAGCTTCTATTGTTTCTGCGGTGTTTTGATTGACGTCTTTGCTAAAAATACACTTATAAAATAAATAAAATTGAATAAATAATTAATTTCTTCAATATTCTTCATTAAATCTAAAATTGTTTTAAATACTTCTTCACTTTTCCATAATGAAAATAAGTAATTAGACACGTTTATTGCTACTAAATCTCTTAAGAAAATCTATATTTTAAGCCATCGTATCGTAGTCAAATGGAAAATTTTACTATATAACAACAATAAATATTGTATATGAGAATCTTATCTCGTTTAGGAACATCTTTTATATAAATATTCTATCGAAAATCAATGATTTCTTTTCTAGTTTGGTTCAAACTTTTCATACTTTTTTCTTTTTTTGTGGGCATTGATAAAGATCTGCAACACAGCACCTGAGCTAAAAAATAAAAAGTTCTTAACACCTCGAATAGATTTTCAATATAACAAAATTACTGTCGAATTTCTTATTTTGTAAACGGTTTAAAGTTGATACTTTTAAAGAAAAGAATTCGATAATTCGATCGGTGGTTAATACATCAAGGTATGGATGGCCTCATTTTAACAATGCTATTAAGTATCCTCTGATCGTCTATACTCTATACTTAGAAGTGATCAATTTAGTTTCGAGGAGAAAATACTTTGCTAGCGAAAAATAAAACCCAGAAATTAGTGTAAACGATTATGAAAAAAAAGTTCTTGAAAGAGTTGCATGACATTTTGATCATTAGTATTAAAATACGCTTCCTAACAAAAAAGAATTTCCGAAAATTCTTCTATATTTTCAGCAGATTTCGATAAAAATTTATAATTCAGCTAAGATCTAGCCAACTTAATGGCAATAAGATATTAACTAGCGAGTAAGTGTAGAAAGATGAATCCGTACACTGCACGAAACTATTCTCTACACTTTCTTTTATATCCGTTTGTCCCTAAAATGTAAATTCTATACTTTTGTAAGTCATTTAAGACAGTTTTATACCCGCAGAAACGATTCTATTTAAGGTTGTATCGAGATTTAAGGTGCAAACGAAACAAAGAAATCAACCAGAAATGACTTTTTTAATTGTTTAGCTTCCAAGAATTCAGAAACTTGCTATTTTATGTTACTGTTTGTATTGACAATGCTAAGTAAGTTCTTGCATTAGACAATGAAACAACTTGTATTATAAATTAGCAATTTTTCCAGTTATAATTCCTGCTTATGTAAAGGATATATTTTTCTGTCTTAAAATCAATCAAACTAATAATTTATTTTTAAAAAACTAGGCGTTATAGCATAAATTTCTCGTAAAAAGAACACTAAATAAGCAATTTTTGAAGTTAAAAAATATTATAATTATTATAAATATCGTTAAAAAGTAATATTCTAAAATGATCGAATCTAGCGCTGAAGGTTCCGGTTCGATTTCGATGAAATGATGATCTTTACTGTTTATCCAGGACTTATTAATTTATAAATTGGTGTTAAAAGTTTAAATTCAATAATTCATCAGCCATATTCTTTTTAAAACTTCGTGCGCCAGTTCCCAGTCGAGATGATGCCAACCACGTTTGAAATGGTTAGGATCAAGGCCATCGAGAGGGGAAAGGAAGCTAAGGATATAGAGGAAACGTAAGGGCTCCTAGTAGTTCTTATCCGTATATATTTATGTTACTTTTACAAGTTTTAAAACTACTTTTTATTAATTTAATAAACGTTCCGTGTATTTCATTTATTCAAAAAAAAAAAAACAAGTCAAAAGTAGCCCGCTAAAGGGTAAAAAAGGAGTCCACTCTATTCTCTGATCCCACACAGACTCTTGATGGTCCTGGTTAAGATCAATTTTCCTAATCTTACCTTCAAATAGCTTCTTCTTTCATATTACAATGGAGAGAAAATATAGTCCTTCACATTTAGAGGTGTTGAGTTTAAATGAATAACTGTTTCACATAAACGAAAATTACAATTGCAGATCTACCGCCTCGAGGCAAAAAGGCTCTATCTTCAAAAATTAAGTTTTGCATTTGGCATCATAGGAATTCCTCATTAGAATCCTTTATCGATACCGCCCAATATCTAGCTTTAAAAATGTTATGTAATTATCACAGACCGTTTTTCACGTTGGATATGGACGGTATCAATAAAGGATACTAATCAAATACGATGCCAAGTGCGAAATTTAATTGTCGAGGCTTTTGGAGATAGCGCGTATTGTCTTGGGAAAGAAGAGATTCCACGTAAGAGCGGTGTATGTGCAAATACGGCGAGAACATTGGCAGAATCGTAAATATAAAATGTTCAGTAGTTGGTATTATAGGAGCAATGAAATCATTCGTGTCTCGACTGTAAGATACAATTTTATATTATAATTATATATTATATTGCTATTTTGCAAAGCGAGAATATCGTAGGATGGCGATCAAAACCTCGTATCTTCATTTCCTAAAATTTTACAAGAGAACTAATGGTTTCAAGGGAGAAACTTTTGAGTACGGGGTGGTGAGTTTTTGACTTTGTCAGAGAGAGTGTGTAAAAGGTGCAGACCACTTACACGGTTTTGGAAATACAGTTTTTGTCCGGTTTTGATCGCCAATAGACGATATGCAAATAAAGGCAAACGTCGTCATACCGAGATGGCGGCTGGTAACAGAGAATTGATGCCGGTGTTAACTTCTTGTATTTATTCAAACGATAAAATTAATTTCAGATTATATTAGTTATTGTATATATATACCGCAATTAAAATATAGCCATATATGGATACAAAATGTATATGATCTTTGTTGATTACCTTGAAACAGGAAACGGGGCCGGATGGCCGAGCGGTAAAGGTGGCAGCTTACCGTTCTGACTATTAATTTAAATTTGCGATAAAGGCATAAATTCAAAATGGTAAGAAGATATACAAAAAATGGCACAAAATTCAACGTGAAACGCAAAGAAAACATCTAAATTTAGTACCTCGGTAAATTCGTATGTCGAAGGCCATTTCTATGAGAAAATAAGTTTCATAAATACTGACTATTATTAGTAAGTTAAATTGGTGTATGTTCTGAAATTATAAAACCATTACAAAAATCTGCAGCGACAAACCAGAACCGTGGAAAGACAGAAGCAGAAGGGTCACCTATGTATATTATATATAACTGTATACACATACATACATACATACAGGATGGCAAATATTTGCAAATTTACATTCAAAGAAATTCGTACACGAAGTCTCGGACCGTTTTCCAGGCATGGATGAAAAATAATAATAAAATTACAAGGAAAAAAAAAGTGTGTGTACAGTGTGCACTTATGCTCAATAGAATTTGAGGAAGAAGCGAATTGATAAAAGCTGATGATGATGATGATGCACTCTGCTTAGCTGAATGGATTTCGTACGCACGGTCTTAACCTCTTGTCACATCACAGGTGGAAATTATCAGTTAAACGCATTCAAACAACTAAATTTTAAATTCGCAAACAGACCCAAAATGGCCTCTTCCTATCCTTCCGCATCATTGGACATCAGTTTCATAGCTCAGCCTGCTCTGTTGCGATTAACCTTTCCATTTGACCCCATTATCATAATGTTATGCATTGAAATCTGATTAACGTTTTCGGTTATATAGTATCTCTTTTTTAAATTAACTGAAACAGTAGAAAAATTGCTTGTCTGTATTGCAGTTTGCATTTAAATTCGTTATATAATTAAATGCAAAGATTCATAAAGGATTGAAAAATTCTTGAAATTGCAAGAACACTGTAGCAGAGCAGTTAAAACGTGGTTTTTACTGTACTATATTGTATTAAATCTAAATTAAAACTTCTTTTAACTATTAAAAATTTCAAAAATTTAACTTTTACTGCCAATTAATTTAATTAAAAAATGAATTACAAAAAAAGAAAAATAATAAAACATTATTCAGTAAAACAGAATTTTATTCCATTAAATACTTTAAACATAATTAATATACAGTATTTTAAAAAGAAATATTTACAGTAATTAATTAACAGTAATTCCCATTATCACAGTGAATAATTAAATAGTCTAGATACTTAATTGCCCATTTTCTTTGAGATTTAAAAATTTTATTCTTTGGTATTTTATTGAGATCACTGGTAAAAAGTTACTGTATGTTGATACATGGCAGAAAAATTTAATTTGGTGTAGTTCCATTGAGAATGGGATCTTTGACGAGAGATACGATGCATGTAGACGAATCATGGCAGGGTGCATGCTCCAATTCGAACAGAACAATACTATTCCATTCATTATTCGATTCAAAAAAGACACTTGGAACGTACAGGGTAACTTGAGGACCGATTATTGGCCAATATCGACCTAAATTGTGTTCGTTTAAGAAGGCAACACCCTGCAATAAAACATTTTAGAAAGATTTAGTTGTAAATAATAATGTAGCTAGATTAAAATATTTCAAAATATTTATAGGTTAAGTTTCTTAATGACAAATTAAAATAACTACTTGAGAAACAAACAATTTAATTTCCAATCAAGTAAATTTTAGTTTAGATTAGTTCAAACAATTTTTATTTAATATAAAACCTTGTATAACACATAACAAATAAAGGAAATTACTTTTGAAAAGGTGTTTTGAAATTCTAATAATACAGAAATATTAATATTTACTAAAAAAATAAAATTATTATTGTTTTTTTTATAAATCTGAAAATTTTGTGTTAAATAAAATAAAGGTAAAACTAACATTTCAAGGTAAAATTCAATATTTAATTACAAATGAGTTTTTTATTTTTACTGAGATTCTGCAATTATTAAATTTAATGTAGAATATTAATTTATACTCAGAATGTAGAAAAACATATTTTCTTCTACTTATTTTCTGTTGAAAAAATTTTATTAGATTCTATATCCAAAAATGCTAAAACACAAACATTATAAATATTGAAGATAATTTTTAAAAGTTTAATTTGTCCTAAGCTTGGAAAATTATCATATGCTGAAAGTTAATTTAAATCAAATTCATTATTATTAATAAGATCTACAAAATAATATAATTTTTTTGCCAACTGTTAGTTACAACCAGTTATTTATATAACTTAATATATTCAACAGGACAGAATATATTAATATATACTGTACTGATTCCAAATATAGATCTCCCAATTTTGTAACCCTTATATTAGGGTCCTAATTTTAAAACTAAACTTATATCTAATGTATACATTAATATGGCATATTGCCACATTACAATAGAATAAATTTTAGGGTAAATTTTTGGCAACCTTTCCCCCAAATTTTTAACGATCGCTCCACTAGTACGGATTCCTAGAAGTGAAACAAAGTTATAAAAAATAAAATTTACGTACAAGTTACCAAAACTGATTTTGTCGAATATGTTAAAAACAATCGGCTAATCGATTATTTTCAATCGTGCCAAACGCCGAATTCTGGTGCATAGTTTGAAGGGCACAGCCAAGTCACAACTTGGCTGGCATTTAATATTACTAAACGATCGATGTACCAAATTTTAGCATTGGTTTAACTCTGTATGACACGTACATTATTACAAACAGTTAACAAAATTGAAGGAAACTTTAATCTGACTCGAATACAGGTTAAGAGCAATTTTTGTCCCTTTAAAACAGGAAAAAAACATTGACTAATATTCAGGCCAATATAGTATCCTGTTGAATCATAGATATACAATATATTAATATATTACATTCTGTTAATGTAAAATTAGTTTGAATAGAATGTCATTAAAAAATTTGCAAAAACTCATTTATTTAAATTTTAGGATATTTATCGTTGTATATGTTTATGTGACTATGTTAATTTGAATAATTTCAAAATTTCAATAATTTCAATATTCAAAAAAAAACCTTTTGAATATTTCTTGAAAAAGTATTCAAAACACTTTATTCCAACAATTATTATTTATATTAATGTTTAAATAAATTTATAACTCAAATGTTTGAATAAATAACTATTTTATTAATTAAAATTAAAATATACATATTAATTACAAAGATACCAAGATATTGACAGAAGTTAAATTTAATAAGGATTATGAAATACAAGACTGTGCAAGGCATAAAAATTTATGAAAAGTAAATAAAGGTCGAATATATATATATCAAAAACACTGAATTATTAAAAATGCATAAAAATTAATTCTGAAGAAAAGAAGAATATGAAAATTTGAATTATTCATGAATTTTTACAGATCAGTTAAAAATTCTTATAAATATTTAAATAATTACACAAAATCTCAAATATTTTATGCATTCAATATCTCATCAAGACTAAAATCCTGATTTAGAATGCTGATTTCATTCATTTAGAACTTTTATTTTCTTTATCTTTAAGTATATTTTTTACAAATTATATATTTTATTCAATTACTTTCATCTATAATCTTATTTAAATAATAAGAGTATATATAGTTGAATCTTGATAATCTGAACAGTCAAAACAGTCTGGATCCCCTATACACCAACCAAAGCCGAATATAATTGGGTGAGAAATGGCTATAATACTAATAATTTAACAGACAATTTGGCATTAGAGGTAGACGTTAGGTGCCTAACGTCTATCTCTAATGCCAAATTGTCTATTAAATTATTAGTATTATAGCCATTTCTCACCCGATTATATTCGGCTTTGGTTGGTGTATAGCTTTACATGTATCGGGTGTAGTAAAGTCTGGATCCCCTTTCTTTACACACAAAATATGTTGCTGTTGTGCTCAGCTTGTGCTATACCCAAAATATATGGTATGCACAAACCCTTAAAATAAATTAAAAATTTGTTATTGGAATAAAAACAAAGGCTAGCTTCCTCTTGACAGTCCTACATTTACAGTCCTAGCTTCCTTGACAGTCATACATTTACTCACAGAAACCACGTACCCACATATGTGAACTGTGTCAGTTCTCCTGACATAATGAATAGGTTCATCAACTACAGTATATTGACAAATCCACATTAACATAAAACACACCAAGATAAATGATTTCAGACAATCTGAAACATGGTAGTACCTCATTAATCCAAAAATGTTCATATCAGTGAGGTTCTACCATAAATTAAAAAAAAAAAAAAATACAAAAGAAAATAAATTTAAAATATAAGCATTTTAATTAAAAAAACGAATGTTTTCATTAGACCTTTTGTTTCAAATCAAATAATTTGAAGAATAAATGTTAAACAGATACTCAAATGAACATTTATAAATATATTTTATTTTTTATACAATATTAGAAGATTATAAATAATAAATTTAACTTTTCATCTAACCTTAAAAAAACAAGTTAAAGTTGTAGGAATTATAAATTTGAAAAATTGATTTTTTTTAATTCTAAAAATGTAAGTGATTTATTAAAAAAAAAATATTGCTGTTTTAAAAACAGCAATATTTTTTTCAATAAACCACTTAAATTTTTATATCGTTTTTTGACATAAATTCTCTCTCTTATAACTCTTGTATTTAGTACTGTATTTTCCGGCGTATAAGATGGTTTTTTAACCCAGGAAAATCTTATCGAAAGTCTTATACACCAGAAAGTACTGTAGTCTTATACGGCGAGTATATCCCAAACTGTATATTTTAACTGTAAAAGTCGGGAGTCGTCTTATATGCTGGAAAGTATGGTACTTGTGTTATGGAAAATTGTAATATTACCGGTAACTACTAAGGTATTTTTGGAAATAGTAACATTGTTTTAGAACCTCTTGTCATATTCTATCATAAACTGTAAGTCTTGTAATTTTAAAACTGTAGTTTGAAAAAGATGATAATTTTTAGAATGTAACTGAAAAAGACCAAATATATCACCAAAAAAAATATTCGTACAAAATAAGGTCATTTTTATTTATGAAAACATCAAAAACCAGTTATATTTTTACAATTGTTCTATGATATTATTATTATTTTTTTCAATATTTAGTTAAAATGTTTATATATAACATTACATTTATACTAGTGTTTAAAATGTAATATAATGTATTAGCTAAATTAAGTAAAAGAATGTATTATTTATCTAGCATTTAATAGGTATATATATGTTGTATAAATATTTAAACATAATGTTTGTATTAATATATATTAAATAATGCATTAATATTAAAACACTTACAAAATATTAATTTATATTAATTATTGAAAGTATACATAACATTTTTATTATAAAATGATTGATAAATTAAAAATAACTTACTTTATGCCAGCCATTTAATTTTAAAAATGTATCATAAGGATAGCCTGGTTTATTTGGTAATTTAAATAAACTCATATAAAAGCCAGGTGTACAATCAGTACATGGAATATCTGTATCTTCTGCATTAGAAATCAAATATTTAATTAAATTTTCAGGTTTTAATGATACCGGATAAATAGTCCAATCAGTGAGTATTGTTGAACCGAGAGTTACATTGTGAATGATACCCTACAGATTAATATTTATTTAATTAAGATTATATCAAAATAAATTGAAAAAATAAAATTAAAATTTTACATACTTTTGTATCATTTATGCCACTACCAAAGCATACACGTCCTTGATTTTCTACTAGAATTGTAATATTTTGGTTTGGTCTTACCACAATTGGTAAAGAATAAATATTTTCACCACGACTCAAAATACCTTGTAAAGTCTAAATAATATATAAAATAAAGAATAAATAAAAATCAGAATAAATTTCAAATAAAAATATGCATTTCAATTTTACCTGGTCCACGTATACATATCCTCTGTCTCGAAGGCCGGGAACATAAAGCATAACTGGATCGGTAGTAAGAAAAGAAACCATAGTTGTATACACGGCAAATCCATAACCCTGAAATAAACAAAGGAATAAAAAGTTTAATTTAAATCTAAATTCATACTTTTTTAAGACAAAAATAATAGATAAAATTATAGATACAAAATGCTCATATAGGATACAGAAGTAGACTTTATTGAATATAGAAATGTATCTTTTGATATACAGTATAAAACATATACTCTTGAGGAACTTATATCATGTTTACATACCAACAATTTGGAAATTAATTAATTATTATTATTGATATTCAAAATATACAATTTTATTATAAATTGTAAAAATAAGTATATATAAATTTATTTAACTACTTACATGGCTCATTTCTTCAAAAGATATGGGATATTTCGATATAAGAAAGTCATTTACTTTTAATACATTCCAAAGAGTTGAATACTAAAAAGTTGTTTAAAATACACTCAATTAAGTTTGATTAGAATTTTATCTATTTAAAAACTTTTCATAATTTTATTGAAAGTATAATTAGAAGTAATTTTTAAACGATAGCAGATAAAGATTCCATATATTAACATTTAGATCAAACTCAACTTTCCTACAGGTGCTCAACATGGTCTGAACTGATTTATATAATTCCAAATTCCTTGGTGAACGTTTGGACTTTGATCCGAATGAATTAGATATATATTTTTATTTAAAATTTTAAATGATAATTTTGTAAAAAGATTAAAAGATTTACTTAAATATTTTCAAAGTTCTTTGAAATTATCTTTATTAAAAATTTAATAAATGCTATGTGTTTAAATAAATATAGTGAAATTTTATTTTGTATTTACATATTCATTGAATTATTTAAATTTTACATATTTGCAAAACTTGATTCTAAGTTTATTTCTATTTAAAATTTATAAAAGATAATTGGAATTATTAGAATTAAATTATAATTTGAATAATACTGTATTTGAAGCAAACAATATATGAATTGGTACTATATAATGATTAATATACTAAATTATAATTATCTCTATGTAAAGATCCATGGTTCTGCCTATAATCCACACACTTATTTAATGAAAAAACAATAAATATCACTTTTCAATTTTGATTTAAAAAAAAATTTATTTATTTTGTTTTTCATAAAACAGTACTTACAATATGCATTTCAATATTTCCTAAATCCATTTTAGGATTCGCTGGAGGTACAGGACCTGACGGAAGTGGCAAATACTAAAATAATTATAATAAATATTATTTGTTCAGAAATCTATTTACAGCTGAATTTGATAATATAATATCAAAATAAGTATATAAATTACAGCATAAAATAGTAAATTTTATATAACTTATAAATCTTTACTGTATAAAATATGCTAACTTTCAATTGTATATTAAAGATATATAACCTTTCCAATAACATCCCTTATTGCAAAATATTTAGGTGTAGGATCTCCAGCTTCTGATAGAGGAGCATCATAATCGTAACTTGTTGGACATGCTTGATAAACACTACCTAAATTAGCACCTGAAATATTTACTTCAATTTAGAGAATGAAATTTATTTAATCTTACATATTAAATATTTATGAAAAGTTATAATAATCTGAAACATTTTAATAAAACACTGAAAACTTTATATCATTACATGCTTTGAAGTCATGGCACCTGATATGACACATTGATATGTAAACTCTTCAATAGCCAAGTCCAAACTATAAGCGACTCAGTTTCAATTCTTTGAAATATATATTGAAAAAAGATAAAGCTATATAAAATTTCTGAATTTAAACTAAATTATCTTGACAGATAAAGTTGTAAGATTGAAAATTTGCTTTTATTTATTAGTTAGTTCATTTTAAAAATTGTTGATCCAATTTCTTATAACATAGACAGATAGATAAATTAAAATTTTTTTTCATTATAATTATATGTACATATATTGGGTTGTTCTTGAAAAAAAAAAAACAATTTTCTTATATTACATAAATATTTTATTGAATTATATATTGACTATTTTGGTCAAATACCTGTTGCCATCTTTCTGGTAGTAGCATGATTCCACATTCATAAAAGTTTTGATCTTTACTTACAAACAACTGATCCAAGTGATTTTTGACATCCTCATTTGAAGTAAATGTTTTACTGTTTAAAATATTTTGTAAAGACTGGAGCAAGTAATAATCCAAGGGTTCCCAATCTGGCAAATATGGTGGGTGTGGTAGTATGTCCCATTCAAGCTGTAATAGTTTCTGACGAGTTACCAAACTTATGTGAAATTTGGCATTATCATGGTAACAACACTACACCTTTTTTGTTGATCAATTCTGGTCTTTTCTGTTTGATGATATTACTCAATTTGTTTACTCGATGGCAGTACACTTTCGAATCAATTGTTAAATTGTCTGGTAAAAGCTCAAAAAAAAAATTTCTTAAAATCCCACCAAAGAGAGCATCTCTCTTTAAGAACATGTGGAACCCATATATCAAGCTTTGAAACAAAACCAATTCGTTTCAAGTAATCATAAACAATTCAATTCAACAAATTTAATCTCTTAGTGATTTCACGTGTTGTTATTCGGCAGTTTGCTTCAATTGGTACCTTTATTTTATTTTCATTGGCTTCAACAGGCCATCCAGAACATGGTGCATCTTGAATATTGAAATTGCCAGAATGAAATTTTGTGAACCAGTTTTGGCACTGTCTTTCTCTCAACACATCTTCTCCATACATGTACCACAACTTTTTTCTTGCTTGAACAGCATTTTGATTTTTTGGTAATAAAAAAGCAAAATATGCCGAAAATAATGCTTTCGATTTTCCATATTTGATGGGACACCAAAAAAAGAACAACTGTACAGAATCAAACAAAATTTTTTACATATAAGCCTTAAAATGTCAGCTGTCAAAATATATAATGAAAATGTGGTTTAAAATGAAATTGGCTGATAAAAATACAACTAATTCCTCTAGTAATAAAAAAATGAAATTACTTTCTGAACAACCCAATATATATATTTTAATTAAAACTGAAATATATATATAATAGTAGACTCATTCAAATAGTATTATATATTTTGTTAAAAAAATACAATCGTCACACCTCAAAGCCAGTAGGCAAAGTAATGAAATTCTGCACACCACAAATGTTATAAATCAGACAATGACAAGCCCAGTCTAGTAATTGCAAACTGACCAATATCAGAGATAATTTTACTATTTACTAATATACAACATTTATGATTAACTGTTTTTCAATTACATAAAGGTACTGAAATCCTGTCGACTGCGCCAATTTGTAATATTACAAAATTTAATAATATAATAATTAAACTAAAAAGTAAGGCGATCACAAGAACAGATGACTTCAACGTCTGTTACACACATGTCCGGTCTAAAAAGTGGTGACCTTTCTCTCCTCTCTCCCCTGTCCAAGCTTTTCCTTCCCCTTCGTGACCCCTCAGTTCTCCGAATTCTTGACCATCGCAGATGTGGAGTTAAAGGGGAGGGGTGCTAATGAATAGCAGATTTTAAACTCTGCTTACAATATTATATATTGTACTTATTAATATTTAATATTTATTATTATATTTCATTTGTAGGCATTTTTATACATGAAATATAGCTAAGAAGGTAAAAAAAAGGCTTTATTTTGGAGGGTCAGGAACAGATTAATCCATTTCATATTGTTTCTTATGAGAAATTTTGTTTCGGTTTTCGAGCAACTTTTAGAAATGAATTATGTTTGAAAACAGAGGTTTGACTGTACCTATAAATAACTATTCATAAAATTGCTACTTTATCGGCCATTAATTAATTAAATATCTGAAACTAAAAACACTATGATTATAATTTTTAATCTTTTCCTATAAAATTATATCTTTCCTTTTTTTACAAATTAAAAATCTTATTTCAAATATTGTCCTTTGTAATTTATGCTGCTATGTGATCATAAATGATACATTTCTGTGCATTTTAGTTTAAAACATTTATTGGTGGAATTGTGCTTGCAGTATTTTATAATTAAATAATTAAAAAGTGATTCATTATAGTTTAAATATAATTTTTCTTTTTCAAGACTTATTATTAAGACTTTTGATTTTAATACATTAATAATGTATTCTATCACAACAGTTGTTGGGTGATTATCTGACTAATATATGAATAGAACAATTACAGGATTATTTTTAATTACACAAAGCAATTATACAAGAATATTTTTAAAAATAATTACCATTAGAGAAACCAAATGATGTACCTCCATGAAACATATAGCTATAAAATACAGGAAAACGTATTAATAATAATCAAACTTTTAAATAATTTTATATTCTAGAATATAACATTTTTTAATCTATACACTTAATTACTTTTTTATTTAATTCTTTATTGTTAATATAAAGACTAGATAACTGAAAAGTATAGAGTAAAATTTCTCATATTTCCACAAACATTTCTTCAATCTGCCAAATTATCAAGTTGTGATTAGGCTAAGTTAATAATTATATATGAAGAAATTTGTCTAGAGGTAGATGGTTAAGCTATCATCTCATGATAATTGTAATAAATTAACTTTAATTTAGAATTTCTGGATGAAAAGAATTGGTCTAGAGCAGGACTCGAACCCACAACTTCTGCTTATTGTGCAGATGTATTGCCAGTTATGCTTGCTACCTGGACCTCCATCCAACAAAAATCACATTTCTTGAGTTGTTTATGTATATTTCTTAAGTACTTTTTGATATTTAAAAAAATTTTAACAGATGAATCACAAGAAAAAGATTAGTTATTAAAATAGTATAAAACAAAATTAGACCAATTTTGCATCTTTTCTACATTTCTTTAATATAAACAATAACATTAAAATGAAAATATGCTGCCTCACATATTACAGTAATTATTTCTGTTAATATTTTGCATTAAAATATATATCAGTGTATTTCTAAGACACACTACATAATTATTGTTTAAAAAAATTAAAATTATGTAAGTATTCATAATAGGTTGACACCTACAATGAATACTTACAAAATTAACATTAGAAATAATTCGCTTTTTAAAAAATTTCAGCAGTTTTCAGTGCACAAAACTGTTGAAACTCTTAAAATAATGATACAAACACTCGGATATAAATGTTGTAAATAATAAATCTAAGATATAAAAATAAAGTTTTAGACATACTTACATATTAACTGAAGCATTCATTGCAAGAATATCATCTAATGTTTCACAAACACTTTGAGAATTAACATTAGCATGTGGTTCACCCCAATGATCTAACCAACCTGGATAGTATTCGGAATTAACTAACGGTCCTTTAGACTGGTGAAGACGAAGATTATGGAATGCATTTGCTACATTTGTTCCTATTAATATTAATTTTTATATACTTTTATGTATAACTATTTTATCAGCAGATAATACAACAAATTTAATTACTATATTTATTATATACACAAACATGTCAATTTTATTAATTGTTTTTTCAAATTGTTTTAATTATGTATTGACTTATTTTCAAGGCTTTCATTGGAGACATTGATAAATTAATGCTCTCTTTTAAATGATGTACCAGAAAAATCTTTAATCTTGCTTGTCGAATCTTGCTAATGAATACATAATCCACCTTTGTGGTGCTGTGAAATGAGTAAAATCCTGATGGGTGTGCTTTGATGACAATTGCTGATGGATTGATATGTATAAACAGATGTTTGCACATGCTAGCCTATGTTTTTGGTCTTGAGAAAACAAGTTCAAGGAGACTGGGCATGGGAAAAACAATTTTTATTACATAAACCTCAAACAGACTATAGTACAGTAGTAACATTAATGGTGGAATGAAAATTCCTCAGTGTGGATTCCATTATTGTCTACTAGCAAATGAGCCCGGCATTGCTTGGACAAAAAGTAACAATAGCAAAGATTAAGATTATTAGATTATAGCCTATCTTACCCATTTTCACCAAGTGCAAGAATTAGGTCCTCCCTCTTCCGAGACTAATTAGAAAATTTTTAGATATCTGCTTACCACACCGGGATAACAATAATTAAGATTCACAGCAACCACTAACTGGTGCGCAGTACCACTAAGTGATGAATAACAAACATTTTTGTAACTCCTTCCGGATTCTTCTTCAAGTTTACTAAATTCGAAAAATAAGTTGGATCTTCCCGAATCATTTATAAATATAAATTCAAACATAAAATCAAACATTAAGAGGAAGGGTTCGAATAAAGTGAACTTATGCACACACACTCCCTATGTCAACTTTATATACAATGGAACACTAAATATCGTTGAGAATTTTTAGAAGGGTCTAAAAATATGTTCAATTTTCCACATAAATGCAAAAAATACATCTAAAATAGTACAGTAGAAACAGAGTTCCTTCAGGGTAATCCTTAACCCTCTCTCTCTCTCCCCTGCAATGGGAATTTCGATAAATCCCATCTTAATGTGCATTCTCATGGCATAACCTATTAAAATGCAATCAAAAATGCAAAATCTGCATCTAAAATAGTATAATAGAAGCTGAGTTCTTCACAGTAAGCCTTAATCCTCTCCCTCTCCCCATGGGGGAAATTTCGAAAAATCCCTTCTTAGTGTACATTCTCGTGACATACCCTAACTGTGTACCAAATTTCAACTTTCAACTCCTCATTTGGGCTCTGCACTTTTTTATTTTTATTATTATGTTGGGTTAAGTGAGATATACTCGGTTAACACCGGTGGCTAAGTACTATGCCGGACCAAAGTCAAGGCATAGTAACCAAAACAGAAATTAAAGAAGTGTATCAGTGTGTGTGTCTGTATTCAGGAATTTTCTCACAATATGACATGTATTCAATATAGTGGCCTTCTGTAGTGTGATGTATGTGTTTCTATTCAATTCTAATGTGCCCAGGCTTTTGTGTAGTGTGTGTGGTATGACACCTGTAGAGGAGAGAACAACAGGTACAATAAGCACCCTATCCATTCTCCACAGATGCCTTATTTCCTGGGCAAGTTCTGTGTACTTGCTAATTTTTTCAGTGCATGCGTTTTGTATATTGTGTGTGTTTGGAATGGATATGTCTATAATATATGTGATTTTATTGTGTTTGTCAATGAGTGTGATGTCTGGTCTGTTGTGGTAAATTGTTTTATCTGTGATTATGGCTCTGTCGTAGTACATTTTGTGCGTGTTGTTTTCCAATACTGTCTGTGGAATGTATTTGTAGTATGGTTTGTGGATGTCTACTAATTTGTGTTTCTTTGCAAGCTCTTGGTGTATTATATTTGCTACTTGATTATGTCTGTGTAAATAATCTGTCTGTGCCAAGAGCTTGCAACCAGAGGTGATGTGTTGTATAGTTTCTGGCATGACGTGACATTTTCTGCATGTGTCATTTGTGAGTGTTGTATCTTTGAGTATGTGTTTTCTGTAGTTTTTAGTATTTATGACCTGATCCTGTATGGCAATCATAAATCCTTCCATCTCCCCAAAGAGGAATCCCCGTGCTAACCAGCTGTTTGACGCAGTTTTGTCAACAAAATCCTGGGCCAGATCATAAGGATGTCTGCCATGGAGTGCCTTTCGAGCCCACGATTGCTTAATGATGTCTATGCTTTTTATATGTTGTGTTGTGTCCATATGATGTGAGTGTAAGTTTAATGGTGTGTTATTCGAGTCTGCTAGAGTTACTGCTTTATGTAATTGTGATGTTTCTTGATTTTTGTAGAAAAACTCTCGCAGTGACTGTATTTGTTTGTAGTGAAGGTTAACTATGTCAATCAGGCCACGTCCGCCATCTTTACGTGGAAGGGTTAGTCTTTCTATAGCAGATTTAGGATGATGTTGTTTATGCTTAGTAAGTGTAGTTCTTGTTTTCCTTTGGAGTTGCTCAAGATCTGTGTGAGTCCAATGTATAACTCCAAAAGAATATGTGAGTACTGGAATGACATATGTGTTTATTGCTTTAACTGTGTGTTTTGCATTTAACTGTGTTCTGAGAATAGCATTTAACCTACTTTGGTATTCTTTAATTAATCTTTGCTTTATTTGTGTATGTTCTGTTAGTTTGGCCTGTTGGAATCCTAAATACTTGTAGAACTCGCCCTCTTCCATGGATTCAATAATGTCTCCATTTCCAAGCGCAAAATCTTCTTTCTTCAGGATTCCTTTTTCTATGTGAACTGTTTTGCATTTATCTAGGCCAAATTCCATTTGTATGTCCTTGGTGTATGAATGTGTGATTTGTAGGAGTTGAGAAAGTTGTTTTTGTGTGGATGCATAAAGTTTTATGTCATCCATGTACATGAGATGTGACAGTGTAAACTGTGTTGTTTTTTTCATGTCTGATATTGTAACCATATTGCGTGTTGTTTAACATGTTGGATAATGGGTTCAGGGCTAAGCAGAACCAGAGAGGACTCAAGGAATCTCCTTGAAAAATTCCTCGCCTAATAAAAATTTGGTTTGTTTGTATGGAAGTGTTACTAACCCTGAGATGTAGTGTTGTTCTCCAGTGCTGCATAGTGTTTTGGAAGAATGCAATGAGTGATGGATGTATTTTGTACATGTGTAGGATATGTAGCAGCCAACTGTGTGGAACACTGTCGAATGCTTTTCTGTAGTCTATATATGCCATGTGTATGTTTCTGTGTTGTTTGTGTGCTTGCCGTAGAATGACTGAATCTATGAGTAACTGTTCTTTGCATCCCCTGTGATTTCTAGCGACAACCTTTTTGTTGTTCCTGTTAGAATGTCGTGTTCTTCAACATGTTTGTATATTTTGTTTGCGATACAGGATGTCAATAATTTGTAGAGTGTTGGAAGACATGTAATTGGTCTGTATTGTGTGGGGTCTGTGGTATTGTTGTTTTTAGGTTTATTATTATTATTATTATTATTATTATTATTATTAACCCATCTCGATTACATTATAAGATTAGAACTTACAAACGGTGAACATTGTGCAGAACACAACTGATCTGTAATGTTATTCTTGTGCAATTTTATTCTGTCTTTTAAAACAGTATGGTTAGGAACCTTAATCTGATACATGACACTTTTTAGATGACCCCCAACCAAATACCACAGGTTAATGTATGGGGAACGAGGTGTTGTACAGTACCACATTGATTTCTGGTGGTGGGATCTGAAACTGAAAGTTTTCATAATTATCACTTCTGTATGTCTTTGATAGTATTATTGAGTTTTTTCTATTACATCCAGTAAACATCTCTCTAGATGTCTTTAAATAAGTATACTTTAATTACTGTATTGAATTGTAAAAATTAATAAATTAGCCTATGAAAATATAATGTTTTTCTTTAAAACCACACCCTTTTAAAAATCCTGTACATATGCCTGGTCCTCTGCTTTTTCAAAAGAAATGGATAATTCTTTCTTAGTTCAAAAGGAAGTACAGACCAATTGAGTGAATTACAAGATCTATAAAAATATTAACTATATTAATAGAAATTATGCAAAAATTTTAATTATATTATCATATCATTCAACATGGAGACAAGATAGATTTTAAAGTTTACTAAAATTTATTAAATTTTACATTTTAATATGTTATTATTTCACTTTAAAAATGCTAATACAAAATTCTGAACTATGTATGTTCATTTCAAATAATATATTTTCTACCCAAAAAATAACTTTATAATTAATTTTAATTTCTAATTAACCAATAGAAAGGTAAGCAATGATATTTTAGAGTAAAGGATTAACATTTCATTTTTCTGTTACTCATATTTTGCACAAAAAAGTATACACAAACACTCCTTCTAAATTAAAGCCAAATGATTGCCAGATTAAATCAGGCTATATTACTCCTACTATTAATAATTAAAACACTAAATAATTTGGCCAGTTACGCTACCCAGACCTCTGTCCAATCTTCATTTTCAGAACTATTAATTTAGATATAACTACACTGGTTACTCACAGCATTGACTGAATATAACTCAGCAACAATGGCCTATAACTCCCACTATGGCACTCAACCAGCTGTCTTTGTACAGTACAAGGGTAGGCTGAAAAGTAATGCGCACACACTTGTACAGCATGTACAGAAACAAATAGCAAGATTGGGCAAAAAGTATATCAGCGCCAGGCTGCCTCTAACACAACAAATAATCACCTGGTGCCAATAATCTTGCAGCATGACAACACTCATCCACACACCTCACACGCAACTGGAGAGGCTCTGCGAAACCTGAATTTTGAACCGATTCCATACCCTCCTTATTCCCCCAATCTTGCACCAAGCGTGCAATTTTTATTTTTTTCCTCTACTCAAGAGAGACCTCAAGGGTAATCATTACACCTCGGATGATGAAGTGAAAGCAGCTGTCAAGTCCTGGATTCGAGAAAAGTTGGAAGAATTTTTCAGTGACGGAATGAAAAATCTTGTTACACATTGGGAGAAATGTGTTAGTTTTAATAGTTACTAGGTTAAAAAATAAATGATTTTGAAGCTTAAGAATTGTACTTTACTGTACTTTTTGCCTGATCTTGCTATTTGTTTTTGTTTGTGTTCTACAAGCTTGTAGTTACATTAAAGCTAAATGATTAACAGATGTTTATATTTGTATATGTTACAGTAAAACCCCATTTTTAGTGCAAACACGTTTTAACTAGTTGAAACTAGTTTTTACTGGATGTCATTGTTATAACCCGTTTTGTCTAGTTAAAACTAGAATTTACTGCTGTACATGTTTTGATTTTAGATAAAACTAAAATCAAACATTAACTTTTTAACTTTTAGCATTAGTTAAAACTAATTTTAGCTACATGAATATGTTTGGGGGAAATAAATAAAGTGATGATTGGGATTAAAACATTTGTATTATTTAATATGATATTTATTGAAAATATCGGTCACACATCTGTGTTATTAACATTAATTAACCCTTTGTCCCCAAAAGCATCGATCAATCGATACCCTGGCTTTTTAAGCAAAACTTCGAGGGTACCGATTCATTGTTACTTTGGTAAATATCGATTTTTGTAAAATTTATTAACAACAGATATAATCTCGTTCGATATGAAGTGAATAAAGTATAATAATTCATTATATTAGTTGATAGCAGTATAAAATTTTGATTTCAAACAAATTTTTGATATAACGTGTGATAATTTCACAACGAATAAACATACATGCATAAGTGTGATATCGAATTGTACAAAACAATATTCTACATCTTTCTGGCTCAGTGCCAGCAAACAACTATGTAACTAGACAATGCTAATTTTCACAAAATGTTACAAATTATCAAGTTTATGTGTCAGTTCTGATATATATTATTTTTTTTCTTATAAATTTTTCTAATAAAATGCATTGAAAAATATCGTATTTAAAACTAAAGATATTAATAAATGTAAGTGATTTTTTTCATATAGATATAATGATAATTTGATTTTTGGTGACCTTTTAAAATAATGTCACCTGACTGACCTATATTGCCTTAGGAGGGATCGCAAAGTAAACATAAACAAGATGTCGGGGGAAAAGGGTTAAAGCGATACAAAATTCATCATACACTATAGGAACGTGTTAGCTGAATGACCTTGGTTGAAACAGTTTTTACTAAGCCATTTTGTTAAAACCCGTTTTGTCTAGTTAAAACTATTTTTAACTCAAATTCATTTTTTACTAGCAGTAAATTCTAGTTTTAACAATGACATCCAGTAAAAACTAGTTTCAACTAGTTAAAACGCATTTTCACTAAAAACAGGTTTTTAGTGTAACATATATACACCATGCTGGAGTAAAGCAATAGCCAGCTGTGTGACATAGTGGGAGTTATAGGATATGTGTGCTGAGTCATCTTCCAATTGGCACTGTGAGCAACCAGTATGGTTATATCTAAATTAATAGTTCTGGAAGCAAAGATCAGTTGGAGGTCTGGGTAGCATAACTGGCAATGCAACTGCACAGTAAGTGGAAATTTGCAGGTAATGGTCTCACTCTGGGCCAATTCTTTCTTCCAGAACTTTCTAAATTAATTATAATTATTAAATTTAAAAAGAGATTGCACCAAATTCCCATCACTATGTCAAATTACTTAGCATTTTAATTATTAATAATATCACAAATATAGCCTGATCTAATCTGGTGATCAACTTTAACTAATAGGCTTATAGATGTTTGGACTGCAATTTTCAAATTGTGGACCTGTAAGTTTCCACTGGCATCCATTTGTCTGTTTGTCCTTTCTTAATATTTAAAATGGAGTAAGATAGATAAAAGTCAAGACCAGAAATATGGAAAACTTAGAGGTAGGAGGCCCTGATTAACTATATAACTACAAACTTCTGGTTTTGACCAGAAGTCATATTATTTTTTTAATTAAAAAATTTTCTCCAGAACAAAGTTAAATAGATGGCCAGCATGATTCTGTTATTATCAAAAAAAGTATGATGTGCAGGGGCAAAACTACTAAAACTGAGAGCATATATTTTAAATTCATTTAATTTAAAATATGATTAAAAAGTGCAGTCTGATATTATGATGATGTCACAATAAATAATTGCTTGTAATAACTGCTTGTAAGTATTAAGCAAAATATTTATTTAACCAATATCTTTTGAGTGATCTTACATCTATAATCATAGTACATCATTTAGATTTGAAAAGCTAAAAGAATACATTTTGATGATGGACACAAGAACATTTAAAATTATTAAATAAAATACATTTTTTAAATTAAAATGTTTTCCAACTTATAAATAATTTAAGTATGTGAATTTAATTAATAATTTTTAATAATTAATAGCAAAATTAAGCTTACCAGAACCAAAATCAATAGTTGCAAAAACTCCATTAATTCTTCCACAGACTAAATCTGAACTACTACTTCCATCAGTCGTAAAGAAGATAACACTGTCGTTAAAGTGTTGTAAATATAGCTCCCTAAGATGACTTGTATATTTAAAATCACATGCTGAATAACTACCATATTCATTTTCTATCTATATGAATATTGAAATAATTATATTAAATATATGACTAAATAAATTTGAAATGCTTTATGATAAAAAGAAATAAATTACCTGAATGGAAATTATGGGACCGCCATTTGAATACAAAAGTGGTTTTAATTTTGGAAACAGAATATTAAACCATCGATCCACATAATATAAGTAATCTATAATAAAATAATATTTACAAAATATAAAACTTAAGAGAAAATTAAAAATATATAAACTTCACTGTTGGAATGATATTCAAATAAGTCATATTTAAAGTTTAAGTAGAAATAATTCATACAGGAAATTACATAAGTAAAAATGATAAATCATATATTCATGGCCAGCATGATTCTGTTATTATGTTCATGTTCATGGCCAAAAAATAAGTGTTTATTGGTAGACCTGATAATAAGATCTTTATTACACTTAAGATAACTGAAGATTTGTAGTGGTGTTCTATTCGTATCCTGTCGCGTGGATTGCTTTTCATATGAATTACCAAATACGTATTTATTGAAAAGCTATTACTATTAGTGTGTCAATTAAAAAAAATCTGTGACTTTATTATAGACTTTTACCATATGCATATTTGGGAGTCAGCTTATGCAACTTCCAAACATATGACAAATCTAAACTAGAATTTTGAGCTGAAATCTTGAGGTTGACTTATACACCAGCAACAATTATAAATTAATATCCAAATTTAAATTATATATGAATCATTTTAAGATAGATTATTGAACACTGATATATAAAGATTTCAATAATCAAATGTATGATAGTTTAAATTTTATCATTTAGCAGTTTCTTTCTGCAATCATTCATTTCTGCTAAATATTGTTATAGAAATATTTGGATACATTATAATTATTTTGAAAAATGGTTAAATTCTTTTACTTCTATGAATGGGTTTATGAATTTAATTTGGACACAGTCCATTTATTTTTTAATTTATTAATCATTAATTGAAATCATTTATTCAATAATCTAAATTCAGTCTATAACCTATTGTATATGATTCATAAAACTATCTGTGTATAGTACTGTACTGTACTATATCATTATAATAAATTATAAAGCAAACCTTCATCACTTGTTCTTAGTTGCATATCAGGCTTGACTTTTAATAACCAATATGGTAAGCCACCCTATAAAATATTAATTAGTATAACAATAGACTAATATTTCGTGTAATTTTAAATATACCTTTATATATCAAAATATAATTAAAAGGATATTCAATACAGACCATTTCTCTTTCTGCATCAATAAATGGTCCAGGTCTTAGAATCACTAATAAACCGACTTTAGCAGCTGTTTGAATATAATTTACAACATCATAATTATCTTCAAAAATATAAGTTCCTGGCTCAGGTTCATGAGAATTCCATTCAATATATCTATAATTAAAGAAATCATATCATTTAGTTTAATTTTGTTTAAACAGAACAAAAATTAAGCCATTAATTTATTTGTATATAAAATATCTTCCCAAAATGAAAAATCCATTTCTAAATTCTTATAGAAATGTTAGATTTTCTATATTTTCATTCACATAAAGTTTCTTTCTTATGATATATTTATGATAATTATTTTATTATGATTCTCTGATACTTACTTCATGTACAGTACATCATTTAATTACATATGTAACATATGTTGCCATATGTTACATATTAAAAATAAAATCCTATAAATATTAAAATAAATATTAAAAATAATATTAAAAATAAATATTAAAAATAAATCCTTTTTACATATGTAACATATGTTGCCATATGTTACATATGTAAAAAGGATTTATTTTTAATCTCTTTATTTTTCAGTAGATTCATCCTTCATTATATGAATTTAAAAAGAAATAAAAACAAATTTTAATCTTTTAGAAAATCTGTTCCTTTTTTTTAAAATCTAATAATATGCTGGATTATAGTTGTGATCATGTTTATAATTTTAATTATTTTTCTTTGTTAATTTTTAAGTCATCAGTGATGAATGCAACTTCATGCAAATTAATGAATGTTTAACTTTTATTAATATAATAAAAAGTACAAAAGTATTTTATATACAGTGTAGTTTAACTGTAAAATCAAATACATATACATATATAGTAAACAACATTATTACAGTAAAAAAGATTATTACAGTAAAAAAGATTGCTATGTAGATAAGATAAGAATAGTAAAAATGATAAAATAGGTAAAGGAGTTGAAGAATTTAAGCATTCAAATTAAAATCTCGCTATACGGAGTATTTATTTAAAAACTTTTAACTAAAATTCTCACCTAGTATTGTGATTCTTGTTTTTAGTTAAAGGATTTTAAATAAATAAATACTTTATATAGTGAGATTTTACTTTAAATAATTATATAATTATGAAATTGTTGCAATTAATAAGTAATTTATGTGAGATAAAACATTTTTTTGGAATCAAACATCCCGTCATCAGATCAAACAGACTAGAAACAAAAAGAAACCCTTTTTTTTGTAAAAAACTCAAACCCATAAAATAAATAAAATAAACACTATTTTATTCATTATGCTTATCCATTGTGCATTTCATAAGTTATTCTTCAGTATAGTTGTTCCTTATTTATTTATTCTAGTCATATGTGATCTCATCTGGAGTGGGAAAGGTCACTACTGTCATGTGGGTGGGGAGTTACAGGAAATTTATCATGGATATGTATGAAAGATGGAGGAACACATTCCCACTAGCAGAACTGACCATAGTTAGGAAATTTAAAGCTGAAGTGAAAGATCTTGAAAAATGTTTTATCCTTAAATTCTTTGGCATCTATAATCCTGCAAATATTTTTACGTTAGCTGTATTTAATATAAAGTCGTATATATCAGCAAATTTCAGTTTATAAACATTTAAACATTCCATTTAAGAGATACAGTGTATACAAAGTATAACATATGTAAATATCTACACACACAAAATCTCAATTCAAGAGAGAGAATTTTTAATATTAAAAAGTATTTCTCACGTTTGTAAAGCATTCAGACCAGCTGCTTTCATTTTCAACATTCTGTCTTCCCATAATGACGACGGTACTCTAAAGTAATGCATGGATCCCGAAACATAACGAAAAGGCTTTCCATCTTTCAAAAAACAATTATTATCGTAATCAATAGTAAATGATCTGCTACCACTAACCTGAAATGTAATAGTTCAATTATAATTTTTTTAAAATTTAAACCCAGTATTTCATATATTATATTTTATATAACAATAGAATTGCCAATCAGTAAATTTATGAAGTTGATTATTAACATTATACAAATTCCAAAAACAAACATTTTATTGTTAAGTAACTGGAGTAAGAACAATCCATAAAATTATTTATATTGAGCTATTATTTAAACAATGCCAATTATCAATTTTATATTTCAAATGATGGGCAAATTTTTACATATTCCATACACAATGATTATTACAATAAACAAAACTCGGCACCGTGTTTATTATTTTTCTTAAAGCTGCTAGTTAGGAAAACTGAGCACGACGAGATTTACGATTATATTTATGGCTAAAGAAAATAATTTATACAGTAAACACCTATGAACCCAGATCCTACCAACTCAAACTTTGCATAACTCAGACAGATTCTTTTGAAAAATGGTACAGCTATTTAAAATTTCTTAACAGTCGGATAATTATAATTAATGAGTGTTTTTGATATTCAGAAGTCTTTATGATACTGTGTATCATATTACTGTAGTCAGTAAGTTACTAAAGGTTGCAAATTGCTGTAAACTGTACTGTTATGAAATTTTTTGAGCTTATTTCCTGTAATAATTCAGCAATATAACCTACTAAATCAGTAAAACTCTGTATAAAGCCAATCACAATAAATTACTATACTGTATATCATTGGGGAAAACACCACTAACTCGGACAACCTTCACTCCCTTTTAGTCCAAGTTAGCGAAGGTTTACTATATATTATATTTGAATCAGTTTTGTTGGATAATAAATTATTTTCAAATTTAAAAATTTCTTTAGAAAGTTTTTCATATTCTGTTATTATTAAATAGATGTGTTAGAGATGAATTAATTATTGATTGACTAATACTTACCTCTGTATGTATGTATATGTATATAAATAAATTTATTTGCATTTAATTTAATATACAGAAATTAGATGAAGTGATGATTAAAAATGACAATCAGCTATTCCAAATATAATCATTTGCAATTATTTTGTGTAGATTCAGAAGAAAATTTAATTTTATTATAATATTTAAAATAATGGACAAACATTATACCTATTTTATCTTATTTTTTATAAATATGGAAGAATATATTTTATAGTGTTGAGTCAGCATTGAGTTTTGTGTTATCAAAATCATTAACCTAACACTGCTAAAAAAATTTATAATTGTTTCTTTATGAAATTATAAATTATACATCTGATAATACACAATGATTGTGCAGCATATGATTTTATCATTTTGAGCAATTACAACATAGTTTGTAAGATTTCCTTTATATAGGATGCAAAAGATTATGAATCGATGAAAAAAATTGCACATAATGATAAAAAAAACAAACATTGAAATCAGAAAATGAGTACATGAGAATATAAATCTGTATGTATATTCTCGTTTACTCTTGCTGAAACTGCATAGAAGAAAATTAACTTTCTTCTGATAATATCTGGCAACTTTGGCTTATAGAAATGTCCAAAAATTAATTTAAATCATTGTTTATATAATTGGCACGTTTTAAGCAATTTTTCAATCATTATCTTGTTGTGTAATAGGATAGTTACCATAGCAAGATCAAGACTTGATTATAGAACCTATCTTTTATCATGATTTTAATGTAGACAATAGGGTACAACAATGATGTGTTACTTATATAAATATGAAAGTAAGTTTGTTTACACTTCCATGCACAAAAAGCTAGAACTCTTAAAATAACTTAAGTTTAAATAAGTTTAATAAAGTTTAAATAACTTAAGTTTTAAGTTTGTTTAGGGGATAATTTAAAGAATTGGTCACATTTAGATCTCATTTCGATAGCTGATCTTGATTTTAAGGTAACAGTCATGATTGAGTCTTGAATTACCTAATTAACTTAAGGACATTATATAAGTATACAATATATAAGTATTACTTTGGCACTCATGGCCTATATTTTTATCAAAAGTATTTATACAATTTATCTTATAACAGATAGACTAGAAAATATATCAATGGGGAATAGCTAAATTACATTTATCAACAGAATTTAGTACACATAACTTTAGCTAATAATAATGTATAATTTATCACGACCGTTGCCTTTCGAGTTGCAAATGCAGAACGCGATGACCCATAGATGCCGTAAATAAAATATTTCTCGCACCGGGATTTGCGACCAAGTTTCAAAATAATTTTCTAACTAAACGAAAATAACAATAGCAATTTCCTAATAAGTATAGATGTAATATTATCTCATTCTGTAAAAAAAAAGCCGGCAAGAACTCGTGCTCGACTTTCCCAGCACTCAAATAGGAGGTAAAGGGAACCATTAGGAAGTCCAATAATTTTCAATTGTATTAGGATATAAAGTTTAAGTAATAATAAAATCTTAAAAGGAAAAATTTCATTGAATTATGATTAAATTCTCCCATTTCAAAAGATATATATATACTTAGTGTTCTAAATATATATATATATGAGTCCTTTTGAATTTTTTCTTTTGGAGGTCCAGGAGACCTTAAAACATTGAGGCATTTTTAAATCAGTAAAGTGAGAGCTGTAGCAAAATATTTATAATTATTTTCAATTAAAACTTGTATTATATTTAAAACATAAACAACATATGAACTACAAATTCTATATCTAAACGTAATTTAAATACTTTACCGTATATAAAGATGCAGTTATACAAACAATCGCATAAAAGATACTTTTAGTAAGCATTGTAAAGAATAAAATCACAAACACAAAAAAAACGAACACAAATCTTCCAATTGATTATCGTCATCTCATCCCTAACATCACATGGTCGGCGACATATGACAGTCACGTGGTCGTTCAGCTGCGAAATTGATTACTTGATCTGATCGATTTCGCTCGTGCTTTGTTACGTCCAAATTTAGATAATGACTTTCGCAAAGCACGTTGTTTTTATAATATTTTCGATCATCGTTCAAATATTATCGAAAGAAAGAAACTTTACGAATAGAAATCGCCCAAATTTTATATTTATCTTGACCGATGATCAAGATGTCGAACTCGGAGGTCTCGTGAGTGTTACGTTTTTTCCCCCTCCCCCATACAATAAAGTAATTCCGAAAACTTTTATAATGATAAGTAACTCGGAACAGTTAAATTCGAATTGGAATACAGAAATTAAAATTATATTTCCGTTACATGACTCATAGAGAGCAGTCATCAAAGTTCATATTAGGGTATTGCTCCATGAAAATTACATTATTATTATTAACGCGGAGGATGCGTTCCTAGACGACAAAGCGCTAATCGAAACAGCGTTAAACGAGACCATTTTAACATACAGTAAATAGGGATAGGGAAACGCGATCAAAAAATAAGCAAAATTTATTATAATTTTAAGTTATTTTTATGTAAATTTTTGGATAATAATATATGTTAAATAACACATAAACATATGTGCACAGAAATGTAAAGTTACTTTTTTGTGACGAAGGTCCTGGCTCTTCTGAAATTCTTGTTTTTTGCAATGAAGTGGTGTAGTTTCATTGACGCTTTCTTTTTCTTTCCCAAAGCAAATGTCGGTAGCAGAAGATCGCATCCAAAACGCCTTGTTTTGCTTTTGCACTTCTTTCAAAATCTGGATCATTCGCTACAATTTGATTGACGATTTCGGTTATGGTTACCAAACTTTTACTAAGGAAAACTGTAGAGAAATTTTTTGGGTTCTTCGTCTTTGGAATCTCTTCGGGAATTCCTTGTTCTGCCAGTCTTGAAGGTTGTCGTTGGTAAGGCTCCTACCAGAAATCTGCAGTACCTCACCAATATCCTGCTCCTCTACATCTCCTGTATCGATTAAGTTGACAATTTTGTCGACCTAACGATGCAGTGATAGGCTCTTCTCGACGAGAATTCTTGGATACCTGCAGCCATAATTTCTTCTATGATCTGTTCATGCATTTATCGGTTGATTCTTGCCGAGCGAAGTCGATATATTTCTTGTGGCATCCGTGATGTTATATTTTTTCCAAAATTGCACAAAACAAATGTAGATTTAAGAGAAGTACGGTGCTACGACGAATTGCCACCTTTTTCTGTTTGGTTCGTGTTTGGGAATAATTGTATTATATATGAATCGACGAAATACTGCATTAATTTGAATTGGCATAAATTTTGAGTTTTTTTTAGGCATCGAGCAGACCGCGTTATATTGAATGGGCATTAAGCGAGACATCGTTATGTGGGGTCTTACTGTATATTTCTATTTCAATTATTTTAAGTTTATTTTTTAATACATTTATATATATATATATGTTGAACCTGTACATCTCAAGCATTTTTATCTCAAAATTCTTTTTTCTGCATTTTTTGCCAAAATTTATCTCAAATAATTTTCTACCAAAACCTCTATACGTAAACAGTCTTTTATTTCCTATTGTCATTACATTTTTATTTGTTAAATTTTGAATGCTTTTATTGTTTTTTTATTTTGGTTTATTTTTTTATTTTGTTGGAGTTTGTTATCTGGGGGCAGAAGTCAATTGTCTTTGGACTTTTCCATTTGCTTGTAAATAAAAAAATAAAAAACAAATATATCTAAAATTATGGACTGAAGTGTCAATTACAAATTCAAAGCTCAGAGACTAAATTTTAATAGCATAAATCATATTAAATCATATGTTTCTGTGTCCTTATCTTATAGTATAGTATTTAAAATGTCTACTCAGACTTATTTTATTAACGGGACATATTATACCGATATCTTTGTTTGGCAAAAGTTAAGAAAGCTTATCTGAAAAAACAAACAGTCTTTATTTTCCACTAGGTAGCATAAATCATAGTTGAGAAAAATCTCTTGCAATACGGTACGTAGTTGCAACTGAGGATGGAAAGTCAGAGTAGCTTTTAAAAAATACCAACTCGAGAGTTGGGTGTCGTGTATTTTTCCACCGACTCTCCATCCCTAGTTAAAACTAATGCTACTTTTCTCTGATTGGTTTGCCTCTTATTGATCAAAGAAAGTCAGACATCAGAAACTATTGACAAACTATTCAATATTTCTGTTAAGGTATGTCAAAAATGTTTTACTTATACTTAATACAGGTGTGTACTGTACTTGCTATTATATTAATACAATATCGTATCTCCAATCAAACCTATTACCTTTTACCATATAGGAACCTCTACATTTCAGAACCTGGCTATCTCAAAGGTTTTTCTCATTCTGGTGACATTTGAGATAGACAGGTTTAACTGTATATATATAGTTGAACCTGTCTATCACAAATGTCACCAGAATGAACCGCAGGACAGGAATATATGCCCTGCAGGAATTAAGATGGACCTGAAAAAGGCTTTTTACCAGACCATCACAAGTTCACCAAGGCCACAAAGGCAATAGCCAGTGATGAGAGACAAAGCCCAATGTATCCAGGCTATATCTTGTAAAATCCCTGGGATTTAATCCCAAATTTCCTGGAGTAGCAGTCTGATGCCTTTACCTTCATTGTTCGTATAGCCATCTTAGTTATACTTCAGTCTGGAACAACTGTAAATCCATCAAGATTTATATCAATCTATATGACACAAAAAATATAAGTTTACAATTATTAAAATTTTTAAATTATTGTTTTTTGTCAAATTATACTTTATAAACTTTACTCTGTCAAAAAAGTTTAATGTTAATGTCTACAATATTTTCATGGCAAAGTACAGAGAATTCATATAATAAGTTAAATGAGTTTCATTTATTTTAGGAAGATATGATTAAATAGCACAAATGATAAACGTATTGTTGATATTCTGATAGCATTATTATTCTATGATTTTTCTGTGATAATTTATCTTCCGAATGTTGATTATATTTAATAATCAAACAATATAAGAACAATTATAAAGCAGTTTTGGTGATGATATCATCTCAAGTGAACAACACTTGAAGCTGATAAATGAGGATATAAACTTTTTAATATGTTTGCTATGAAAATAAAAGCAGATTATTTACTTCTACTGTGTGCTTATTTATATTAAATTGTTTATTTTGCATATTGCAAACTACATTAAGGGCAAAAGAACTGCCAACTAAAAAATGTAATTCACTTTAATATGACATTTTACATCTTGCTATTTTATCATCATTTCACAGTAATTCACATTATTAACCAGTGTATTGTTAAAAATTAAAGAAAGTACATAAGAAAACTAACTCCAGCAAATAAATTTATTTTTTAACGGCAACACGTTAATCAATAGGAGCAATTATTTATTGTGACATTATTACAATGCTTAGCTGCAATTTTTAATCATATTTTTAATTAATTTAATTTAACATATATGCTCTCTACCTCCCAGTCATCTATCTAAAACCTTTCGAGAGAAAGTTTTTGAATTGAAATAATATTACTTCTGATTTGCATCGGAAGTTCTTATATAGTTAATTGGCGCCTCTTATCCCTAAACTTTCCATATTTGGTCTCGTCTTTCATCTGTCTAACTCCATTGTCGAGATTAAGGAAAGAAGGATGACGGTGAGAATTTATAGGTCTACAATTTTTTAAAATTGCAGCCCAATAAATAAAACTCACTAACCTTATGTAGGTCTTGCATTTAATTGCAGAAGGTCTTACGTGTGGAACAAAAACATTCATAAGAGTTTTCACAATTAAATGCAAGGCCTACATAAGGTTAGTGAATTTTATTTATAACTCTAGCAAATTTATTAAACTCAGGAATACCTCACATAAATGAAGACTAATACCTAAAACAGCACAGATTAATTTAAAAATTGTACTTTAGTAAAAGTACTAATTTTGAATTGAATTAATCTGTTCTGGTTTTAGGTGTTAGTGTTCATTTATTAAACTTGGTTTGTATTAAACTAGGAGTGAAATTCTTACTGGTGTGTACTGGTTAATAATTTTTGTCAGATTTGTATCCCTGAAGATAAGTTCTGGAAACTTGAAAGTACTTGAAAAATTGGAATAGTAAATGATGCAGACTTCTTTGGAGCAGTTAATAAATATTTAATTCAAAACGTTATTTCAAATTCAGAACAATTGCTCAAACTAGATATTGCTTCTGCTATTTATAAGTTTGGTTTTGAAATTTATATATATCCATTTAACTTATTTTTCCTTCTAATAGAATTTTCTTGTAAAGGCTTTATGAACAATGGGATTTTTGAAATTCTTAGCAGAATGTATTTCAGAACAATTGATGTGTATTCTTAGACTATCCAAAGTAAACAGGGATGGTTGGTCAAACACCAATTTCCCAAAATTTCATTTTATCAGTACTACATTTAATTTAATACAGTTCTCTATTGAAACATGGTTTCAAAGTTACATATTAAATTAAATATTTTAGCCATTTAACTAAATACTCAATAGTTTTTTAGAGTTTAGACAATAAAATTAGCACTGTATGCTTCAAATTTTCTAAATATTTAGATAATATTAATAGATATATTTATATATCTATTATATATCTATTAATATTATAAAAAAAAAAACATATTTTAAAATGTCTACAAAATAATAAAATTAAATATGAAAGTATTGCATAGTAGGATGTTGTTTAAAAGAATAAAAAAACTATTTTAAATGTTAAATTTAAAATAATTCTTTATTCTTTAAGACAAAAAATCAGTATTTTGATGTTATGAATTTTACAATTGGTCTAATTAAAATTATTACTAACATTATTACACATTTAAATGTTATTTTACATACAGACTATCTTTTGTTTTACAGATACCTTTACAGAAAACTAAAAGACTGTTATCAGATAAAGGAGCAATTTTTAAAAATATGGTAATGTTATATTTTTATAGATTTTATACTCAGGGCCGTTCCTAGGGTATCTGCCGCCCGGGTGCGAGAATAATTTTGCCGCCCCTTCCCCCAAAGTTGTTAAAAATTTACAAATAAAAAAGATAAAGTAAATTTAAGTTAAAAAAATTGTACAAATATACACAGTTTATTTAATAGAATATAATGTTACAACTTATTTGTAATGTAATAAAGAAATAAATACATAATTCATACATACAGGCAAGGATGCTAACATATCTACTATTTCTACTAATAAGTTATACAGTAAAGTTTGCTTTTCTAGCCTTTTTTAATGCAAATGTCTTAACAATGTTAGACACATCTATATTTTCTGACAGCTCTTTTTCAATACTAATAATGGATAAGTCTGAAAGCCTTTCTTGCCCCATTGTGGATCGTAGATAATTTTTTATTATTTTAAGTTTGGAAAAGCTTCTTTCCCCACTAGCTACTGTGACAGGTAATGTTAAGAAAATTCGTATAGAAATTACTAAATTTGGAAATAGATAGATGAGGTTATTTGTGAATAGGTAGTTAATAACATTCAATGCGTTCATTTCAGAGGAAATATAGGGTGCAACATTGTCAATTTCATCATATAAATCTTGAGCTAAAATATCTTTTTGATTTTTACATGGATCACATAAACTATTCTCTAGAGCTTTACATTTTGCAAATCTAATTGATTTATCCATTTGAAGGAAATTATATAGGTTGTTAAGAAAATTAAACAATGTATCATGCTGCTTTATTTGCTCGAACCTTTCTTCCAATTTTGATAATGCGGTGTCCAATATTACAAAGTAAAAATTAATTTTGAATTGGTCAGCCGGGTCTTTAGGTGCCTCGTCTTCACACTCGTAATCAAATAATCGCTTTTTTGTTCGGGGTCTCACAATATTAATCGGAGGAAACGAAGGGTCACAGTCGATATCATCGGCAATTTTTTTGGCCTCTTCTAAAATATCATTAAAACCTTCATTTGATCTAATATTAGATAAATAAGTTTTCGTCTGCTCCAAGATTAAAACGATATTAGGTAGTGTAGAATCTGACTCCTGCATCACTTTACTTGCAATATTAATTTTTGTTAACACAATATTCCATGTAATAATAGAACAAATAAATTTAAACGACTTGATTTTTAAGAGTAATGAATTTGCCATATTTCTGGTTTCAGGGTCTCTGCTATTATCAGAATAAAGTGCAAATAAAGCGTCATATATTTTTGCCAAATTGTATCTAAGAACTTTCAAAGCATCTATTCTACTTTCCCATCTAGTACTAGAAAAAGGTTTTAATGATAAAGTTGGGATTTCATCTTTTAAAACTTGCCAACGTTTAGTCGATGCAGAAAAGAAAACGTAAAGTTCCTGCACAATAGCAAAGAAATTTGTAATTTCTAAAGACGCTTTTGCAGCGTCATTAACAACTAAATTTAAGCTATGGGCCGCACAAGGCACGTAAAAAGCTCTAGGGTTTAATTCAAGAATTTTTTTTTGTAAACCATTATTGCGACCCTTCATATTCGCACCATTATCGTAACCCTGCCCCCTTAAATCTCCTAAACAAATGTTGTGAGTCTCCAAAAAATCCAATAAAACATTGGTTAAGCCTTGTCCTGTCGAATCTGATATTGAAATGAATCCCAAAAAATGCTCCCTAATTTCTATTTGCTTTGATTTATTATTTAATAAAACAAACCTTACTACAACAGTAAGTTGGTCTTTGTGACTTACATCAGGAGTCGAATCTAAAATAATAGAAAAATATTTACTAGCTTTTAACATAGATATAATTTCATGTCTTATTTTCTCTCCCAGAAGGGAAATTAGTTCGTTTTGAATATGAACACCTAAATAATGAGGCATATTTGATGGAGTTTTTCTAATCCTGTTAATATGATCGGATATCGTATCATTAAAGTTTGCAATTGTTTCAATTAATTTTAAAAAGTTTCCATTTTGTTGCTCATATATCTTGTTATTTTCACCCCTAAAACTCAAATTTTGACCGGCTAAAAATTTAACAACATAAATTATAATTTTTAAAACAGAAACCCATCTATCTTTTTCCATGTTTATTAATTTCTCATTTAGTGAATCAGTTGTCGTTTTAGAAGAAATTGATTGTTTTAGATCAATCCAAGATTTTGTATTACAAATGTGACCTTTTGATTTTTCATGTCGTTCTATAACCTGACTTAAATGTCTCCAATCATTATAACCCTCAACTAAACCACTAGAAAAAGTTTTAAATATTTTGCAAGGAAAACAATATACACAGTCTTTTGATTTAGAATACACCAGCCAAACTCTTGGAATTATTTCCCCATTACACAGTTTTTTTTAATAATAAATAGACGAGAAACCTCTATTGTATTTATTTAAAGGAAACGTTATATCAGCTTCTGTCAGTTGGGTAGGCCCTAACTCTATCAGAGTTAATTTAATTTTATCCAATAAAACACCAGGCCAATAGTTAGGATCCTCATGAACATGAAGATTTTCATTTTCAAAACTTACTTCTTCAGGACTTTGTTCTTTTAATAAAACACCTGCTTCCATTGTAGTTTTGGTATTCGACGAGTCCTCCTTTTTTTCCCCGCTACTGACCACTATGAATTCGGTCTCCGTCACATTTACATCTCGAGCTTGGGAACTTGATGGTGCCTCCTGTGATGTTGTTGAGATTAAAAACGTTTCGAGTGAACCACTAGCCTTTTTAACTAATTCTTCCTTTTCACGCTTTCTTTTTCTGTACTGTGCGCCAGAAAGCCTTTTTCGATTATCAGACATCTACCAAAAAAAAAAAAAAAATGAATCCAAGTTATGATTCGTCGAAAAAATTTTGTTTTCGAAGATTTAAAGAAGCATAAATTAATTAAGCTTTGTTTTTCGAAAAATACCAACTTTTGAAAGGAAACTTTACAAAATTTTTTATTTTGTCTGAAAATTTCAACATTTTTAATCAAAACAAAAAGATATTAAGATTATGCTAATCTTTAATTAAACTATATTTTACTAATAAAAAAAAGAAAAATGTTTTACTATTGTTATTATGTTGGTATTATTATTTAAGTTATAAATTTGTTACACAATATAAATTTAATTTAACAAAATATTATTTAAATTTTATTTAACCGCGCAAAAGCAAAATATAATCAAATTAATGTATGTACTCACCTTTAATTTTTACTGTCTCTCTAACCACGATATCAAACAAAAACTTTTTAAGCTGTTGCGATTTACACGATTACACGTTTAAAATTAAAATAAAAGAAATTATCCCGGTGCGTGCATTTCTATGCTTTGACCACAGACGAGTATTTTCCTGTAAAATCTTCCTCGCGACCGACGTGAAAAATAGCTTAAGACGAGTTAAAACAAGAAACTGTTATACTTGCCACTTGTTGTGGCCTGAATAAGTTGTGTATATAAAATTTGAATTTGAAATATAATTAATAATATTTAGAATAGTACATATATTCAAATAATATTAGAATAGTAGTATTTTAATGATAATATTTAGAATAATATTTATGTATTATATTAATTTAATGATAAATTAATTTTTCCCTTTTTTTTAAGGCGGCTCGCGCCGCCCCCTAGGCTTGCCGCCCGGGTGCCCCGCACCCTCTGCACCCCCGGGTCGGAACGGCCCTGTTTATACTACAGATGTAAACTGTTCAATATTGTTTTTCAAAATATAATGTGAAACAGATTAATCTATCTGTAATATTCAATTAAAAATATTATTATTAATTAATGTGAAACAAATAACACTTTACACATCTACAATTTCAGCTCTGTAACTTTCTGGTAAATTGGATGATAAAGCTATCAGATTTTAATAAAAATATTTATGGTAGATTTTCGTCCGATGGCCATAATTATAATTAATAATTTGAAGACATAGTCCTTCCCAAAAAAGCTATGTCTTCAAATTAATTAGGTTTGTATTTTTTATTATTATATGTCACAAATGTGTGTGTATATATATACATTTGTGACATAATATTTATTTGCATAAATATATATATGCAAATAAATATAATAAACAGTATAAAATATTTGTTTTATTTTGTGTGTTATATTAATGGCAAATGGATATACTGTATTTATTTACTTTTAAGTAATATAAGGAAACTTAACTTCAGATAATTCTTCTTTTATCAGATGCTTAATACTGTACATATCAATTGCTTTTGTTTATTGTTTGTTTTGGGTTTGCCTCTCTTTTGGAGATGTATTTTACCTGTCTGATGTAGCCAAGGCTTTAAATTTAAATCTAGAGTTTTTTAGTGATAGAAATATTCTCTACAATCCAGTTATCTGGTTTATGTTCCAATATGTAATATTCCATTATGTGGTTTAATAGTCCATTGTTTCGTCCAAATCATATAAACTGTTTCACCATGTTATTGATATACAGTAAGTCCTCTACTTACGAACTTAATCCATTCGTAGCGGTTGTTCGCAAGTCGAAAAGTTTATAACTCGAAAAGACGATGTTTGGTGCAAAACTCAAATACAACGTTGTTTTTACAATTATGTAATGTTTAGGCTACTTGAATAATGTTGAATTAAGATTGTTAAAGGGAAGTATAAATTCAAATCAATCACATGTACAGTACATTATTTATTAAAATTACTCATTTAAAACAACTACAAATGTGCATATGTATGTACTGTAAATGTTTTAACGTAAAACTTCAAAAATAAACTTGACTATACATAAAAAATAACCAACTGCACTTTAACCCACCATCTGTCGGCTTTGTTCGTAACTTCGAAAGTTTGTAAGTCAAATGTTCGTAAGTAGAGGACTGCCTGTATAAAATATATGCTTGACTTTTACATATAATGCATTTTTAAAACTGTGTATGAAAATTGAATGTCCAAAAGCTGAACAATAGAGTTGCATGTTACAGAGGAAGTTCCTTTCTCAGAGAGCTAAAAATTAAAACTGTAAAATATCATATTAAAGTAGAAAAATTTTACTTTGCCCACAGGCTCCCTGTATATTTATATTTATTTATTTTTCATTTTTGACTTTTTTTTTATCCTATGAGTACTAAGAGTCTTTTTAATAATATTTATTACAGGTTTGTCTAGGCCTACAATAGGGACAGTCAGACAGTGAGGAACAGAGTCTAATATATCTGGGACAGATTTCCCATGTAAAATTCTTAGGTTTTCTGCCTGGATTCAATCTTGGGTTTCCCAGAATGGTAGGCTGACACCTTAATTGCTTTGGCTGTCCAGCTGTTTGGTTGTATATCAATTACTGTAATTTCCTGCATATAGCCCATTGGTTATCTATGGTTAAAGTCAATTTGAAAGCAGGTACAGCCAATACTTTCTAACAATTTTTGGAAATTTATTTTTATTTTTCTTAAAAATTATATTTAGTTTTATAAAAGATAAGGCTTGCTCTTTCTATAGAATTTTATTTAACTCTTTCAACTCTCCCATTCTTTATTCTACACATACAAAAAAGAACTCTAACACAAAGACTATAAACTCATAAAACTAGAGTGTGAACTAAAGAAGATAGATACATAAATAACATAACATAAAAATTTGTAATATTAAAATTACATAAAATTATTTTTATCAATAACTTTCATAGGTTACACAAGAAATCACAATGTTTCTTTACTTTCTATATTTAAGCATAGCATTTTTAAAATCACTTTTCCCTATTGTAATGTTATGATTTAAGATATAACTTTTAACAAAAATAAATCATCCAAATATCTTACTATAAAGATTATACCTGGTAATTAGCTAATTTATTAGCTATTGTATTCATACAAATTTCTTCATGAGGGGTCTTGTCATGGAACTCATGCTAATGCCATCTTTTTGGCAGAAATACCTTTTATCAATTTTAAAATAATTACTGAAATACATTAACTGAATTAGTTTTTGATCCAATTTTGTCTGTTCAGTGTTCAAACTCTGTAAGACTGGAATAAAGTATCATAAGAAATGCAAACCTATGGACTTAGTAAATAAAATTCCAATGTAGTTTAATGCAGATAAAAACGTTTGCATTTTATCTGCATTAAATTATACTGGAATTTCATTTATAAGGTTCATAAGTTTGCATTTTTTATGGTATATCCAGTGTTTGTAAGCTTTTTTTTTTTATCATTTTCTTTTTATATTGGGATACATCTAGGCTAACCAGCTTGTATGTAGGTTAAAATTTTATTTCAATATTCTGTTAATTAATTCATCTGCCGATGTTATTCTGTAATCAGAGTATGGGATATCATGTAGTTTTTTTTTTTTTAAGGTAATGTTCTAAGTTATACAAAAAATAGAATTCCAGAAATCAACTAACAATCTACATTTATCTCCAGGTTTAGTTTTGAATCAAATTTTTAAAATGGGTTTCTGCTATTTGATGGATTCAATATAAATTGTTTTTCTTTCGTATCTATCCATTTTACTTTATGTATCTTTTTAATTTCTTTATTTGTATTTGTTATTATTTCAGTTCTAGGATCCTCTTTTAGTTTTATGAAATTTTCATTAAACCACAGTGATACTACATTGGAATAAAGTAAACAAACATACCATTGAGCCTGTTACCGGTGTGCGTTTTCTAATAAACAGACTGTTACAAATGTTTTCGAACTCTCAGGTTCTTCTTCAGGTAACTAATAACTCTTGCATTATAACCTGATAACTGTTTATTAGAAGATGCACACTGGTAACAGGCTCAATGGTATGTTTGAAATCTTCATTTTTGACTAGTTCCAATCTCTTGTTTCTTTCCTATTCATTATCAACTAAAATAAGTTGTTCTGCCTTATCTGCTCTAAGGATAATTATATTATTTTCTTTTAAAAATTTATCAACCGTATTATAGTTTTTAAAATAATGCTTTGCTCTTTTATCTGTTATTAGTATTTTTTCTTCTTTGTTCTTATCTATTATTTTACTAATATCTCTTTTAATTCTCCCTTTTAGGTCACTTTTTACTGCTTTAGGTTACTGTGATTGATTTCAAAGAGTCCAAAATATCGTTATACTCTGTAATTATTAAGTAAAAATATTTATAGTTTTTAAATTATTTTATTGATAAATTTTTTATGCATGCAATATGCTTAGTTATATGAAGAATATCTGCATTTTGTATATTTTATGGAACTCTATACATAAGAATAAATTATTTTTCTTTCCTTCTAGTTTGTTACAACCCCACTTTGCTGTCCAAGTAGGGCAAGTATTTTAACAGGTTTATATACACACAATCATGGAATTGCTAATAATTCAATAAGTGGAAATTGTTCGTCAAAACTCTGGCAAAGTACTTTTGAAAAGGCAACTTTCATCACTTACCTAAAAACAGAAAATTATACTACGTTTTATGCTGGAAAATATTTAAATCAGGTACCCATAACCAATTCTGATAAAATTTTGTAAATTACAAATTTTTTAAATTAAGTCTTTCATATTAAATTAAAATATTGTAACATTCTGTAGAATCAATCGAATTTTGGTTTTGATTGATTTTTAGTTTGAAAAATTTTCCTTTGTTTTCAAATTAATGAAATTACTTACACAAAAATTAGTAATTTTTACAGACAATATTTTCATATGTGATTAAACGATAGGAATACTTCTATATTTTATCTCCCTAATGAATTAAACAAATGATTATTTAAATTCTTTAAAATATTGTTTAAATTATTATTAGAGGAATAAATATCATTCAAGTATTTCAAGAAAGCTTATTTTTATTAAATATTTAATCTCCATCTTCTTATAGAAATAAAAATGGAATTAAATAATTTATTTAAAAGATTTATGAAAGACAATAGATAAGCAAATAATAATAATATTTAAGATACTTTACCAAAATATAGTAACTTTATTACATATATAATTAAAATATGTTTTTTTAATATTAAATATGGAGTAATTGACTTTTATAAATAACATTTTATCTTTTTTTTTTATTATAAATTGTCTTGTAGTGTTAAATTTTTAAAGTATAACAAGATGAAAGTGATATTGAAAATCAAATACCTCTAAAACTTTAAACAACAATATTTAATTATGTTGAAAAATTAATAACAGTAGAATCTGCTTGTTTTAATTAGTTTTGGACTTACTCGTGCCTGTAACAAAACCAATAAGTAAAATTGATTTTATCAACTCTGACATTAAAAGGACACATTAAAACAATTAAAAAATGTATGCTGTGATAATTTATTAATTATAATCATTATTATTAATTCATATAACATAATTGAAGTAGGAAATGCCATCAATTTAAACTACTGTATTGTGAGCAAATAAGGATTAAAATGTTTAACATTTAGATCACTGAGAGTAAGACTGATAACAATAACTGATAGTGATTACATAATATGAACTAAATGTTGAGGCAGAGAGTACAAAATATAGCATAAAAATGTTTATTTAGCTGAAGATTATGATAATTAAAACCAAAATTCTGATTATGCAAAATTTATAAATGTATTTTAACTATGTTTTGAAACATGCATATTCTAATAATTAATATGTCTACTCTAATAACCTTAAATAGCTTCGCAAAGTATAGTTAGCCACAAACGTTTTCTGTCCCCTAAAACCTTCCTCAGGTGGGATCTGAGTAGAGAGTGACCCTTTGTTCTAAACTCCCGTTACGGATGCATCTGTAGCAGGGGTTGGAATGCATCCATAACGAGAGTTTAGAACGAAGGGTCACTCTCTACTCAGATCTCACCTGAAGAAGGTCCTAGGGGACCGAAAACGTTTGTGGCTAACTATACTTTGCGAAGCTATTTAAGGTTATTAGAGTAGACATATTTATTATTGCTTCGTTTCTTAATTTGGATTTTATTCTAATAATAATAAATGACTAATAATATCTATGATTACAACAAACAGATTTCAACTATAATATTCAAAAGTTTTAAAAATTAAATATTTTATGTAATTTTATTATCCTTACATTATTATTTGTAAAATTTTAATTGACAAGTATGTTTGTGACTTCAGTATTGGATATAAATTTTTAATTTTTCTAGTATTGTTAATCTTGATATGTTTAAATATTTGTCTTTGAGAAAAAAATATATTTAAACATATCAAAAATACTAGAGGTATTATAAATCTTGAATCCTTTGATTTGCCTTGTTATACTTTAATAATTTATACCACAAGATGGTTTTTAAAAAATATTTTTTGTAATTTTTTATGGTATTCATTATTTTTACTGTTATCTTTAATACACACTATCCAGAACCTGTAACCTGTGCGTAGCATGTATACATTGTATATCGCAGTTGACAAATGTATGAGACGGTTGACCTGAAGAAGAGCAAAGCGATTGTTTGAAAACATTTGTCAACCATGATATACAATATATACGCGTTATGCACCGGTTATAGGTTCTGGATAGTGTAGATTTCATCCCAGTGCTGAGGTTAGAATAGTTTCTGTATCTTTAATACAGAAACTATTCTAACCTCTTAGCAAATTCTAATATCTTAGCAAAACTGTATCTTTAATACAGTTTTGCTAAGATAATTAAATTAAAATATATATATACACACATACTGTATAATGATAAATTTATTTATAATTTTAGTATGGATTTAAAGCCTCTGGTGGAGTATCACACATTCCTCCAGGATGGGATAATTGGATAGGTTTGGTATTATATATTTGCTTTATAATTTACAAAAAGTTAGTAATAATTATTTCAAACATTAATATTATATCATACTTTTTTTAAAAAATAGGTTGGTAATTCAAAATATTATAATTATACTCTTTCTGTAAATGGAAAACCTGAATCTCATGGAGATGATAGTTCAGATTATTTAACCACTGTGATGGCAAGTATTTTTAGTTAAATTTTGAAATAATTTAAGTTGATTATCAATGCAATGAAAAATTCACAAAACTTAAGGTTTTCAAGAGTTTATTTTCTAGAAATTTGGAAAAAAAATATATAAAAACTATAAATAATCAGTATGTGATTTAATGATAATGTTTTCAGTGTAAGATTTGAATATAATGATGAAACTACAGTAAACTTCACTTAATATCAATCTAATCTAAAGAATATAAAATTTAAAAATCTTATCTAAGTTAATAAATTTTATTGAAGTGACAATAGTTGTAAATTATTTTTATAATATCAAATTACTGGTATATTTACTGATGCATTTTCTAACTGATTTACTGCTAATACAATCCCTAACTCTCATTTTAGTTTAAAATTTATTTAATATTATTAAATGAATATAACTATATGTACTGTATTTGTGTATATTGTATAGACTACTAAAGCTTTGAAATTTTTACAATCTTACAAACCACCACAAGGTCCATTTTTCATGATGCTTGCTCCTCCTTCACCTCATAAACCTTACATACCTGAGGATAAATATAAAAAAAGATTTAATGATAAGCATGCACCTAGAACCCCAAATTTCAATATTCATGCACAAAAGGTAAGTAGTAAAACTTGAAACTTTCTTTGTATAATTACAAACATATATATTAAATAAACTAAATTAAATTTATAAAACTTCTATAATGGAATAAAACTCTGATTTTATCATTAATCTTCATTAATTTTTGAATTTTGTTTCAGCTATGAAAATCTAGAGATATTTTCATTTTTGCTTTCAAATTTTATTATTTAACATAAAGGTTAAGAGATAAAAAAATAACTAATGCTCCTTGATATTATTTGTAATAAATTTTACATTATAAATGTTATACATAAGTACAGTAGAGCATCAATTATCCGACCCCCGATTAACCGACTTATTGGTTAACCGACCGCGTTCTAGTCGGCAAATTCAAATGTCCGCTAGTGATGTGGCGCTACAATATTTGGTTATGTCTTGGCTACTTTAATATTATTTTTGTTAAATTTTTGCATGTTTTAGCTGGAAGCACTGGCTCGACCCTAAAAGGGAGGCTAGTATTTAAACCAGGCCTAATACACTATACTAATAATGTATTTTTTCATACTTTTCGGTTATCCGACTTTTCAGTTATCCGACCAACTCTAGTCCCCAATTGAGTCGGATAATCGATGCTCTACTGTATTTACAAGGTTGTAAGTGGGTTACTTTCTTATTTCCAGTTGCTATTTCTTCTCTATTTTCAGTAGGTTACATTTTGGTACTATTTCTCTTTTAACAAGTAAGTACACATTCTGTATGAGAGAATATGGATTAAAATGTGCATTATTATTAAAACGGAAAAAAATCAGACAAAATATTCATAAAAAACATCATTTGTAGTGGTGTCATGCTTGAAAGCACTTCCATTTTCACAGATGCCATTTGTCTGTGGAGTCTAGAAACAGAGTATTGTGTTATTTTATACTAACATACAAAAATTAGAAATAGAAATGAGTGCACCCTACACAGCCAGTACACCTTATATTCACTCTTAATCCAATAATGAAAAATTTTTCTTACTCATTATCATTGGCCTGACATCCCAATATACATACAATATAAACAGATTAATGCTGATGGTGTGATACCATGTTTTCATAGGAATGGGTAGCTTATCTATTAATATGTATGTCTCCTGATCCAATGATACTAAAGGAAGAACAGTGCAGCTTGTTTGGATGGTGGTCTAAGTGAATTATACTTTGGGGTTCTAGATGAAATAACCACAGAATTTAACGGGTAAAACAAATTTATTTGGAGCTCTAGTACAAAGAGTGTCAGCAGTACCATGCACGTGGTCAGAATGGCTGACTGGGAGACAAAAGGCAAAATCTAGAGGCACGGTAAGTGTTGCCAGGTTGGCCACATACTCCCTCCCCAGTGACAATGCTCAGGAACTTTGAAGGGAAACGTACAGTTCGTCCAGAACGAGTTGTCCGTGGGCAAGGTGCCTTGATTTGTGTGGTCTCATCCGGTGGGTGGTCATTTCTATCCACAGGTCCATTGTCACTGTTGGAGGATGGCGGAGAAGTGGTTGTATCTTTAAGAAAGAAGGCGGGTTTGAGACGGTCGATTGAAACAGTTTGTTTCCCACAAGGTGTATCTAAGTTGAAGTGTTTCTCTGAGCGTCATAAGACATAGAAAGGACCGTCGTAGATTGGTTGTAATGGTTTTCATGATGCATCATGGCGCACAAAGACGTGCAAGGCATTCATCAACTCGGGGTGTAAAAATATATTCTTAGACAAGTGGTGGACATCTCTGCCGGGCGGATCGACCTCATATGATCCTTCAACCTGCAGATCAAGGTAGGAAAGTTGTTGGCGGAAGTAGTCTCATGGTCAATGAGGAGGTCAGAAGGCAGTGCAATGGGTTTGCCGTATGTGATCTCTGCTGCTGTAGTGTTGTAGTTGGGGATGACATAGGATCTTAGCCCCAAGAGGATGGTTGGGAGTTTAGCAACCCAGTTATCAGTCAGTTGAGCTCTCAGCGAGGACTTTAGCTGACGATGCCACCGTTCAATTTTCCCATTTGCAGCTGGGTGGTATGCTGTTGTTTTAATGTGGCTAATTCCCAGGGCTTTGGTGAGATCAGCAAAAAGTTGGCATTCAAACTGGCGACCCCTGTCAGTGGTTATAATGCGTGGTATGCCAAACCGTGCTATCCATGTAGAAAGGATTACATTGGCTATAGTCTCAGCTGAGATGTCTGCCACCGGTGTGGCTTCTGGCCAACGTGAAAATCTGTCTATGATTGTGACTAGATAGGTAAAGCCTTGGCAAAATGGCAAGGGACCCACTATATCCACATTGATGTGAAAAAAACGGCAATCGACTTGGCTGTAGGTCCCCACTGCACTGTTAGTATGTCTTCCTACTTTGACTCTCTGACAAGGAATGCAGGTTTTAGCCCACAATCTGACATCTTTCCTTATTGATGGCCAAATAAAGCATTTGCTGACCAGGTCCACTGAACCTCTCATTCCCGGATGTGCTAACCCATGTAGGGAGTCAAAAACTAGTTGGTGGTAGTGTTCAGGTACATAAGGCCTGTGTTTGCCTGTTGAGATATCGCATGTCACTTCAATGCCGTTATCGAGGCAAACCTTTTGAAATTTCAGCGAACATGTATGTGATTGTTGAAGTTGAGCAAGCTCTTGGTCCACAGCTTGTGCAGTGGCAATATCTTCCAGGGGTATTCCTGTTGGGAGAAAAATAGAGCTAATTCTTGAGCAGACATCTGCAGCTATGTTATCCTTCTCTGGTATGTACCTGATATCTGTGGTAAATTGGCCAATGTAGTCTAAATGATGGAGTTGGCGAGGGGATGCCTTATCTGAACGTTGCTGGAATGTGTAGGTTAGGGGCTTATGATCAGTATATATCGTGAAATTCCTGCCTTCTAAAACGTGGAAGAAGTATCGCACTGCTGAATATGCCGCTAAAAGTTCACGGTCATATGTGCTATAGTTGGCTTGTGGTTTGGTTAGGGCTTTAGAAAAGAAGCCTAGAGGTTCGACAATGGAACTATTCTTTTGTTGAAGAGCTGCGCCTATTGCGAAATCTGATGCATCCACCATCAATGTCATTGGAAGATCAGTGAAGGGATGGGCCAAGAGGCAAGCACCTGCTAGTTCCTCTTTAAGTCGTTCATAGGCTGCGATTGACTCTGAGGTCCATTGCACTTTTCGTTTATCTCTTTTCCTGATATCTTTGCACAAATCAAAAAGAGCTTGTTGCGTGTGTGCCGTGTTGGGAAGTGAACGTCTATAAAAGTTGACCAGCCCTAAAAATTTTCGGAGCTGTTCTATAGTATCCGGGCATGGAAAGTTTTGGATGGTTTGAACTCGTTTGGCAGGGGAACAATTCCTGCTTGGGAGACGTTATAGCCCAGGAAAGAAACCTCCTGCACACCAAAAACACACTTTGACAGGTTGATGTTGATGTCATGCCTGTGGAGTCTAGTGAATAGTGTTCTTAAATGGGATACGTGCTCTTCCTCTGAACGAGATGTGACGAGAAGGTCATCAAGGTACGAGTAGACAAAGTCTAATTCATGTAAAATATTGTGAATATATTTTTGAAATGACTGGGCAGCGTTGCGTAGTCCAAATGGCAATTTTAAAAATTCAAATAAGCCAAAGGGTGTGATCACAGCTGTTTTTGGAATGTCCTCTGGTGCCACAGGTATGTGGTGAAATGCCCACACCAGGTCTATTTTAGAAAAGATGGATTTGCCTCTGAGTTGGCAATTGAAATCTTGAAGGTGGAGTATCGGATACCTGTCTGGTATAGTGATAGTGTTCAAGGCCCGGTAGTCCCCACAAGGATGCCATGAACCGTCCTTCTTTGGAACAAGATGTAGAGGGCTGGACCAGCAACTTTTGGAGGGCCTGCATATTCCCATGTCTATCATCTGTTGGAATTCCAGCTTTGCCTGTGCGAGCTTCTCAGGAGGAAGTTGTCTTGGCTTAGCAGTGACTGGAGCTTCAGGAGGTTAGGAAACTCCAAGAGAAGCTTGGAATACTTCTGTTGAGGTGATACCATTAGCACTGTCTGCTGATTTGTGGTGGTGGTAGTTCCTGGGGTTGCCAGGTGAGTGAGATTATCTCTTAAGCACCTATTCTTTAAATCCACAAGAAGGCCGAAGTGACTTAGAAAGTCCGCTCCTATAATAGGGTGCTGTACGTCTGCTAATGTAAATGGCCAGCAAAATGTTCGTCGGAGTCCAATATCAAGTTTAAGGAGGAGCTCCCCATATGTAGGTATCACGGAGCCATTAGCTGCGTAGAGTTGGCGATTACTGATATGTCGTTTTTCTAGAGTGGTGGGAGGTAAGACAGAGATGTCTGCCCCCGAGTCTACCAGGAATCTGCGACCAGTGGTAGTATCAAAAATAAATAAGCGATTGGATGTTTTCTCCCTGCCCCTCTGGGTCGCAGAGAGAGCGAGGCTTAGTCGTTTTCCGAGGCTTCCTTGATGACATGTTTAAAAGAACAAGGTGGGGTGCACTTCTTGGCATTAGCTTTGAATTTTAAGTGATACCAACAAACATTATAACCCGGTAGATTCGGACTGGGAGAACGTCGTCATCTCTCTGAGCGTGAGGGGGAACGTGCTCGTAACTCGTGGATCGACATGGCAAGTTCTGACACAGCTTTCTCCAAGCAAGAGAGCCGATCTGTCTGGTGTGCGGTTGCATCACTGGTGGAACATATGTCTGAATTGGGACTGGTTATCTCCATAATTTTGTCAGCCATAGCGGCCAAGGTATGGAGACTGTCTTGTTTGGTCACTAAAACTGAATGCACGTTGTTAGGCAACCTCTGTAGAAAGAGTGTTCTAAGAAATTCGTCCGTCACTTGCGTACCAGCCAGTGCCCACATTTCTCTTAGTAGTGCCGAGGGCTTTTTGTCTCCTAGCTCAATTTCTAAAAGTAATTTTTTTGCCTTCCTACTTTCGGATTCTTCAAACTCGTCAATTAATCGCGATTTTAGGTCCGTGTAGGGCGTGCTCGTCAACGGTTGGGATATTAGATCGGCGACCAATTCAGCTATTTCACAGTCAAGCGATCCTAGTACATGATGGTATTTCGTAACCTCTGTTTTGATATTAGAAACAGAAAATTGTGATTCCACCTGTGTGAACCATACTCTAGCGTTCTTTCTCCAAAATGGTGGAATTTTCACTGATACACATGCTACCTCAACGGGGTCTTCGCTTTTCATCATGACGGAAATATATAACTAATTAACTACTTACAGAATTGGGTAAATAAGTTCTTGTGATCACGTTCAGGTCACCACTTTGGGGTTCTAGATGAAATAACCACAGAATTTAACGGGTAAAACAAATTTATTTGGAGCTCTAGTACAAAGAGTGTCAGCAGTACCATGCACGTGGTCAGAATGGCTGACCGGGAGACAAAGGGCAAAATCTAGGGGCACGGTAAGTGTTGCCAGGTTGGCCACAATACAAAATTATCTTTGTGATTCTTGTATTAAATCACTTGAGCATTGCAAATCACTTAAGAAGTATTTTTTGAATGTCATACTAGTAAAATATTGATTTTTTAAGACACAACTTACAGGTCAATTGCTTTATTTTTGAACAGTGCACAGTTTAATGGTTGTTGAATAATTCTTATAATCTTATTGCAATTATCAAAGTAATCTTATCTCATAGTTAGACAGGCTTGGGTTCTAAGTAAGATAATCTGATGGTAATAGTAAATTGCTATGTAGCTGTTGAATGCACTGGATATACACATTGTTTATTGTATGGTTACTTTTTAAAAAATTCTATTAATTTTTGTTAATTACATAATATATACATACATCTTAAGAAATGAAGCAATAATAAATATGTCTACTCTAATAACCTTAAATAGTTTTGCAAAGTATAGTTAGCCACAAAGTTTTCGGTTTCCTAGTTTTCGGTTCCCTAGGACCTTCTTCAGATGGGATCTGAGTAGACCCTCTTTGTTCTAAACTCCTGTTACAGATGCATCTGTAGCGGGGGTTGGAATGCATCCATAACGGGGAGTTTAGAACGAAGGGTCACTCTCTACTCAGATCCCACCTGAAGAAGGTCCTAGGGAACTGAAAACGTTTATGGCTAACTATACTTTTTGTAGCTATTTAAGGTTATTAGAGAGGTTATTAGACATATTTATTATTAGAATATGCATGTTTCAAAACATAGTTAAAATATATTTATAAATTTTGCATAATCAGAATTTTGGTTATAATTATCATAATCTTCAGCTAAATAAACATTTTTATGCTATATTTTGTACTCTCTGCCTCAACATTTAGTTCATATTATGTAATCGCTATTAGAATTATTAAAATATAATAATTCTGTTAATTTTTTATCTATTTTCAGTCTTGCCTGTCACTTGCAGCTCTGTATTTATTTATTAACACAATTTAGCTGTTATCAGAGATTAATTTTCGGAATGTCATCTATGAAATCTAATTACTTGGTTCAGTTAAAAAGAAACTGGAATTATATTTTTTAAGTACTTTTATATTTAATATTTTTCAAAATATTCTCTCTTGTTAAGGCAAATATCCCACCACTTCACAAGAGCTTTTTTATTTACTTCTCATAAAAACAACAACTTGGCTGCTTGTGAACTCATCTTTCACACATCAGCATTCAATTTAAAAGTTCTCCCACTAAGTGCATCTTTCATCCTTCCAAAAATAAGTAATTGCAGGATGACAAATCAGGGCTGTAGATGGGTACTTGAGGACTTCCCATCTTATTTTCTTTAAGATGATTTAGGTATGTTTGGTTACATGATGTCTAGCATAGTCTTTAAGAAAAATTATGCCTTTACTCAGAAGGCCTGCACTTTGAACTTGATGGCCTTGCACAGTTGGTTTTTCAAGATCTCTGCATAAGATTACAAAGTGATCTTTTCTCATCTTTCTTCAAGAAGTGGACCTTCATGGTCAAAACAGATCATCATGATAAACTTTGGATAAAAAGCAGTCATTCTGCAGTTCTACTTCCTGGGGATCCAGTATGTTTCCATTCCTTGGCTTGTCGCTTGTATTGGGGCACATACTGAGTGCAAACTATTTCATCTACAGCCATAATTTAGTTCAAGAATGCCTCTCCCTCACGGGAATAATACTGCAGATGTTGGAGGCATATTGCCAATTGTTCTCTTTTTGGTGTTCAATGAGAACTTTAGATATCCATTTTGCATACACTTTACTAAAGTTAAGCACATCATGCATTATTGAATACATCAAGCTATGACTAATCTACAAATGATCAGAATCATAATCAACAGTGATGGGCTAGTACTCTGGATCAAGACATTTGCAGCAGCAATGTTTTATTGCATCACTGATGGCCAGTTTCTAACTTCAGTCTTCAGTTGTCCAGTCTTGAGTGTCATTCTGCATGAAATCTCTTGGCCCATTCTAAGACTTGTATTTTTGACAACCTTTTTACATGCTTCCTTTTCAATTACATGTATTTAAGAGCTTTGCTCATGAGTTAGCGATTGTCTTAAGCTTTTAGTATTTGTTTAAATTTAAAAGTTTTGTGTTCAAATTTTAACATCAAACCAGATTTCTTTCAGATGATGAGCCAGAATGCTTAAAATTACTTGGAACTTTGTGTTATTGTTTCGAGCTCTCCAATAAAAACAAAGTATAACTACTTACTTTAAAAAATTCACAAAATATTGAAAGAAACAGTAAAATAAATTAGAAATGTCTCCATATTTTGTCATGGAAATGTTATTACTACTGTATATTTTTTATAATTGCACTGATGCCAGAGGGAATATTTTAATTTTTTGCACATTGAGGGTGGATGAGAACTTCAAGATAACATTCTTACAGCAGTGATGACTTACATTCCTGAGGTGTAAATAGAGGACATAATGTGAAGAGACAGTTTTAATTTAATTTAGTGTTCTTTTAATATTTTGTGAACATTTTAAGTATACATCATCAGTTACAATTGATATACAATAGTTGTGGGTTCATCTTCTGTTCTTGGTTGATCTTCTAGAATTTACTAAATTATCTGACTAAAATTCTAACTTCTAATGATTAATCTCAACATAATATGATGGTACTATCTTTAAGCCAAATTATGTTATTTGATTACTGTAATTAAAAAGTTAACCTAGATTTTAGCTATAAATCTGGCAATTTAGATTTGTAAATTTGATAAACATTTTATAATTATTCAATATTAATTTTAATAATTTAAAGTTTTATTACATTTTAGGATAAGCATTGGTTAATAAGACAACCACCAAATCCATTACCTGAAAAAGTAATTAAATATATTGATAATATTTTTAAAGAAAGGTAAATAATTTATGAATTATTTAATTTTTCTATTCAAATGTTATGCACAGAACAAAACCTATTCAAAACAGAACCTGAATAAAATGGAAACCTGCCTAATGGGAAAAAATATTTGGTACCATGTGATTCCAATTTACACAGGTTTTACTGTATGAAATATAAGTTATATTAAATACAAACTTTGTGTCATAAAATTGAATTTTCGTGAACTTTAGTTATTTTTCATAAAGATTGCCAGGATGATTAAATTTTAAATAAATTTAGCAAAGTAGACAATACATAGGTGTCTTCTGCTGTCCTTTTTCACACACTTGAGGAAACTACCCCTAAAGCCCACTCTCTTAAGCCCAAGCAAGCATAACATAACATTTCAGTTTCATTAATGTAAATATTGAGGTGAATAAATGTATATTTTAGTTACCAAGACTATTGTTTTTATCACCCTCTCCAATCCCCCACTTACTTAAAGATGAAGCAACACCAGGCACACTGCTGTCCTTTAAAAAATACTGTACAAAATATAAGCAGTCCTTATTCGCTTAAAGCTTACCTCCTCAAAAGCTCAAGGAATGTCAGACACATGCAGCTAGTTATTTATATTTCCATATTCTAGAAACTTTTATTTTAGAAAATACAGGCAACTTAAATTTCTTTGTTAATCATTTCTTGAAATAAATATAATTATTTTATTCTATATCGAAATATAATGAAACAACACCAGAATACCTTATTCAAAGCATAGCAATGTATTTTTTGTTATTTCATAAAAATAAAAATTCAAAAAGTCATAAAATGATTTTTTTTTTCTTTTATCTTATTTTTGGACTAAATAAAATTTGTCTTCTTTATGATCAAGAAAATTAATATGAATTTATGTTACAGTAGAGTTATGTTTTTGTGGATGATGAATGCTTAAGATAAATTGAATGCAAAAGAGTAATTCTGACTATCCATGCATATGCTGATTATTTTTTATTATCAAATTCAATGAAAAAACGTTAAACTGTGTTTAAATGCTTTATTTAATTGTAAATGGTTGGGTAAATGTCAATGCAATTATCTTGGAAAATTTGAGAACACAAATTCACACAGAATTTTATTTTAGATGGTATCTGCTGATGTGTAACATCAGCAGATACCATCTAAAACAACCATATAAAACCATATAACAACCATATCACATATAAAACAACCATACTGGACTGTCATGAGTGGTACAGTAGTACCAATTAAATGTTTATTTTTGAAATTTTTAAATGATTTTCAGCATGGTTAGATTTTTTCACATGAAACGAACATTCTGTTTTTTCTGACAGATTTCAAGTAAATTATGATCATCTCCATTGTAATATTTTTATATTTTGTACTTTATTCTTTTTCTGTATGGTTTCTGCCACTATGACCAATAGCAATATGGACATCAAGCAGTCTGAAATATTTCTTCAGTTTGAATGTAAAATTTAATCACATTACTTTCTTATACAGGCACAATTAATTTTCCTATTTCTCTGATAGATACAACATCATATCTACATACATGCATATTCTTCTGGTAACTTCAGTCACTTTGATTTTTGACATTCACTTTTTGTATCATTGTCAAATATGCTGATTTTGTAAAAATTTGACTGTTCTGACCTTTTGATACTATTAACTCATTTAATCAATTGTTGAAGCAGTTATTCATATCACTTAATGATTGCTCCATGATCATATTGTTTTCCTCTTTGAAAAAAGTAATGAACTGTCACAAACAAAACCTTTTTTACTAGTATTGAACTTAAACTAAACTTTCGAACATTTTTGGCCTTCACCAAGGCCTGCTTAAGGTGCTGAACTAAACTGGCTTCCATTAGAATGATGCTGTTTGATTTTAAATGTTGTATATATCACATTTCACCCTTCTGCTTGACTCCGTTCAAATTCCTCGAACAGGTATCTCCACGCATGCGCGATAGTCTCACTGTCTTTAAAGTTAATGCAGCTGCCTCTTAAGTTGGCTTTATAAATCTCCAAGGCCTCCAGGTGACGAATATGATCTATTTGAAAGGCCTGTCTAATTAATCTGGTGTTCTGGAGGTCTGCCCAAACTTCTGGGTTGGTGATGTACAGTACATAGACAAGGCGGTGGTGTGTCTGTTGTCTGTAATGTATTACCTAAATTTTTACCGAGCATCGTTGTTTACAAGAGATATGTAGATGACCTGTTTATCCTTTGGAAGACTAAACCAAATGTCGATGAGTTTTTGTCCTTCATAAATAACAACATGTACAGTCTTACCCTTAAACTAGATCAATTTAGTAACTCTAATGCTCATTTCTTAGATGTCAACATCATCTCAAGGGTGGCAAAATAGAGATGAGCATTTATTACAAACTGGGCCACGTTCGACTATTTATCCCTGCAAACTCATCTGACTCCTTTTCGTATAAAATCGCAGCCTTCCATGCCCTAACCAGACAGGCCTTTACTCATCATACCAACAGGCACGACACCCTGCTAGAGCTTCAATGTATAGAAAATATAGCTGTTGAACATGGCTACAAAACTTGCATGGTTTGTAGTTTGGCCTGTGCCTACACCAACCAATTCCCCACACAGTGTTTCTAGCGCCTGGTCTATGTCTAGCAGTAGCCAGTAGCCCATCACAGGCCATAGGTGCGCAGTTGTCCAATTCAATCAACATTTGAACTCCTTATACAGGGAGATTGCAAACCAGAATGGCACGGAGATCGTATACAGGAGATCCTGCACAATTTACAAGCTGCTACACAACGCAAAAGATAAAATACATCTTAGCAGAGACCCAGGGGTTTACTTCATTCCCCTCAGGGATGATAGATTCCAAAGGGACTTAATTTATATTGGCTCAAACATAGGTTCAACTCAAAAAAGGATACGTAAACATCAATCCGACATTACAAACAACAGACACACCATCACCTTGTCTATGTACGACACTGATCCGGAAGTTCGGGCAGACTTCCGGAACACCAGATTAATTAGACAGGCCTTTTAAATAGATCATATTCGTCACCTGGAGGCCTTGGAGATTTATAAAGCCAACTTAAGAGGCAACTGTATTAACTTTAAAGACGTGCATCCGTGGAGATACCTGTTTGAGGAATTTGAATGGAGTCAGGCGGAAGTGTGAAATGTGTTATATACAATGTTTAAAATCGAACAGCATCATTCTAATGGTCCAAGTAGGAAGCCAGTTTAGTTCAGCACCTGAAGCAGGCCTTGGTGAAGGCTGAAAAGTTCAGAAGTTTAGTTTAAGTTCAATACTGGTAAAAAAAGTTTTGTTTGTGACAGTTCATTTCTCACTCCAGTATTTCTGAATAGAAGACTGTTATTTTATGGAAAACAATATTTTAAGAGGCAAAAGTAAAATAAAAACTCTCACAAGGTTAACTACTGGTCTCATGAACTTTTAAAATTCGATACTAAACACAATTTGCAATTTGCCTTATCACTTTGCTCAGGGCCGGATTTACCAATCCAGGGGCCCCGGGCACAAATTCGGTGGGAGCTCCCCTTTAAGAGTAGGCAAATTTGATGATTTAGAAAATTTACAGAAAATACCATACTTTCAACTAGATTTCAACTAGGAAGTTGTAAATTTCATTTAAAAATAAGGTTATTGTAAACATACATATATTTTATTGTGTAAAACGAATTATTTTAATTTAATTGAAAAATACCTATGTATAATTTTTTTCCCGAAATTTTCCGATGTTTTATAGGTTTTTTCCCAGGTTCGATTTTCTTTGCCTGTGTTTTCTCATGATTAGGCCACACTAGGCTGTCGCAGTAATAGAAAAAAAAAATTATGTTTAAACATAGTTTTGTGGGGCCCTGGGCACCGACCCCAAATGTCCTTATGTAAATCCGGCCCTTACTTTGCTCAACCAAGTGATATTAATATTCATAATGCCCATATTAATCACTTAGTCCATAACATATATAACTGAGCTGAGAAAGTATTGAATAATAAGATTGATTGTTTCATTCCAATATAATATGACTGTGCAATTTTGAAGTGTCTAATTTAATTTAATTCTTAAATAATAATTTAACTTATAAAATGTTTTTAGGTTTAATAATGATTTAATTTGTATAGAAATCTTTATTTTTTAGATGGAGGACATTATTAACTGTCGATGATATGGTAGAAAAATTAATAAATATTTTAAAAGAAATAAACATTTTGAATAATACTTACATTATTTTCTCATCTGACAATGGATTCCACTTAGGTAATCATTTAAATGTAGAAGTTTATATTAAATTATTAACTTCATTTGTTATATTATATAATAGTATCAGATTTAAGTTTGTTAAAAAAAAAAAGAAAAATAAAGAATTTAAAGTAAATGTTCTTAAAGAAGTAAATATAAAAAAAAAAGACAATAAAATATGGAAATTTTGAAATATTTGGTTTCAGCTAAAACTGTTTTTTATATTTGTTCTTGTCATAATTTATATTGACTTTTTGACTTCAGTAATTTAAATTTGAAATATTATAAAATAGTTACTTTTTATTTTTATATAGAAAGTTATTAAAGTTTAAGTTTCTAAATATTAATACCATAATAAAAAATGGAATGGTTCTATTATATTAATTATCTTGTTATTGTGTATAATGTGTATCAATTATAAGAATAATACTGTACTCATCAAAGTTTATTTTTATTTTAAATTAACAAAAGTGATTTCTTTGGTATCAAGAGGTGCTGCAGTACCATAAGCATCTCCCTGGAAATGCCCGTTTGAATTTTTGTTTTATATTCAAATCATTTCTTGCATAAATCAATTTACTTTTGTAAATTTTTATTGTATTCTTAATAAGATATTAAATTCTTTAATTTGAAATTTTATAAAATTATTTTTTAGGACAGTTTTCTCTTCCGGAAGACAAACGTCAATTGTATGAATTCGATATCAGAGTGCCACTCATCGTTCGAGGTCCAGGAATAAAATCTAAATTGGAATTAATGGTAAACAAATAATAAATCAGATTTTTTAGAATTAATGTCAGAATTTTTGCATACAAGATTAATTTTTATAAAATTTGATGAAAAAACAAATGTACAAACTTTGTTTTTAATGTTGATTATAATATCATTATTTAAGAAGACCCATTGTATTTCCACATGAATAAGAGCATGCTCTTATATGAAAAACTTGCTTGTTTTGCACTTTGAAACACCTGCTTTGTTTATAAGCATTGTTTTTGCTTAAAAACTTACTGCCAATACACATATTTTGTGACTAAACATAGAGAATTGTTTTTACTGAGGAACTATCAGTACTACATATATCAATATTTTTTATGTTATCTGTCAGCATATGACATAACTCCAGCTGTAAATTAGCCCTGCTTATAAGAGTCTTGTGTGTGCTAGTTTGTTTTAGCCTATAAGAGCACTATACTGCTGTGCTGATGAAAATTAAATATAAATGTACTGATACAATAGCTATTTGGTGACATTTCTGTGGTAGTCATATATTTGATGATGGAATGCTTGAATAAAACGATGATCTTTTTTGAAAAACTAAATGAAATAATTCTCAAAATACATAAAAAATGAAAATGAAAGTTTTATTTTTGTACCTTGTTATATTTACTAAAAAAGTAATCAATCAAATTATATAAACATAAATAAGAACATTGTTATAATTTTGTGACTTGCAAACAAAATCTGACTCCTAACACCAGTGTGACAAGAGGGTCAACACCTCTTTGATGCCGCATCAGGACGACACCATTGTGTCCTGTTCTGAGGACAGAGAAGCCGCGATGGCTGTTTATTTTTGTTTGAATTCATTACACGAGTGGTTGTGTGTATAGGTGGTCGGCTTGGGATGGAGGAGGTCAATGAGACAACATTATGGAAGAAAAGCATCTGAGATAAATTAAACAAAACAAATATCCATTTATTATGTTATATGATCTAAATACTGTCAGTAGCAAGACAAATAGATAATAAACACTAGAGCAACACTTAAGCATTTGCAAGAGAAAGAGAGGGTTTACATTAGATTATCTATGTTATCATTAATACCTGGAGTTAGAAGAGAGCCATTTATAGACAAGATGATCACCTTTATGGTAGGGTTGACACTTGAGAGTTCAGCACTAGGAGACAGTTTGAAGATAGGCATTATTGGAGAAGATGATATTCCTCTATCAGCAAAGATGGAACAAACTAATGGTTGAGGAACTGGTGATGGCTTGTAGATTCGTGGAGGAACTGGCAACAACTGCCTGAATCAGCCATTTGTTTGTTATTTTAGGTAGAAAAATTGACAATTAATGCTACCAACAACATCGTATTGACAAAATTTCACTTTTTTTCTGATTAAACTCTTGTTCATAAAGTCTGGGTTCTCACAATATCTCTACTTCATGATGTCATAGTTGGTCAATGATCATATAGGGATTGCCATGCGTAATATAGTCATCGTTTGTCTTTTAAAGTATGAGAATCTGGAGGTTGTTTTTCCGTCAATTGTAACAAAAAGCTAAGTTATAAGAAACTCTTCTTTATTCCCATCTGTTTCCCATGGAATTAGAAAATAGACGAGCAGGTGTTATTTTAACAGAAAACAATCAACTAAGAAACACATGTTAAAGGGGGTCTTTGACGCAACAAGTTCCCCCTCTCATTGATCTGGGAAAGTTTCGAGATAAAGTTATAACAACTAATTGTTGATGCAGAACGTCGAAAGTTAAACAATTTCCTGGTATGAGTCTGACAACAAGTCAGATTCCCATCGCCCTAGCCGGCCTGTCAATGACACATTCGAAGGTGTTGTCACTCCAAAACAATAAGTCACCTGATCAAATTCTTACACTTGATGGGGATATAACGGCCACGCATTCAATCTTCAGGGTGATCAGGCCCAAAGGAGTATCTTTTACTCTGTGACTTGTATAAAGAACTTCCAGACCCATTTCCCAGTACCCCCAGATATTTGCCTCCTGGAAGATCTCCCTACTGGTCGCTGATATTACCTTGGCCCTCAACAGTGATCCACGATAGTCCTGCCGACATTGTATGAACCGGACCCAGATACTTGCCTCCTGGAAGATTTCCCTACTGGTCGCTGATATTACCTTGGCCCTCAATAGTGATCCACGATAGTCCTGCCGACATTGTATGAACCGGATCAAGAAACATAGAGTTGATGACATGAGGTATTATACTTAGGATTATACTTGTAAACTCTCTCTCTCTTAAGAAGTAGACAGTAATGCAGGATAGTATCCATAGAACCTTGCAGCTGTGCATACGTTTAGTCATCAGCTATATATTATAATCTGTTGTATTTTCATATTAAATTTGTTGAGTTTTACAATGGTTGCTCTTACACATGTATTGCCAACACCTTATCAACAACCTCGCTAGACCCTCCCCCTCAAAGTAACTAGATGAAAATCGAAGAACGCATAACATAAGATAGCCATCCAGTGACAAAGTGAGCAGATCTTGCTGATCCAACACTAACAAAGGAGTTGTCTTGTGCCTCAACCCCTGGCTTCTCACAAAAGCAATGGCCCTTTTTTAAGATTTAAATATCTCCAATACTTCAAGTATCCTGATGGAGTCTGAATGTTTTGATCTCTTGATGATGGAAGCTTTGTCGAGGAGGGCATGCACATCATTAGTCCAAACATTTTATTTTGAATTATATTGGTGGAATTCAATTAAGGTTCTTTAACAGATTTGTTTATTGTGACCATATAGGTTTTGTTTACTTTAATAGTGAATTGTTTTAGGTACTTTGCTGAATATCATGCCAATTTTGTCCCATCTGTAAGAACATGCTCTTATATGGACAGAAATATAGTTACATTTACAAAGTGATTTGTAAAACTACGCTATGAAATGCTTACAGATGGTTGAACTTGCATGAATAATATTACACAATACTTTCATTGAACAATGCCATCATTATTAATAATAATTATTATTCATTATATGTGCAATATGAAACTATATATATTTCTATTTAATTGAAATGGACAGACATTAAATTCCAAATTAACTTTTTCTATTCAACTTCTTATCTTACAGGTATAGTAGGTTATCTACTAGTATTTACTTGTTAAATAAAATATTTAATAAACTTTAATTTATAATTGCATATACTTATAGCTTCAATTATAAATTTTAAAAGGAGCCTGTTTTAAACATCGATTTTGCTCCTACATTTATGGATTTGGCCGGAATCAAAATACCAAAGGACATGGACGGAACATCTTTTGCAAATTTATTATACAAGAAACCAAAATCTTGGAGAAATCAGTTTTTTGTAGAACATAAAGGCGAATCAGCAAAAGAAATAAATGGATGTCCTCAATATTTCAACTCTGGAGTTAGCGTAAGTTTCAATTGTTATTTGTTATACTTTTTATACATTACAAAAGTGAGAATGAATAATAATAATAATGAATATAAAGTTAATATATTTAGTTAATTTTGCTCAGAGAGCTGCATGTATTTTTTAAATAAGGAGAATATATTAAAAATACTGGATGTTATTAATAATTTAATATAGCTCAATAATCACTGATCTTATAAAAAAATATCTTTTATATAACACAAATTTAATATATTACATGAACATTTTGATTTTTAATTATCATTTTAAATAATACAATATCTAAAAATAATCCAAGTAATTTTTTTACTGAAGCTGATTGTGAAAGAAAATACAGGTATAGGACAAAATAATAGGAACTCCCCTTTCGAAATGTGTTGTACTTCAACCATCCAATACAGCCCCACCACGTCTTGCAACATTCTGCCATCCAGTGGGGGTGAAAGGGAAGGTATCAGTTGAGCATTTGGCGGTGTGACAGTTGCATGAGAAATTTCTGTTTCCAGCAAAGCACCATTATGTCCAACCTGTCCAATGTGCAAAGAGGCATGATTATTGGAGCTTGCCTCGCTGGAGCGTCGGTGTCTAGAACAGCCAACCTTATGGGTGTTTCAAGGTCCACTGTGTCAAGGGTTATGACAGTCTACACAAAACTGGGAAAGGTGTCCTCTGCGAAGCAGAACAGTGGGCGAAAGTCGAAGTTGACTGACCGGGATAGATGAGCATTGAAGAGGATAGTCGCCCAAAAACGTAGGACTACACTGCTGCAGATAACCTCAGAGATGAACACCTATCTCCAGAACCCCGTATCCACCAAAACTATTCAACAGGAGCTGCATGCTGCAAGCATTCATGGCCGAGTAGCCATCCCAAAGTCGTTAGTGTCACCACAGAATGCTATGAACCGACGAAAGTGATGCCGAGACCACCAAAACTGCACACAACAGCAATGGGAACAGGTTATCTGGTCTGACAAATCATCATTTACATTATTTCAGACCAATGGACGTGTGTTCATCTGGCAAACACCAGCAGAGGCATTTCATGTTGACTGTCTGGTTCCTACCGTGAAGCATGGAGGGGGCTGTGTGATGCTGTGGGGAGTGATATCATGGCGTGGCTTGGGGCCACTCATAGTCCTGAGGGAGAAGGTCAGAGGCGAGCATTATCGCAGTATTCTTGCAGATCATTTACACCCTATGTTTCATACCCTGTTTCCTGGAGAACATCCTCTATTCCAAGATGACAACGCCCCTGTACACACAGCTTGCTGTGTTCAAACATGGTTGGATGAGCATAATGATGAAGTGGAACATCTCACATGGTGTCCTCAGTCCCCTGATCTCAACATCATTGAGCCTGTGTGGGGTTTTTTAGAGTACAAAGTCCATGCTCAGTTTCTTCCTCCACGCACACTACCTGAACTCGAGATCGCTCTGCAGGAGGAATGGCTGCGAATTCCCTTAAATTTTCTGCATGACCGTTATTTGTCAATCCCACATCAGATACAAGCTGTAATTCAGGCCAATGGTGGCCCATCTCCCTACTAATAAATATTTTGCATTCTTTTACGGATGTTCCTATTATTTTGTCCTATACCTGTAAATAATCTTTAACACATTAACCCATGTATTCACCAACAGGAGTTACAGTTAACTCTAGAGTTATTGGTGAATATGGGAGTAAGTGTCACAATAGAGAAGCATAAAATATCACACTGGCCAAGCTCTTTTTTATGGAAAAAATAGCACAAAAATTATGGCCATTTAATATGTTTTTTGACAATAAAGACGAAATTATTTTTTTTCTCAATTTTTAGGCGTGTTGTGGAATTACAACACGTGGTCCAAATGAGTTTTCTTCTGATCATGTTATGTATGCCATCTATTTCACTTATCGGGTTCTAAATTCGACAGAACTTCTACCACATAAATGCATAAATTATAGTTTGCATAAATGGACCAATACAAATCTGAGAAAAATAGAATAATCACTAAAATATTTTTTTTTTAGTGAACAAAAAGTAAGTGTTTTTGCTGTATATTTTCATGATATTGTGCAAGAAAACATTAGGAAAAAACAAATTTTGCATATTTCTCATATTTTAGAGGGAAAAAAATATCATTGAAAAAATTTATTGGCCAAGAGCAATTTCCATTCCCACAGGCCATGCTCTATTTCCATTATGTTTATATGGTTAGCACATTGCTCCAAAGTAATACAGCACAGATTTCAATGTATAGCGTGTGTTGCATTTCTGCAACAAATGGTGATTAATGTGTTAATAGTCTGTTTAATTTTACAATTACTGTCCTGGCAGTTTTATTAAATGTATATTAAATTTTTTATTTGTGCCATCACTGGAGGGAAGTTCTGTAACATTTTTCATAGCAAGATGGACGAGCAGCCTCTAATAAAAGGTGAACTCTACCGTAAGACATTTTCCCGAGGTCTGAGGACAAGGGAAGACTTTTTATTGTGTAGTCTTTGTTAATTTCAGAAATTATTACAATACCATATTTATAAAATTAATAGATGTCTGTTCAAAAGAAAATAATTCAACAATAAATAAATTATTATGTTTTCAATATTAAAACATTCAGAGTAGATATATGAACACCTTTTCTTTCTGTTTCAATTTATCTCATAATACAATCCAAGTCTGAAGACTGGTTAAATATATAATTACAATATTTGCAATAAAAAAAGTAAGTTTAGCTAATTAATTACAAGAAAACTTGTTTTGTAACAGAATAATATAAATTTAAAATTTTCTAGACATGTGAAGTCGATTGTATATGTGAAGATTCTTGGAATAATACATATTTGTGTTTGAGAATTTTATCATTACACGAGAATGCAATATGTTGCATCTTCAATGATAACAAGGTAAGTACAGTAGAGAGTCATTTATCCGAATCAATTGGGGACTAGGGTTGTTCGGATAACTGATTATGTACGAAAAAATATATTAACCTGTCCGATGTTGAAATTTTTCTCCATTGCGTGTCACTTCGTGTTGAATTTTCGTCGATTTTAAGCTTAACGAAAATTTTTATAATAATAATCGAGGCTATTGTATTGTTAAAAATTATTTTGTACAAACAAAATAAATATATTGAAAAATATAAAAACATAAAAATTATACTTTAGAAATCTAGTATCAGAAAAGTTCAATTCAGCACGACACAGTCCGACTGGAAAGCGTTCGGATAACCGGTGTTCGGTATAACGACTATCTACTGTATATTAAAAATTTGATACTTTAAATGTTTTTTTTAAAATAATTTTGTAAAATATAAGATTTCCATTAAATAAGCTTTTCTGTTAAATAGTTTTGGCTTTAGATTCTCTAAACCCACACTGAAATTTTTGTAAATCTTATATTGACATCACAAGAAGTAAATTTTAGTTATAAAAGCTCTGCTTTAAGATAAAATGTATAGAAATGGCTAAACATTGTTATTATTCAATAAATTACAAAATAACATTTTCTGACAATTTGAAACTACTTGATCATTGATGGCAAAATCTCTTGTGAAAGGTTAAGGACATGGTGCAATATGCTTTGATTTACATTCACCAGTATTTTTGTCTTCATAGATAACATTCTTTAAATGCACCATAACCAAAAATTTCAGATTTAGATTGGGTGAATGAGGTAGCCCACTTGTAGAAAAGTGACAGCTGACAATTTGGTCTTCAGAAGACATCTTTCTTAGCAGCTCTTTAACTGGCTTTGCAATATTTGGAAAGCACTGTCACTACTGTTTTATTATTATTAATACAAGGAAAAAACTTTGGAATTTCTTGTAAATCCAATTAGTAATAAATGTGTGTCTATTTAGAGCAGTCTACAGCCAAAACTGAGTATCATGTTTATTCGGCTACAATTTGAAAAAACGGTAAACCTACAAATTTCCACTGTCATCCATCTGTCCTTCCTAAAGTTTCAGAACGGAGTTAGATAGATAAAAGCTGAGGCCAGAATGCAAAGTCTAAGGGCAGGAAGCCTAAATTATCTGTATGCAAATTTCTGATGCAAATGAGAAGTCACATTATTTCAATTCAAAAATTTCCCGTGAAAGGAGTTAGATGGACGATAGGCACAACTCAATTGCTAAAGGAAAAGTATGATTCACAGGTGCAAGACACTAATTTAATTAAAGTATATGCTCTCCACCTTCAAATTAGTAAATTAAAAAATATGATTAAAAATTGCTGCCTGGCAATGTTACAATAAATATTTGCTTGTGATATTTTAATTTCTGACCAGTCAACTGTTCATTTTCTTAAATATTTCTCATATATACTGCAAGGAGTCCCATGTATAACTTAAACAGCAGAGTTTATCTAAGATAATTTTATTGTAAAAACAGGTTGAACGAGACATAATAAGATTAGAATAATTTATTCAAGTGGTGAAAGCTGTATAAATAATGTTATCTATAGAACAAATTCAGTTTTGTTATGTTTGAATTCAGAATATTATATCCATTATTTTTGTAGAAATTTAATTAGCAAAACATCGCGTAACGTCAGGAACGAAATATTTTTTATCGTAACGTTTGAGAAATTAAAATATGTTATATTTTTAATGGCCGCCGCCATCTTGAAATATAAAAGTATTTTAGAAATGAAAGAATGTTTTTATTTTTATATCGATATTTCTTGTAGAAATTCTATTAGCGAAACAATGCGTAACGTAAGAAATGAAATATTTTTAATCGTAACGTTCGACAGATCGGCATTTGTTATAATTTTATTGGCCGCCGCCATATTTAAATGGAAAGTTCGCTAGAAATTGAAAGTTATTTTTTCGTTAATTTTTTCTTTTATAAATTTCTGTAGCGTAACATAAAAAAACCAAATATTTTTAATCGTAACGTTTGACAGATTGCAACTGTAATATTTGTAATGGTTTCAGTTATCTTGAAATAACAATTCGCTAACAGTTAAAAATCATTTTTACGCTATTTCGATATTCGTTGAATTAAAAATAATCAGGTATTTTTACAAAATCGGCTTGATCGACCGCAAAACGCAATATCATTGGCAACAATACATTTTTTTATTATTTCACTTTCTTTGTTGTAAGTGGGCTATTTTCGAACGAGAAAGAAACTTTTGCGATTTTTCGCTTCATTTCTTGAGAATAATTGCTTCGGATATAAATGTGAGTAATATTTTGGCAGATTACACAATATACAGTACAAATATTTTGATAAAAATAGAATGTTTTATAAAAATAGAAATAATATTCATCGAAACGTTTGATTTTAAAAGCATTTGACAATATTTATCTTTACAACTAACAAAAATTTTTTAAATTTATGTTTATTGATTCTGATTTTGTTTATTAAATGGTAAATATATATAGCAATAAAATTATTACGATTCCCATTTTTTGTCATGAGGAGGCAAAATAATATGATAGATATCCAAATAAAATTGGGTCTGAAAATAAATGGGGATATGTTTTGATTATTCAGTATGTATGAGAGATTTGTTGTGTTATCAAAACTATTTATAAATATGTTAAAAAATATATATCTGATTATTTTCGTTTTCTTTCACTAGGATTTTATAGAATCCTATAATTTGACTGCTGATCCATACCAATTGAAGAATCTTGGTGAAAAATTTTGTTCAAAGTATCAATCTGTAAATAAGTATCTGCAACATATTTTAAATTTGATCAGTTAACTAACAATGCATTTTTGTTTATTTGTAGAAAAATATTTCCTTAATTAAGATTTTCTATAAAGAATGTTGGAAATTGAACCTGTACTTAAAATGTCATATTATATGTTACACTGAGATAATATTTTCAATTTGTCAATTAAAAAGTTTTTGATACATTATCTTAGTTTTTTACTCAAATTTATTTGTTTTCATTGGTGATTTAACTCGATACACCAACTCTGCAATGAAAAGGTGTTCTTTCTATGCTTATCTTTTAGGCACTAAGAATGACAAGACAAAGCAATAAATTCTTCCTTCATATAATAGATAGTTGATAGATCCAGGCCGCACCGAAAGGCATAGCCAGAGAAGGAAGGAAGGAAAGTAGGGGGAGAATAGGAGAAAGAAAGGGGGGAGAAGACGGAAGGAGAAAGAGGAAGGATGAAGATTACAAGTGCGCCATTGCTGGGCAATAATTGCAAAACATAAGGACAGTATATACAAAGGGTCCTGTGCACGGGTAAGCACATAAATGGTGAAAGAATGTGCAGGGATGGTGCGCCAAAATATGCACAGAAGGTACCGAACCACACAGTATGGTTCAACAGCCAAACGGGGAAGGAAGAAAGGCCTGTAGGGCCTCCCTACCAAAGACAGAATGACACAGTCAATGAAGTTCATAAAGATAGAGTCCATTCAATGGTAAGTAGTCCTGTTGGAGAAGAACCTTGTCACAAAGTTTGTAAAGGCTTTGTAGTAATCTTTATTGCTGATGAGGAGGCTCAGGCTACAAGGCCAAGTATCATTGTTTTTTAGGATGGTGGATATGAGTTCCAGCCTTTCCTCCTCCATGCACTCACAGTGGTAGAGGAGATGCTTGGGGTCTCATCCTCCAGTGGGCAGCTGCTACATTTCCCGTCACTCTTCTTTAAAAATCTAGCAAGGTAGTAGTGGAAGTTCCCATGCCCAGTCATGAATTGTGTCATGTAGAAGTTCAGGTTGAAGTGAGTTGGATTCAACTTGTCCACCCTGGGAATGAACTTGTGCGTCCACCTACCGGTGACAGAAGTGTCCCACTCCCTCTGCCATCTTCTTTTAACATAAAGCTTCAGGGTACTGGAAACCCAGGAGACAGGAACAGAAGAGAAGGAGACGTCAGTAAGCCTCAAAGGGGCTACCTTAGCAAGCTGGTCAGCCCGTTCATTCCCACGACAACCAGAGTGGCCCTTCACCCAATAGAAGTTAATATCCTTTGAATGTTGCAACTTTTGAAGAAGCCCAAGGATGTCATTAATAATAAGGAGACGAGTGTTCATGTTTTTAATCTGGTGAAAGGTCACCCGGCTATCAGTGCAGATGCTGATGCTTCTACATTTGATGTGATTCTGGAGAGAATGAGTATACTTCAAAGCTTTCAGAATAGCAAGTGACTCTGCTTGATTGTTGGAGCAGTTGTCATCTAATGTGTAGTAGGCTTGTTTAAAGATTTTCTCTTTGCTGTCCCCAATAACAAAAGAAAACCCGACTCCATTATCGGACTTAGAGTCATCAGTAAAAATATTGAGGGAGGCAGGAATATGATCAGGGTGGAAGACAACCTTAGCAGGAATGTTAGTGGCAGGGTGTTGCAGATGGAACTTGAAATTCCTGTCCAAGCTGTTGTTGTCTATAGTGTTAGCCAGGTCCTTAATGTTAGGAGGGAGGGTGGTATGAGGATATATTATTTTAAGATTAATAGGGATGATGAAATCTCCTACAATGTTGAGAAGATAGAATTTCCAAATCTTCATTTCGACCAGTAGATCAATTGGAGGAAGCCCAGTGATGGCGAGAAGGGCATTCGTAGATGTAGTCCTGTACCCTTTGGCTATAGGTATGGCTGCCAGCCTCTGAACTGAGCGAAGTTTCCTCCTGATGTGGACATTCTTAGCTGCTCCACCCCAGATCTCACACCCATAAGTGAGGGCTGGGATATATATAGCTCCCATGAAAATGGTTTTAGAGACCCGGGAGTCAAGCCCCCAAGTATTCCTGGAAATGGATCTGAGGGAATACCTGCCTTAGTGACCCTGTCACAAATCTCCTTAATATGCATGGTCCAGTTGAGTTTGTTGTCTATGTTGATGCCAAGGTAATAAATGCAGTCATTGATCTTAATCCTGTTCCCATCAATGGTCAAAGACAGTTTTCTGGCCAGGGGATTAGACCTGGGAAAGCGAATGCCAGTGCACTTTTTGGTATTTAATACTAACTTGTTCTCATTGGCCCAGATATTGATGTGCAGTAGGAGGTTGTTCATTTCTCTTTGGAGAAGCATTTGGTTGGCGTGAGACAACAAGATGACTGTGTCATCAGCGTAGGCCTGAATAAGCGGGTCTAGGGAGGTAGGGGCATGCCTAACCATATCAAATATGCTGTTATGCAGTATGTTCCAGAGGAAGGGCCCAGCCTTTGACCCCTGGGGACACCCTCTGTTAATCTCCTGGTTGTGCATAACCTGCCCATTGTAGATACTGCTGGCTTGCCTCTCAGACAGATAGCTGCTAAGAAGATTATACACATTTTTTGGGCAGTCAGAATCGAGGAGACGATTCCGAATTCCCGGCCACCAGGCATGATCAAAAGCACCCTTAAAGTCCAGGGAGACCATAAGGGTGTGCCGATTAGTTTTCTTGGCTTTCTTAATATATGCCACAAGATTGGCAAGGGCATGGATCGTGCTCTTACCCTTCCTAAATCCGTACTGATGGTGATTTATCAGCCCTTTGTGTTCATAGTGGTAGGTGACCCAGTTAGTTTGAAGGGCATCCAAAATTTTCCCAATGACTGGGAGGAGAGAGATTGGTCTGAGGCTGTTGGGCGAGGTGATATGATCTTGAGGGGATTTTTGGATGAGCTTGATAGATGCCTTCTTCCAATCCTTGGGGAAGTATCCCAACTCCAGGCATTTGTTAAACAGGGTGGAGAAGGTGGTGGGGATAGCCCTGAAGGAATGCTTAGCCATCAGACCCGTAATATGATCCGGGCCCGGGGCCTTCCCGGGTTTGATCCGTTCAAATTCTTTGGCAATCTCCTCCATGGTGAAAGGAGGGTCATCAGTGGTGTTACTGTCCCGGAAGGAGTTCTCCCTAGCTCTCTTGTGGTATGGAGTGTCCAGGTATGGATCATCTGTGGGGAAGAGGCTGGTGTAGAGTGTCCTGAGCATGTCAGAGATGGATTCTGGTGGTCCGTTGCTGGACTGTAGGGTAGGAGGGAGGTTGAAGGTTCTCGCCTTCTTGGCCTCGATGTAACGTGCAGCTGACCAGGGTTCCTTACTTGCTTCTGTGCAGAACTTCCTCCAAGATTCTGTCCTAGCCTGGTTTATAGCCTTTTTGTACGTCTTGAGAGTATTGATATAGTCTTGACGAAGGATTTCTCGTCTTGCATAGTCAGTCTCACGCCTGAACTTCCGCCTGGCGACCTTTGTATCTTTTCTCTTGCGGTTTAGGTCCCAATTCCACCAGGGAGTATCCTTTTTAAAACTCTGACGGTAGTAGAAGCCCAATAGGCAGAATGGATCTTGTCTTGGAGAGTCGTGACAATGTTGTCAACTTCTGCATGTGTAGTGATGTTGATTATTTGGGGAGGAGCCCAAATATTTTTCAGGGTATTTTCGAAGTTTTCCCAGATCGTCCTATGAGCTATACTGATTTTACGTTGTACTTGAAATCCATACAACTCTGTCTGGATGTGTCTATGATCGCTGGCAGTTTGACGGTCCACTGTGCTGCATTTTAGACATTTTAGACCGTGACTCATGATGCTGTCGTTGGCCAGGCAGATGTCCACCCAACTTTCGCCTGCATCTGAGTAGAAAGTGGGAAGCAGGCTTGTGCTGACTGAGTGAAGGCCTGCCACAGCCACCAACTCCAACACAGCTCTGCCTCTGGGATCTTCGAGGGGGCTATGCCACATCAGCGATTCGGCATTGAAGTGCCCACAGATGAAAACATTTTTGCCAACCAACATGTTAGTGGTCTGACCCAGGAGATGCAGGGCAGGCTCCAGCATTTCCGACGGGGAGCAATAGAAGGATATAATATATAGAGTAATTACTAATCAAATTGAAGACAAGTCTGCCCAAAGGGGCCACCATTTATTTTGCGTTCCAGACTAAAAACATAATTGGCATTCATGGCGACAGGCCTTCCTTTTTAGGCTTCATGTCGCCAAAGGTAAAAAAGTCCTTTGAAAAAAACACAAACATCCGATTAAAACTAAAAGGAGTCGGTGACACACAGACGTCTTACTCTTCAACCATCCGGCCAGTGAAGGTGTTTCCACTTTTTATTTGCTGGAACAGGTGCTGGAAAATGTAAATTTTGAAGCTACACCCTGGCGATGGTACTTTAAAATTTCTTTTTGTTGATTTTTCCCTTCCGATGGCGAGATTATTACTACTTGATTAGTAATAATCTCGCCATCGGATAGGAAAAATCAAATATAGAGTAATGTCAGGAAGCTCCACAGCAATAGTGGTGTAGTACTTATTACAGTGGTTCTGAACCAACCTTGTATTGATGTTTTTATTGCATATCACGATCCCAGTCTTGGGAATACTGGAATTTGGGGAAGTGTATATATGAAGATTACCAAAAAGGGCCACTTTGCTCTGCACCAGGTAAGGTTCCTGTATACAAAGTATATCAATACCCTCTTCCATCGAGACATGGAGGGCCTCAGTGCTGGCAGCTTTAAACTGTTGCAGATTTATCTGAAGAATCCGCAGCTTGCTTGTAAATATGGTATCCTTATGGTCCATAATGGAGGGCCGGAAGGACAGGAAATAGTAGAGAACCCAAAGAAGTACCTAATTATTCATTCATTGTGGTTGAGATTTGTCTAATTCGATATTTAAGAAGACAGGCACATTGATTTGAGAAAGCATTGTGATTGGTCATTACTTGTTTTCCTTCGGGAAGGGCCCTGTTCATGGCATGACAATTTGTGCATTTCGGTTCTTTGCCTACCCGGTCACAATTCATAAAGGAGTGTTTACGGGCACAGTGGCTACATCTCTGGCGGTCTGGGCAGGTGCTGGACATATGTCCCAGCCCACAGCACTTGTAGCACCTTATGACCGGGATATAATCATCAGCCAAGATAGAACACCAGTCTATTGATACTCTCCTCAACTCCATCATAATGTTTCTTAGTTTCGGTGTCACAGAGATAATCAGGTGCCTAAACTGGCTGCCCTTTTTGGAATGTAGAGATCTTATTGGCTTTATTTCCTTGTGAAATTCCTCTTTGCGGTAGCTATCTTTTATTAATCTATTCTGGCTGTATAGCAATTCAAGTATTTCCTGATCTTCCATGCTTTTCGGTATGTTGACTAGGATTATTTTTTGTTTTTGTTGAACTTTATCCACAACCCTAATACCCTTCACTAAGGAGTCGACCTCTGTAATAGCCTTCTTTAGCTTGTCAGCATCCTGTCCAGATTGCAGATCTATGCAAATGTCCCCACTTCTAAGGAGCCTAACTCTCTCCACCTCTAGACCAAGTTCCTTGGGGCAGATTGAGTCTTGTATAGTCGACATTAGTTCCTCAGGGACAGGCTTTGGCTGATCCGGTTGTGTGATCGCTGAGACAATGACACTATGAGCCGGGCAGCTGGGATTCCTTACCACTTTGTAGACAGCAGAATTTTCACTGATGAGTTTTGTTGTTCTGCTTTGTACCTTGGGCGGTTTTTTAACCACTTCAGAGTAAGAAATGGCAGGGGGAGGAGGAAGGGTTTGCCTTCCTTTCTCCCTGAGAGCCAGAATAATACCAAATATCTGATGCGCTGAGGACTACATCTTAATCGCAGCTTCCCGGGCCGTGGTCCTAGCAGCTAGGTTGATCGACCCATTACAATTAGGAGGGATTGTGGAAAGGATAATCTCCAGTTGAGTATTTATGGTCTGTAGTAAGTCCTCCTCTGAAAAGCTGTAGTTCAGGGTGTCCTGGGAGACCATGTCACTCTGTAGATCCATGCTTATTAAACAAAAACACCAAGAGATGCCAAACAGAGTAATGAACAGAAAAGTCCGTAAAATAAGCCCGGAAAAGCGGGAGATGACAACAACAGGCCCACAGGCCTAGACGACGACCAAATGGAGCTACGACCCCAATGGATCAGAACTGTTGCCGGAAAAAAAACCGCAGAAGCAACGAGTAAACCCACGGTACAACACTAGTGTGTTGGCAACCGTATTAGGGTCCAGAGGAGTAGGGAACAAAGGCTTTGTTTTTGTTCCCGACGAAAAACGCAATAGCAAAATAAATCACGCTCGACAATACAGAAAGTGAAGAACAGAGATAAAAAAAACCGTTGTACACAGCAGAACGTCCGCTACCAACGGTATAAAACACAAAATATTAGGCAAAGTAACAGTCCAGCGTGAGCGACCAAAAGAGACCACGTGGTCTAGCACTAAAACACCCATAACTTTGTAAAATAATAACCGATTTTAACGCAATATACATAAAAATGACCCACTTGATACCATTAAATCGAAAATAACAGAAACAACCCACAAACAATAGGTAGAACGCATATGAGGTATCCTGAACAGGAGCTGATGGTACTCACAACCTAACAATATGGCGACCATATTTTATTCAATCCTTCATATAATAGCAAAACATCCACTTCTTTCAACTGAAAGTATATATATAATAGCTTTAGCAATTTTCATTGCTCCTTAGATTAATCATTTTAAGATAATGCAAAAATTTCATACCATAATAAAATCAACACAAAAGACGTTCCTTTAATTTGTTTTGTCCAAAAGCAAAAATATTTACACAGACAGAAATTATGTATTATCCATGTTGAAGCAATAATGTGTCAATCATCATTTTAAAAAAATATACTGTGATATACAATTTTTTAAATGTAATAAATTCATGGAAAAGTATATTCCATTTGTACCCAATTTGAAAGATACTGTATAAAGGCCAAATAAATTTATATTTTGAATATTAGCACTTTAATCATTTCTGTAATACTTGCACAACAAAAAGCATTGAAAACATTTACTAATTAATGAATTATATCATCTTTATTTCCTACATAATCTTGCCCATAATTCAATAAAAATATTTCTTTTAGGCTGAATTTACTATATGCATTACTTATATTTGTTTTGAATAATCTTGATGAAAATATTTACTTTAGACGTCTTAAGTTTTAGAAGCAAACATTCACTATTATAAAAAAGAATTTTATTTGAAAACTACAACCACTGAAACTCATTCATATTTTTCATAAGAAAAAGCATTTTCAGACTAGTTTACAATTTTTTTAAAAAATTAAATCCAGTATTTATTGTAATAAGAAATGTTCTTAATATAACTGAATTTACTTATTATGATAAAGTAAAGTAAAATAAACATTTATTAAAAATGAGGAGTAAAACATAGCTGTTAACTTACAGGAAATTTTGATTTCACAGGTAATAATGTTTTCATTAGTATTCAGTGAAAATATAATAACTAATTAATTATCAAAATGGAAAATGAATGGTAGGTTTATATAAACAATAAATGTTCTCCCATTTGTATTATTTCACATATTAATAATTCGACTTAATTTTTGTATCCTGTTCAGAAGTATATCACCTTGTTTGATGCATGCCTGAAATGAAAAAAAGAAAAAACATTAAAGAATTTAATAAAATGTTTATTACAGACAAAATTCTTTTAATGATAAGAAAAATTAGACCATGTTTCTCCATGGATGACTAATATGTTAACAAAATACTTCAACATGGTATTTTTGAGTTTTGGTGAAAGAGTTCAGTTAAAAGAATAGTGTAAATATGTGTTTCGTAAATCTTGGTAATATACTGAAATTCAGAAGATCATTTAAAGAGTTTATATTTTTCCAATGTGATTCTGACATGAATTGCTTTGAATTCTTATGCCATCATCTATACTATTATATCATATGCATCACAATTTGTAAGGTTTTTTTTAAAATAAATTAACAATTAAATTTCCAATAAGTATTAGTCATAAAAACAAAATGGCGCATTTCTGTTTACATTCAAAAAGCTACCACTTCCTCTTTACTGGTTCTTAGGCTCATATAAGTTTTGATTTATATTAGATTTTATAGGAACTCGGCTACCATGTTATACAACAGTTACCTGTATTTGAAAATTATCTAATGTTTGAAGTAATTTTAAGTTTATAAAAGTTAACTATTCTTTTTTATTCTATTAATTAACTAAAAATCATTTTGAAATCTGTGGCTTTTTTATATCATGAAAATTTAATATTTAAAAAGGAATTAAAAATATTAATGAAGATTTAAAAATTTGTTTTAATAAATAAATGATTTATCTGGTCATGGTGTAATCATAACTTGTTTTTACTCTTTAAAAATGATTCAAGAGGAAGAATAGATAATTATACAGAAATTGGGAATTTATTAAGAATTCTTAAAATTATGTAAAATTTTAGTTATGAAAATATCTTAATATATTCATATTTAGATTTTTTAGCTTTAACAAAAACTTCATTTAGCTTCAAATTTCTGTATAAAAGGTTTTCAATTTACATAATAGATCATTTTTAAACAGTAAAATTTATCGATATATTATTATTAACTTACTTGATATTGATAATTTTTACTATCAGGTCTATTTGTTTCTACAATTCCTCCAACACTGTCAATTTTGCAATGTAGTCTACCAGCTGCTATAAATCTAGCCAATTCTCTGAAATATTAGTTACATATATATATAAATTATAATGTGATGATAATATATATGTATGTTAACTTTTTATTGTTTAATTAATAGTTGTGTTTAAATAGAATTAACAGTATTAAAACAATATAGCTATCCAATTTTGTTGGGCAATAACTTGGCAATTGAAAATTATTATAGCATAAAATATGAAAAGAGTTCTGAAACATTCTTCCATGTGCTTGTGCCATTCTATATTTTACAAGTTTTTTTTTATGTATTTACCCTTTTAAGTGAGCAATAACAACATGACTGTTGATGTTTCACATAGTGGAAATTATCCATTAAACAATTTTTTTTTATTGGCTTTATTCTCCAGACAGTTGGCAAAATATTAAAAAAAAATACTTCTTTTAGCATCATTATATAGATACAAACAGTTCCATCAAATACTGTCAGTTATTAAAAAAATAGAGATTTGCTTATAAATTAGATAATTGCTCTATGATATTTTTAATAATAATTTCAAAAGAAACATTGTCATGGATGATATTGTTTTAACAGTACATTCATTCCACTTAAAGTTATAACATAAAAAAATACTTCATTTAAATATTATTGTTAAGTAATATATATTAATAAAGACAGATCTGTAAAAATTTGAAGTTTTTCAAATTACTCAATGTTCTTTGTCGTTGATTAAATGATATCTTATTCTAATCTTTCAAAATAAGAAAATTTCAAACCTGTCAATAAATTCCACACTAACACCAAATGCTACAGCCATATATTGCAGCGTGAGACTTCGGTAAGATTCCAGTAATTGTGTGTATGCCAAAATCCGCATTTCACGTACGTAATAACGATAGTGAGGTGCTAGCAGTCTGTCTCGTTTTAGCATTGTTTCTACATTAGCTATAACAATAAAAATAAATAAAGATGTATTTTTGTTTTATGAACAAAACTATCTAATTTTAAGTCATGCAATCAATCATTCTAATTTCTGATTACATACAAATATTAATTGAAAACATGACTAAAGTACACACACACACACACACACACACTTCTATTAGGGTTTCTGACCAAGAAATTCCAGGAAAATTCAAATTTTTCTTGTTTTAAATTTTGGAAAGCTCTCTGAGAATCAAGACTTAAAATCGGCACTTTGTTTCAAATTTGTAAGTTTTTAATTTTTTTTATCATAAATTTTTAATTTCAATAAGATGAATATTGTATTGTAAACACTGATTAAAATTTTATCACAAAGTAATGAACTACTTAATGACTGCAATCAATATGATGTTACTTGTGATTTTTTACTTTGATTTATACTTTTAAATATACAGGTATACCTCATAAAGCATCTTCTAAGTAGACCATTGGTTTTCACATACAAACTTCATAGATTGCATGATCTCTCAATACATTTTTCAGCCAATGCTTACATAAGGAAAATTTATTTTCACAATACAAAATTGTGTGTGGAGAAAGTTTAAGTTATATTCCAAAATACCACTGGCAGAATGTTAAAATCACATGTAATGTTTTGAAAAGGCATGTTTTTCAAAAAGTCATTGATGAAGTTTGTTTGCAAAGATCCATAGAAGCAAAAACAGAGAATATCCCCTGTGCAAATTTCTTGAAACTTGTGAAAATTTATCAGAAAAGAATTTTAAATGTCTATAAACACCCATTGTTAAATAAGTTTTAATAGACATTGCTTCAAATGATTCTTATAAATTCTAGTAGATTTTTCAAAAACTTGGGTACTTTTGAACAAGTTCAAATGTTGATGACAAAATGTATTGGTGAAAACAAGTTATGTTGTCTCAATAAAGCTCACCTTCAGCCCAGCAAAACAGAAACTAATCTCCTCAAATGTTTTCAACCTACACTGAAGGTCCTCGGAAAACCATAGTTTGAAATGAAATGTTGGAACATGAATTTCAAATTTGTTTTATGTTATTACATAATCCAAATTACGAATCAGCTACACAGTCGGGAACCTGCTCTAAACAGGAGAGCTTAATGCATCCGAGTAGATCTATTTTATAAATTAATCACAGTTAAAGAAGGTGGTGCAGAAAATTTCCAGTCTTACTGTTTTTCATTTCAGCAAGAATTCAAAATACATCCCATAAGATTATAACTTCTAAAATAACAAATCTTTCAATTTTCTCAAAATTTAGTCAAATTACTCTGCATTCAAAAGAGAATATTTATTAAATTAGTTTTATGATCTGAAAACAAATGCTTGAATTCATAACACTTTCTAAAAATATTTGCAACCCCCTGTCAATCATTCTTCACCCTTTAATTAAGTGATGATAAACCAATCCAAAACTTAAACTGTAAACTGAAATATTTTCAATCAGTTGTTTTTTTCCAATTTTTATTACATTAATTAATTTTAGCCTCCATATTCAATATATCCATTAAAACTTGAGTATGTCTGTAAACAGTATTATTCAAAAAGTATATAAATAAAAACCAAAGATTTTTCCTTCATTTTAAAATCTCTATTTTAACAGATGCATCTTTTAAAGTAAAAAATATTTGAATTTACTTCATAAAAAAAATGTTTACCATTTTTACAAACAGTATAGCTATGAAATGCATGCCACACCACAAGATCCCACTGCACTCCATCTCAAATGAGCATTTCAATTACTAAGTTCAGAAAGATTATGAAATTAGGCAAATCTAACATATCAAATTTTAAATGTGCTAATGTAATTTGAAATATAATATTTTAAGAAAATAGTCAAATTCAGGAAACTTTAGCACAACCCTAACATTTTTCACAACTAATTACTGAAATTGCTAGACTTTTTCCTGGCACTAGGTGCTCTAATTTTGTGATCAGAAAGTATGTTTAAAACATCTTAAATTTTAATGCAATGTAAGGAACTGAGTCCGAGCGTTATTTTTATTTTATTATTATTTTTCCGTTTTATTATATTTCGTTTGGGGCTTATGTTTATTTAGGACAAAGGTTCCCCACCACTCTCTTGTTAGTAACGAAAAAAGAAGAAAAAACAACTCATGAAAAAAATAAGCGCGTAGGAAAAATCTTGCGCACTTGCGCTGCCCAGCGGAAGTAAACGGTCCGCAGAAAAAAAATGGAGGGGGGAGTCCCCACACTCACTAGTAGAGAAATACTTGATAAACCGTCTTAACATCCCAGAAAAATTATGATAAATACTTTGTAAACGGTTTATAAGCTTTGTCGGAAACTTAAAGCTGCCAAAAAAGAAAATTAATGTTAGCAAACTAAGTATGTAAATAAGGGGAGTAACCCAGCTGAAGTGTGACGTCACCTCACAGTATAAAACCCGTACGTTAACCGAAGAGGAGGAGAGGTGAATTCCAAATCGAGGCGACTTTGAGAGCGAGGTGAATTCGAAAGCGAAGTATTTTCTGATAGAAGTCCAGATTGATAATTGGACGATCCAAGGTGTTAAAGAGGAGTTCGATTGACGATTTGACGATATCGAAAGGATTGAGGAAATAGGTTTCTTCGTATAGTGAGGTGACGGATAGACGTTTAATTAGTAAGAGATTTTGTTCATAGTTTCTAAGTATTTGATTTGTCGAATTTTCAAAGGGGGAATTAATATTAAGTTAAGCTAAGTAGCTGAGTTTATTGTCGGGTTGACTTGTTGATTTTCGTTAATAAATTTTGTTTGGATTATTGACATTTGTACGTAGTACATTCTAGTTACTAATTAAATATATTTGAACTTTTGATTTGACTTGATATTTATCGTTATTATTACTAATTTTTCGGTGCACGCTTAAAAGCCCAGGCCTGGCAAACTAATCTCGAATCTGCGTAAAGTACCCGTTAGGTTAACGGAAGTTTTACCGACCGCAGTTAGTGTCGGTTTCCTAAGATACTAAAAATAGTACTTTACAGTGACAGTGTTTGTTTGTAACTCACATATAGGCTTTTTTTGTGTTTTAGATGCATTTTAGGAAATTGGTTAGAATTTTAAACTGTATTGTAGCACATTGTAATTAAATCTATTTAGAACAATGGGATATAGACTCAGTTAACATTTTCATGCAGAACATCTAATTCTTTAAAACAGATCATCATTAAGTACTGGTTTACAGTACTGGTTACCATCATCATTACATGATTAATGATGATAAATCAATTACAACAAAACAGCTATATGCAATAGACATATTCACTGTATTCACTCCTCCAAGTCAGTTTATTAATAAAATTATCCTCTTCTTCAGGCAGTTTGCTAATTTAACAAACACTTCATTTTAATCTGATGTATGTTATATGTAATTAATAATTGCAAAAAATATAATAAATATTTTTGTTTACTTTATGCTTAAAGATTTATTTTGTGTTTATTAATAGAAAATAAAATTTGTTATAACTTTTTATTTTAGTTTAAAATTCATATTTAATTCTTTACATAAATACATTAAAATAGCAAATTTCATAACTGAAATTATCTAGACCTAGAATAAAAATTTCCAGCAAGAAACTTTCCTGACAACATTAAAATTTTGGTGGCACCATCAGTTATATTTTATTTTAAAGAAACTTTTTATATTTTTAATTATTATAAAATGGTAAAAAGCTTAATTTTGAGGTTATGGATGGGTTTTACATAAAATTGTAAATGCTAATAATGAGTAAAATCATCATTATGTCCAACCCTACTTGAGATACAATACGAGCCACCTCTATCTCTCTCTCTCTTTATTGACCTTTAACCACAAAATTTAATAGCATCAATCCCCTAATAAACAAACCTCCCTGCAAAATTTCAGAAATATTCGAGAGAAAGCTAAACAGTTATTAAGCTTCAAAGAGGATAAACAAAATCGTGCCATCCACACACATACTCCCATCCATATATACAGAAACCCCCCAAATTTTTTTGTATTTAGCAATGTTTCAAGGTCCCAAGTCTAACAATGTAAAAATCTTAGGAGGGGACATTTTTTGACTGCTTGCCATACTTTTCCTCTGTTATATATAACAGAGCCATAAAAGTAAAAATAAACAAAACTCAGATCCTAATTTATATACCCATTTCAACAATTTCCATATTCTTTGAAACATTTATTATATTTTCTGTTTATTTAACAATGTATTTACTAATTCCTAGATTTAGATTGATAATACTCATATCAAATTTGTTGAAAAATTTCAAAATTTAGCCTAATGCATATTTTAAAATAAAATATAAATTATTTAATATTAAGATAAAATACTAAGTCTATATGACTAATTTTATATTACTTTTTTGAAAATTATAACATTACATTACATGAAGATTCAAAGTTTAATTAAATAATAATGAAAACAGTTGTAGTATGTAAATTCTCAAATGTAAAGAACAAACTATTACAGTAAAACTTTGATTTAACAGACAAAATTTCCAGTCCGTACATCATACGTGAAAATTAAGCTTTTTGTGTGTACTTAAATTAACAGTATTTTAAAAGTAAAAAGGTTTTATTTCTTTTTTTCAAATCCAAAAGTCACAGCTCTTAACTTCACACCACAATGGGAGGGTCTCAATACATTATCATCCAAAGATGAATAAAGATGAATAAATATGAAATTCTTTTGGTGTTTTTGTCAAATTAAAATTTTGTTTCCATTTTAAGATCATTATTTATTTGTTTAATTAAATACAATTAAAGTGCAGTTTCCAAAAAATGTTTGCTTACTTTTTTAATTTAGATTCTATACTTGTTTATTACAGTCTCAGGATACAAATGAGTACATAAGCAATAATACATTTATAGAACTTTTCTGTAAAATTAAACTTCTCACACATACTTAATTTTAATTATACAGATGTAGCTCCATGAGTAAAAAACAGATAAAAAAAATTCACAAATTAATTAGTTTAACATAAACATTCAGTAAATCTACTTTGTTTATATTATGGACTTTTGGCTTCAACGAACATCTTGTCTGAAAATTAGTCTGTTAAATCAAGGTTTTACTGTATAAATGTTTTTTTGAATCATGAAATAACTGATTTACTCCATAATTTTGAACAAATTTTGAAAATTTTCAAAAGAATTGTTACTCTCTTATTTTCATTTTGTAAGTAAAATGCTTATTCATATATTCTTCAAAAAGAAAAAAATTGTAAACATTGAATTATATTAAAAATAAACATTTTTAATAATAAATAAATTATCATGTTTTATTTTAGACATACCTAAATTTTTGAAGAATTTTTCATACTGACAATTAAACAATGAAAATAAATAATTGTTCATATCGTGACAATTGTGCAAAACTTCCAATATTTCTGACCCTTTCACAACCTGTTAAGAAAAATTTTATTTTATTAACTAATAAAATGAAAATAATATTTTAAATTAGGTATCTTACATATTAAATATAATAAAGAACTGTCTTTCAGTATTAAAATTCTCTCAATTAACACAAAATATATAAGAACAAGCACTGTCAATAGTGTTTGCTCATATATTTTGTTGTCATTATTGTCTTCCTCATGCAAGTTATTTAGAATAGAATACTGAATGTTAGAATATTGAACTAGAAAATCAAAGAATAGAATATAATTTAAAATTTTTTAATGTGCATAATCTTGATTTTAAAAAAAAAGGATCATTAAAATTAATTCTATAACAGACCAAAAGCAAAAGGAAAACAAATCTGACACAAGTTTTAAATACTGAAATAAATTTTAAAACACATGCAGCCCAAATGGAACAGATGCTAACTAACACTATATAGGCTGACATCAAAAATGTAATAATATCCAAGTAATAATGCAATGACCAAGTTCGCATTAATGATTATATCAGTAACCTCAATAAAATTTTCAGAATTAAACATTTGACTTTTTAACTAGAGAATTACAAATTTCAAAATTATATATAATTTTGATATTTCTATTTGCAAACAGTATAATGCCAACAAGATAATACAAGTGGTTGTGTAGATCATTTAATACTAAGAATATTTTACTTAGTTTATATATTATCAAGTAAACTAAGTAAATATTCTGCACATATAGCTAACAGTGTCAATTGTGATTAGCTGGCAAAATATAATTTGGCTCTTCCAAAGGGCAAAGACATCAAATAAGTAATAATTTAACTTTTATTTATTTCAAATTTGCTTTTTGTATCATTCTTTGGATACTACTATAAAATTTGAAAAAATTATAAATGAAGAAAAAGAGTAAACTGTGCTGTCTACTTATTGCTTATATTTTTATATTTGATTATATTTATTGCTTATTTTTACCTTTAAGTATAATAAGGTATCCACATACTAAAGCCATGCTTCTTGCATGTTCATCATTTTTTATTAATTATAACTTTATAATTATAAAAGAAACAGTTTGGATACATAAATTTAGGGGTTAGATGCTGTATTAATATAACCAATACATTCAATCAAGTTTTTCATTATATTTATAGCTTCTAATGAAAACTGCTATATGAATATATCATCATTTGAAATGTTCTGGGAAAGATCATACAAGAAAACAATTAAATTATTAAACAATAGATTTTACATTTAATCTAGTTAATATAACTTTTAAAAACCAACCTTTTCACGCAAGTCAACTCTTGGAAGAGAAATCATACTGCATAATACAGTATAAGTGACAAAAGTGTTATAATCCATAAGTTCATAACTCGTAAATGTTGATACTGTGTCCAAGAAATAAGTTGCAGCACTCTTGAAATCTCTTATGGCCATACAGTAAACACCTTGGTAAACCTTTAATCTATTTCTTCGATCCCAGTCGCCACCTTCCTCTATCAAACTAAAGACAATCATATTTTAATATTAAAATGCTTATTAAATTTATACATATTAATATTTAAACAAATAACCTTTTTGCTTTATCTATGTTGCGTGTAATCAAATCATGATCCATATAAAATAAGCCAATTCTGATCATATGAAAAAGTAAATCAAGACGATGTCCTAATGAAACTGTTTTCTCTTGAGTTTTTCGAAAAGCAACTAGTGCAGCTTCCTGTATGAAGAAATAATAAAATAAATATATTTAGATTAAGGTAAACCATGAATACAAACCTATCATAATATTTATATTTAATTTTTATTACAGATACAGCATTTTATAATATATTTTTTTGTGTTAAATTTAATTTTTAATTATTAAATAAAATGTTAAACTGTATTTTCCTAGTAATTTAATTTGTTTTCAAAATAAAGATTATTTCAAATAGGAATGGACTAAACAGAGGTTTTTTGGCTGAATATCAAATATTCTTGCCTTTCTGACTACAAAATATATATATATATATATATATATGCATACATATAATCATATAAGGAATCAAGACGTTTGGTTACATTTTCTAAATTTAGTCTAGAAGCAAAGATCACATGAAGGTCCATGTGGCATTTTATGAAATCTTTTTCACTATTAAAAATTCATTTGTAAAAATTATTTCCCAACAATTAAGGAAATTTATTAATCTTAATTCCAATAACCTGATACATATAAACAAAATATACACAGATCTTAGCTAATTCAAGTGTATACATCTCAAGTATAAGTCATTACTAATACACAATATTAGTAACCAGCAGATGAGCCTGACATTGCTCAGGCAAAAAATAACAAACATTAAGATTATTAGATTCTTTCATACTTCTAACCTTTTCATCATATATTATATTATATTATTTGTTTTATATAACTACGAATGTTACCTGTGAGAAACTGTTCCATTCACAGCCAAAATACCAAATGGTCATCTGACAACAAATCAAATTTGGCAAAAAACAGACCATTCAATCTCAATATGATAATTTAACTTTATTTGTATATTTTGAAATTTTCATTCAAAACTTTAAAATTGGGAAAGAAACTTAATGAGTTATTATTTTTTACAAAAAAACTTTAAAATTAGAATTCAATTTAAAAGCAGTATTTTGATTAAACATGTTGAAATTAAGAAATATTAAGTTTTTATTTAGAAAAATACCTACCTTATCACCAATACTACTGAGATATTCTGCTTTTGCTAAGTGTGCTTCTCTTACTTCCATCTCACTAAGATTTTTTTCGGCATCTTCAATAGCATCTTCCAAAGTTTTCAATCGTTTAGTATTAGCTTCAGTCATTCGAGACATCAAATCATCATTAGTTGTCCAATGAAGGTCTGTACAGACTTCAGCATAAAAAGGGAGCCATATCTAAAAAAGAAACATTAAATTCAATTTTCAAATGAAAAACACATCTGCAAACATATCTAAACCCAATATATTTGTAATAAGCCAAACAACTACCAGATAACATCAGGCTAATTTTTCATAATTATATTAAATTAATTTATAAATAGTTTGTCCTAGAGGTAGTTGCTTGGCTTATGATAAACACTTCATCTTAGCTATGCAATTCACAATAATAAATAATTTATTAACCCTGCAATCACAAGCAATTCTTTTTTTAAAAAAAAATCACATGTATAAGGCAGTGATTTTTCTACTGATTTTTCATATGTAAATATGCTGTGCATAATTTCTGTTCCTAGAATTTGATGATTCCAAAAAACCCAGTTGTGTGTCTTCTCTACATTTGCCGAATTTCAATGTCATATGTTCTTTACTTTACAGAAGAATGTCCTTGACAGGATTCTCTATGGAAGCCCTCCAAACTTTGCAATAACATGGGCTAATTTGCAACAAGTTCAGCTGTAAATAAATTATGGGAAAATTGGGATGTTTCTCAGAAGGGCAAAAAATGATTATTCTGTATTTTTCAGACATGAAATAAACCCATGAAAACATTTAAATTGTTGGTAAATTGTATGTAAATATCTTATATACAAGTGTTCAAGGTCATAGCAACCAGCAGATCAATCATTAGCAAGGCTGAAGCCGAAGTTTTAAATGCGAAAATGTGTATGTCAGACGTTCAGCACTGCTTTCCTGTAAGCCTAGAAGTTTGACAATGGTGTTTGGAAAGTCAGTGGAATCATGCTCAACATTCCAAATGCCATTGTCGAACTTCTAGGCTTACAAGAAAGCAGCACTGAACGTCCGACATACAATTTTCACGTTTGAAACTTCAGCCTCAACCTCACTATTAAATCATGCATAGCTCCATGATGTCATGTCTACCTCTCGTGGCAACTGTGAGAGATTGCCATGACATTAGGATACTGTCACATCAGTGCAGAAAACTGTTGCACTACGCATGCAATCATGTGGCAATAAGAAAAACTTGTATGTGATCACATTCACAACACAGCAATTTTCTGTAGTAGTTTTTGAGGACCTGTGATAAATAGAAAACATTTTTTATCAAAGTTTTTACACAGTTGAATGGATAGCATGAGGATATCATGAAGCACAGCTAAGTAACTCAATTTGGTGAAAAATGAATACAAAAAATTAGTAAGTATGGAGAATCCTTACTGCATACAATTGCAAGTTAATCTACAAAGTCATATCCATTAAAAAAATTCTGTATTAAAATGAGAAAAACTTCAAAAATATATAGAAGAAAAACACTGCTTTACTGAAGTTTAAACAAACAACAATTCTTGTATAAGTGCTTTTGGGCAAGTGCCATAAACAGAAATCATGTGACAATTTAAAAAATGGAGAAAGAATTCTAAAGAAATTAATATTTTATCAACAATTTTATTGAAAAATTATTTTATTAATTTGTAAAATTATGTTAAACTCCTGAAGTTTATAGATCATTAAGAACTTAAGATTTTTGATTTATTAATTATTAATTCTGTAAATGCATGGGTTGCCCTTTGTTTTCGCAAAATTAGCAGAGAGGTCACATGAGAATCTGTCACACCGATGAAATCTGAGGCAACTGATAAAAGCCGAGACAAATTTTTCAGGGGGAAAAATCGACAAAAACCGAAATCAGCAAAAACTGCAGTTTTACTGTATATACAATATCAAATCCATTTCAGATTAATTTTTTAAAAACGTATATCTTTTCATCAATTTTAATAATCTGTTAAGATGCATTAGTGCATGATCAAATTAATTTCTAATTTCATTGATTGCATCCCCTCTTTTTCAATGTGGTTAGTTCAAGCATGTTTCCAACTTAGTGACTTATGATAGCATAAAAACGTGTTATTTAGCAACAACAGGAAGTGGACTAGCAACAAATCCAATGAGAAATAAATGAAAAATAACAACTAAAATAGCATTTTTAAGAATAAAACTCCATATTTCATCTTTATTAAACTTTAAAATAATGAAAAAAAAATCATCATTGCAAGACTGAGGGCAAGTTGAATTCCGTTATCTGTGCCATATTACATTTAGACATTTACTTTTTTGTCTCATTAAAATTTGATTTCAATAAAAATATAAATATTTCTTTTTTAATTTCAGGTTAAATTATCAATATTCCATAGAAATCAAAAACATCACTTTCATTAGAAATGTTATGGATTACTTTTTACAATGTTTGACAGAAAATGTTGCTGCTTAATTTGTAATTTGTCTATAGCAATTTATAATAATAATTAATCACAATAGACCTGGCATAACTTTCATTGACAAATGCAGTAGGATCACTTAGACATCTCTATTCCAAACACTTATAACATGAAAAATGCACACACTGAAAAAATAAACAAGTACTGTACTATACATACTACTTGCCCAAGAAATAAGATAGATGGATAAGGTGTTTATTGTACCTGTTATCCTCTCTTCTAGTGGTGTTATTCCACATACACTACTCAAAAGTATAGAACATTAAACCTTAATAAAAACATATACATGGCACTACAGAAAGCTGCAATATTGAAAACATGTCACATTGTTAGGAAGTTTCTAGATGTTGATACATACTAATAACACAGAAGCTTGATGTAACACTTACTTGGGAAGTTATACCTTGACTTTTAGTCTGGCATAGCACCTGGCAACAAAACATATTTTCAAGAGCAATAAACAAGCTGATATCTGTCACTGTTGCTTTTTTAAAAGTGTCATTTATTAGTCAAGACAAAAAAATAGCCATTTAGCAATGGGGAGTTAATAAAGGAATCATTTCTTGCAGCAGCAGAATCTATTTTCTTTTCAAAAATAAAAATGAAATAATTTCTAATATTAAAGATTTACAACTTTCCAAAACAATGGTTAATGTCAAGCACTTGCTTGTATAACACGTTTTCATTATTACTTGATAGTCAAACAATTTCACTGATACTGCTTACTTAATGGTATTCAAATATTTCAAGATTACTCAAGTAAAGACGAACTTGTAAAAATAATACCATTATTGAGGAGGACAAAAAGATATTTTGTGACATTTGATAAATTTGTGAAATAACATCAACTTCCTCTTTTTAGTTTCTATTAACTACTGATGGGGATGGTGCAATGGTAGGTCCCAAATCAAGCTTCATTTCATTCTGTAGGAATGACGACAAATATCCAGTTTTTTTTTAAAACTATTATTGTCTTATCCAACAGCAAGTCTTGTGCAATGAAAGATTAAATACAAAACATTTTTTGGCTGTTTTACATTTAATTTTGTTTTCTCTGTTTGAGGAAAAGCAGTTTAAGACAACTACAGTGATACCTCGGTTTTTGTTGATAATTCGTCCGAAAACAATCGACGAAATCCAAGGCAATTATTGCCATATGAATCAATGTAAATCCAATTAATTCATTCTAAACAGTCCAAAATACATACCAAAATCACATTTTATAGAGAATTAATATAGCATTAAATACTAAAAGCTATAAGAAATTAATATAAAAAAACTAATCTAAAAGAAAGCAATGGAATTGTTTGGCTAGATGCACAGGGTAATGTCTTGTCTTGTAGCAGTTAGTTGGACATGAGCTTCTAGCCTATATTGCCCTGTGGTAAAGTGTGACGAAATTGTCATGTAATAGTAGTTGTATTCGTTTATAATGGTCGTTCATGGGGAATAATGCCTTCTGGGAGATCCATTTAAGGGTAACTGGCCCCTATTCAAGTGTTACAGATATGGAGAAAACCTGGAAAACTCCACGTGACCAGCCCATCCTGATGAAGTGCAAACCCACAACCGAGCTCCCAATGTTCAGGGAATATCAACACAAAAACACATAAGGTTACATATCTCAATCACTTTTATGATTAAAATAAGAACAAGTTCCATGAGTTATAAGTATTGTAAAAAAACATTTACAAGAACCTTACAGTCTTACTTCACTTAAGGACTTTTTACATCAAGGAGGAGCATATAAAAACTAGAAGACAACAAATGTCATTTTCTAGTTTTTGCATGCTCCTTCTTCTTGATGATTTTTAAAACAAAAAATAATTTTTTGCAATTTTGTTGTAAAATAATTTTAAATTAATTTTTAATAGTTATTTGGCATTTTGGACTACCGTCCCACTTTGGCCTATTCCAAAATGCTGAAAAACTAGCATACAGATTTGCGTTACGATAAATAGCAAAAAATGATTGTCGTCATCTAGTTTTCATGCGCACTTTCTCTTTGATATAACAAGTCCTTAATTGAAGTAAGATTCTCGTAAATATTTTTTTACAATAATTTGTAGAATTTTTTACTCGATCCAGGGGACAAGTGACCCATTTTCCCCCTGCCAAAGCCCTTTGTTTGTTAAATTACAGCAATGCAAGACTCAAGCAATCTGCCTAGGGAGATGCCTTCTAGGATGCCACCTCTATAATGCCCGAATAGGGGCCGGTTACCCTTAAAAAGACAGGAGGTCTTTCAGCTCCTATTCGGGCGTTACAGAAGTGGAGAAAACCTGGCCAATCTGTCTTGGCCAGGCACAAAACCTGCAACCAAACTTCCAGTTTTCAGGGAACGGAACTGCTTGGCCACTGGTAAGCATCCCTTAATTTGATTATGATTTATATATAAATAGGCTTATCAGACGTCCCGTTTTGACGATGTTGTCCCAGCGTCCTGGCCAGTTTGTCATTTTGTCCCGGTTATTTAGTAAAATTTTAAAAGTGCCGAATATACAAGAAGTAAAAACAGTGCAACATGGAGTAAAATGGCCATTTGGCAACTAAATAATCCTCTCTGTTACATTCACTGTTGCCAATCTAAATATTTTTATCTACATCTAAGTATTTTTAACGTTGTCTAGATGTTTCCCCCAAAATTTATAGCATATGGCCTAATGAATTTAGATGTTTTATTTTTTCACAGAATTTATAATAGCATGTAGCCTATGAGATCCAGATAATTTTATTTCATTTTTTAGATATTTTGTTTCAATTAGAGTTGGTAAGACTGAAACTTAATCTGGCTATGTCAGTGTCGCGCACGTCCTACCTTAGTCGAGTTCAAATTGCTAGTCGGCATTTGTGATTATTTTGTACCGTACTGGTACAGTACATTTAATTAATTTAATCTCCAAAACATCAAAAAGAAACTGCGTGTTTACCGACGATTGAAAAAGTCTGTGATGGTATTAATAAAATGAAATATGAATGGTGCTGTTTAGAATTTTCAGTAACTTGTGGTGGGCGTTCAAACATTAAAAATCACTTGAAATGTGAAAAACATAAGGCAAGCAATAGGAACTTCCTCAAATATATTGTCATATTTTAAATGTATAGATTTAAGTGACAAAGAATTTTTAAAGAAAGTTCATATTAGTGATAAATATTAATAACTTCTTAATAATAAAATTTATTTAGTTAAGTTATTAAAAATTGTTATTAACTTGTTTTTGTTAACACCTTTATTGCCTTTTCATAGGTACAATACTCAATACTTATCCTAGTAGGCTTTATTTTCTGTTGTATTTTCTCAAAATGGTTAATGTTACCTATGGTAGCGAACATGGTGGCTCATCTCTGAAACAGTGGGGACGCACGTTCTAACCTAACCTATTCTAATAAATTACCATAATTATTCTAACCAAATTATTAGAATAGGTTAGAGGTTAGGTTAGAACGTGCGTCCCCACCGTTTCAGAGCCGAGCCACCATGTTCGCTACCATAGGTAACATTAACCCTCAAAATTGTCCCGGTTTGAGAAAAAAATATTATGGTAAGTCTATATATAAAGGCCTTAAGGACTCAAAAATAGTAAATATGAGTTCATTTAACTGAAAAAATAAAGTAAATACACTTTTATTCCCAAAATAATTAATGTAAATATACTATTTATTTGTTATCACTTATTAATATCATGATTTACATGTACTGAAATTTATTACAAATTAGCATATTTATTATTGTATATTAAAACATTATTTAAATTCCAAAAATATATATATTTCAATTAATCTATGAAGATTGAACAGGACCTTGACAATTACAGCTGTTTATACGGCGTTAGAGTTAAATTAAAATAACTTACTGTTTTCTTCGATGGCTTGAAGCAATTCTTTTTTAACGGCATTGTTAGTTGCATCCAACGAAAGCAAAAATTTTAACTGAGCTAAATGTAAATTTGGATTTTTAGCCAAACTTTGTTCCTCTAAATTCTCGACCGGCATGTTTGCGATGATTTAGCTGTATTCAATTAGTGTTGCCAACTTGAAAATGAAATAAAATTAAATATATATATTTTTTAATTTTAAGAATAATATGTGAATTTATTTATTTTCTATAAGAAAAAACTTCTAATTTAATTCAATTTAAATTAATAATATTTTATCAACTTTATAAGTAAAGTGAAACTTCGCAAAGGTAGACATCATTGAGCCTATTTTTTGCCCAGGTATTTTTCGGGGGAGAGGGACAGGGCCCGTCCTAATATGGGGCGGAAAGAGTTAAAAGGAAAAAAGTCTATTTTTTCGCCCTACGGGCACTAAGATTTAAGCACTTTTTAATTAATTGCTCGGCAATTCGGCCATCTACGACCGAGCCTAAAAACATTACTTCTTACCTCTGTTTATTCTTATTATTATATTATCTTGACAATTCTTGTCAAGATAATATTATTATATTATCTTGACAAGAACATTTCTAGACATTTCTCTTTAAATAGTAACTATAATGAAATTCAATTTTAAAGCATTTGTAAATAAAAAATAAAGTTAATTCATTTGTCAACATTAAGCACGTTAAGACGAACAGTCGATCTATTTGGCTTGTTTTACAGTAAGGTTAGCCGGGAAGGATAGGAAACGCACTCCGATTCCTACAGTTTTTGATAAATTATAGAATTCGAATAACCCAGCCGTGTGAAACTGGTAGTTAATGTTATACGCCGGTTTCAAGTCCGGATAAATGGGGAGGATTAGGAAAGACCTGGTAACCTATCTGTAAAACCTCACCACTAAACTCTAAGGAGTCGTGTTACTATAGGACCTCAGCTATGATATGGGAAGGTGAGACTCTCAGGCTGGACCGTACATACTATGCTACTGGGGAAGAGCAAGGACGTTTTTTGTGTAATTCAGGTTTATTTGATGACGTAAGCCGGGTAAACCCCTTTGGAGGCCAGCCTGCTGATGCATCTTGTAGCGAAAGAAAAGGTCTGCGCTTTACGAAAACGAAGAGATTCGGCACATGGAATGTTTGAACATCGACTTCCTGGGAATTGGTGAGCTCCACTGGATTGGTGACGGTTATTTCACCTCAAACGAGTTTACGATTTATTTTTCTGGATATGACATCAGAAGAAATGGCGTGGAGTTCATCGCTAGTAAGGGGATCGCTAGAGCTGTCCGCAGTTTTCGCGCCATAAATGTCAGAGTTATGAGCATCCGCATAAGTGTAAACCAAGAGCGATCACTATCATACAGATATATGCTCCCACTTCGAACGCAGCCGAGATGGATATCGAGAAATTCTACTCCGATATCCAAAAAACCATTGAGATCACGCCGAAAAGAGATATCATCTTCATTATCGATGGGAAAGTTCGATCTTCATTTCAATGCGAAAGTTGGAGCCCAAGAAGAACCACAAATCACAGGGAAAATAAAACTTGGAGAGCAGAATGACGCAGTGGTGGAATTCTGCTATGAGAACCGTTTAACTGCCATGGACTCATGGTTCAGACAAGCCGAAACGTCGTCTGTACACCTAGACGTCTCCCACTAGAACTCACCGAAGCCAGATCGATTATGTCCAATATGACCAAAAATGGCGGAAATCAGTTTTGTCGACAAAGACGTTTCCAGGAGCTGAATGTGGATCAGCTGAATGTGCATCAGCTCTTGGTCGCCAAAATTAAGATATGTCTTGGGAAAATAAAAAGCTCTCGCTGGTGCAGAAGTTCGATACCGATAGAATTTCATCTACATGTGCGGGCGACATCATAAAATGGTTTGCACAGCTGGACACTGTTAAGTAAGAACCAAATGATCTATGGGAAAAATGAAATGCACTATCACCGAGACCGCCAAGCGTTATTTCCCATAAAAGAAACCTACAAAGAAGGCCAAATGGCTGTCGGCAGCGACCATCGAAATCGTAGAGAGACGTCGCGCAGCCAAAACCGCTGGTAACCAAGATGTATTCAGACGGTTAACGCGGAATTCCAAAGAGAAGCGAGTGAGAACGGTGAGCGGAAATGGAAAAAGCGAACAGACATGGTCACACTCGCGATTTATTCAATCGCGTGAAACGGATGAAGACGACATTTGCACCGCGGAAGGTGCCAACAATCAAATATCAAAAAGTCAAAGAATTGCAGGAACCAAAAGAGATCAAGCGGAGATGGCGAGAGTATACGGCGTATCTGCATGCAAATAATACGGGAAACCAACAACAATTGAGGGAAGTTTTAACAGAGCGGGAGCCAGATATCCTTGAAGAAGAGGTCTCATGGGCATTGAAGCAACTGTCGAATAGAAAAAGTCCGGGTATTGACAATTTACCAGCAGAGTTGCTGAAGCCGGTGCCGATTTCTGTTTTAATAGTGCTTTGCCGTAAGATTTGGAGGATAGGGATATGGCCGAAGGATTAGGTTAGGTCCATCTTTGTGCCGCTACCTAAGAAAGGAGATGCTCGTGAATGCTCTAATTACTGCAAATCGCCCTGATTCCGCATGCAAGCAAGATCTTACTGAAGATCATACAGAAGCGTATCACCGCCATAATTGAGATAGACTTGCCAGATGTACAGGTTGGATTCCGGAAAGGACGAGATCAAATCGCAAATCTTTGATGGATAATGGAAAAATCCCACGAATATCAGAAGGAAATACACCCTGGAAAAGTTAGTTATTGGTGTCAAAATCGGCGGTCGCGCTATCAACAATCTCCGCTACGCCGACGACACAACCCTCGTGGCTGAAAATGAAAATGACTTGGAACAACTAGTCTTGCAGGTCAAAGAAGAGAGCGAATCAATAGGACTATCAAGAAAACGACCATTGCTGGTGATTGTACACTAAAAATTAAGATCAGTAACGAAGCGATCGAGCCAGTCCAAGATTTCGTTTTCCTTGGATCCAAAATCAAGCGCGAGGTCGAATCTGGAAACGAAGAGTAGCGCTAGGTCGCAGTGCAATGATGAGCATGGCAAAGATCTGGAAAGATCTCACGTTCCATGGACTGCCGTGGTCACAATAGGGATGTATTGGACCGCATAACGCAGATGATCTTGCTAGAAGGAAAGATTACTAGGCAAAGGCTCTCCTATTTCGGCCACGTTATGAGAGCGAATGCACTTGAAACATCAATCATGTTTGGACTGGTCGCCGGTTCAAGAAAAAGAAGTCGTCCAAGAATACGCTGGCTTGATAACATCAAAGAAGACACCGGCAAGACCATGGAACAATTGAAAAACATGGTTACAAATTGGAAAATGTGGCGTTCATTCTTCCATAGAGTGACCGAGAGTCGGCGACAACTAAACGGTTAAATCGTGGTTGGAAATTCCTATGTGGTCCCTCCTCCTTCCAACGCATACCGCCCGCCGCAAAGATCTGAAAAAAAAACACACACAGAGCAAAGTCGACGTTTTTCTTGAGGCTCTCCTTGTGTTACTTTGTTGATTCCTAAGATGTGACAAAGGACAGAATATAAAGACGCTTTTTTTAAAACATATATTTTTAAAAATTATAACCTTTTTTATAAGAATTATATTTAGTTTATTATTCTGTTAAATTTTTTGTCAATAGATGGCGCTACGTGTAAATTAGCGACTGAAATGTAAATAGAAATTAATTAATTTACGAAAATTCAATAGATATTTTGTGATGGAATTATGACATTATCTAATTTAGAAGAATTTGAACGTAACTGCCGAGTTTTGTAGCAAGTAGTCAAACGGCCTAGGTTTATATAGCGAACAAACAAACAATAAACATTCTTATTTATATATATAGAAAAAAAAAACAAATATTGTTGAATAAATTATAAACGTTTTAAAGCACGTTTTAAAATTAATTTCGAATTATTTAATATCACGTCTGCCACAATAGTTAGCAGAAAATATGAGATTTTGTTAGAGGGCGTAGTTAGACGAATGGCGGCAGTGGCGGATTAGGATTTCGAAAGTAATCGTAAGTCATTTTTATAAAAGATTTATTAACGCAATATTTATTTATATAATTTACATACATTTTCGAGTATTTAAGTAATAAGAAATGGGAAAAAACCGTATAAATTAACCACGCGACTTATTTCCAGAAAGCACGCAGTTAATATGGTAAAAGTTTTACCTTTTACTAAGTCGTCTGTTTCTTGTTTACAGTTGACGTTTTTGTCGTTGATAAAAAAAAAAAAAAAAAAAAAAATTAGAAAAAGAAACGTCATTGGATTTTATATTTGCAAGAATTAAAAACGTATTATTCTTTATTGTACCGTCGTTAAATAGTAATTGTTTATTAATTAATCTAGCAGATGTTCGGTTTATAAGAATTGTTGCACTTTGCTATCAAAATCAAGTCTTTATCATTTGTCAAATCTGTAAAAGTAATACATAAATAAATATACCATATTTATTCTAATGAAAAGTGTTCTGTCTATAACTTTCTCCATCTTGCAGCTGTGGTTAATTTTTTTTATTACCGGGCGTCTATTGTCTTCGTTCTGTGCAGCCATTATTTGACAGTGACCATTAATTGAATAAATCTGGTTATTTTTTCGCTTTATTATTACCTGAACGACGGCCCGCCGGAGCTTTGCATATAAAACCGTCAAATGTCAGTGGTCGGTCGTGGGTTTGCACTAACAGGATCCCGGCTGTTTTTTTAACCTGGGAAATTCCACAAATTTCTTAAAAGTTCACTTTTTTCTTATTTTGTGTTAAGGTTGAGGAAATTTTGCAAGAAGAAAGTATAATTAACTTGTAAACTGTCAGAATACATTTGTATTTATTAATTTTAAGCTCACTTATTAGTTTTTTAAATTTTTGCTTGTTACAGATTGTCAATAATCAATATGTAGCCTATTTGTGGCAAGACTCCGAAATTCTTCACTTGTCAGAACCTGTAATATCTTGAATAATTGTGCTGATGCCGTTGTAATTTTTAACTGTGCCCGGGTAGCTTCGACAACTGCATTATACCAGATTGTGCAAATTAGACAAGAATACAAATGATTATGAAGTTTTTCTTCATAACATGATTATTAAAGCCAAACGAACTGCCGAACTATCGGGCTATAAGCTTGATGTCGCTATTAATGCAGCCGAGGTAGAGAAATCAAGAATACGAACAGCAAAATAAGTATTGCAACCCATCTCGAAAACGAACTAGAAATCTTCCAGGCTATGGGTGGAAAGCCACGTAATGTCTGTCTTCTCTTAAATGCATTAAAAATGATTCCACCCATACCAATTAAATCGGAAAGGGCAACCTTGGTAGCAGGACTTTTCATTACTAAAATAAGAACTAGATTGAGTGATCAGAGTATTGATCATCATTGCTTTTAAAATCTTATTGCTAAATATTGTAAATTTTTATATTATGTTTTATTTAAAAAACATAATACAAAAGTTAGAAGTTTGATCTAAGTTCATTTTTTTTCTCTTTTCAAATTTTCGATTCAATTCAAAGGCTTTTTATGTTTCTTTTGTAAGCAGTTTCCAACAAACTTTAATAAATTTTTTCTATTTGTGAAAATTTCTACATAATTCAAAGGTAATTTTTAATATATATTTTATACAGCATTATTTAATGTTATGATTTTGGAGGTTTGGAGATGATATGATTTTGGATGTATTAAATTTTTTTAAAAAATGAAAAATAATTATATCAATAATTATTATATATATTATAATTATTATTTGATTTCAAGATATTTTTTATATCTTAAAAATAATTATTTCCCGGGATCCCAGAAAACAGTTCACTTTTTCCTGAAATCCTGGGACAAGCAAAGGACCGGGAAATGAGAAACTCTAGTTTGCGTCTCGCTGATGATCTGGCCACTTGGAGTTTTCTGGATTTTCTTTATGTTAGTAATGTTTAAATGGGACTGATTTCCTGTAGAAAGTTCTCTTTGGCATATTGCCTGTGTGTTGAGTTTGTTGTAAACAAATAAAGCAAACACAAAACTAGTTGCAAATAATATCGTTTTGTTGTTGTTGCCTTGTTGTCCTTATTTCAATTAATATTATATTTGTCAACGTGGACTTAAATTATTAATAGGACTGTTAAACTGGTGTAAGCAATAATGCAGGGAGTTGGATACTAGTTCACGGAAAAACAGTCTTTCTTTATTTAGCCTCCTGTACACATACTTTGGTTTACAACTGTGTTTCGGGCTATTATGCCTCTCATCAGCAGGGTTACAATGGCTGTTACATATAACTACAAATAATGAAAGAATAGACCAACAGTGAATTTTTAAAAAACATAAATACAAAAATCAATTTATACGACATAAAAGGCTTACAATATGCAAGAATCCAACTCTTGACAATGATGGGATTTTTGGTGGTTTTTTTAAACTTACACGTTATCCTTTTCAATGTTCAGCATGGTCCTACAATATGTTTGCAAGTTGAGTGCATTATCAGTTTACTTAGGCATTATTGCTTACACCAGTTTAACAGTCCTATTAATAATTTAAGTCCACATTGAAAAATATAATATTAATATCGTTTTGTGTTTGCTTTATTTGTATACAGCCAGTGGTGATATTCGGCGGGTTCGCACAGGTTCGGCCGAACCCGTTGTTAAAATTTTCAGTTTTCCGAGCGGGTTTGCCCGAACCGTTGTTAAAGTTTTCTGAACGGTTTGGGCGAATCCATTGTTAAAATTTTCAGTTTCCCGAACCTTGTTAAACACACGAAACATTTCTCAGTGGGTTTGTTTTTTTTTAAAAAAATATATTAAAATATGCGTATTATACTCTGTAATACTACTAAACTAGGGCCTTATACCCCGTTTGCACCGAGCATTTCAATCTAGATTGTGAGCAAGGTCAGGGAGTATGTCTTGGTGCAATCTCTCTCGACCGTTTCAATCGAGGTTTAATCGCGATCGATTCAAGAGTGTTCTTGAAAGTAGATCCAGTCATAAGAGAGATCCCAGAATGCCACGCGCGCGAGACAATACAAGATGGCTGTGGAACACGTGTCGGGCTATGGACAGCGAAAGAAAAAGTATAATGTATCTCAAGAGATGATGACATGGGCCTATTCCTAGAAGCGCCATATTGCGGTAAAGAATTTCTCTGCCTTGAAAAAAAAAAAAAAAAAGGTCGACAGCTCTAAAATACTATTGTTACCTGGCCTTCTCCCATGGCTCGTTACGTTCTAAATACGCCACTGATTGTTAGATATATGGTTGCAAGAAAAGGTATTGTATTTATTTCTAGCCAAAACTTCCATTTCGTTTGTCGGTGATTGTCAGGGAAAAATTTTCTGCTAGCGAACCCCTTGTTAAATATTTCGAATATCACCACTGTATACAGCAGACACAAAACAATATTATTTGAACAATGCAACCAGTGGTTCACCCAGCAGTGGCCAAGGGGTCCTCATTGTAAAAGAAAAACAACAATAGTAAATTTTCCAAAATTTTTTTTTTATCGTATATCTTGGCAGATAAGACAATAGTTGAATCATAAAAAAAGGCCCCGAAAATTCAGGGTCATCTTATAGGACAGATACAAAAAAATTAGATTGAAATTTATATAAATTAAAACCATAATAGTAAAATGGACAAACCGTAATTATTTACTAGTAGAGTAGAGTATGTCCACAAAATAGAATAGGCCATACGATGTTTCTGTGAATAGTCAAGGTCATTACTCAAATGCCCGAATCAGTGTGAATGTTTGCAATAATCGCAAGGCAGTGCCGCCAGATGCAAAAAAATAAAATTTGATGTTCTTTCAAAAAATTACGAATAGGACATAATTTTGTGTACGCTATAGTATCATTATCCAGATAATGATCGCTGATCTAAACTAAATTCATAGGCTGTTGTAGTTTGGGGGTCGTCTTATAGGACAGATATATGTTAAAACTATAAAACTTCGACGAAAATTTATACCTCGTCTTATCTGAAGGTCGTCTTATCCGCCGAGATATAGGGTAATTAAAATTTATTTTTTATTTGTATTATGTTGTGTCTTTTATCAGTTATGGATTAGCAATCATATAAGATGAAAATTTTATTTCAATATATACACAATTGCAATTTTTCAGTTTACAATAAGTTTATATTCTACCAATAGATGACATGCTTAGTATTAGAGGATGCTGTTTATTAGAATAAATATCATACATACTTTTTTGAATTATATAGCATAGAAGAAAAAAGTTATAGAACAAGTTATACATTATATAATTGTGGAAGTATTTTACTTTTTTTTATAATAATTTTGATATTGGCATAAGCTGGAACTTGACAGTAATTAGATACACACAAAATACCTTATGTACTTTTCCAGAAAACTGCTCTTTAATCAAACTAATGTTTTTGGCTTTATTAATAAGCCTTTGTCAGGTTTTCTGAAACAAGATTCAATTTGTAACAATATTTAAAATTCCATTTTAACAATGGAATTTTAAATTATTGTTGCACTTTGACAATATTTAAAATTCCATTTTAACAACAGAATTTTAAATATTGTTCCAAAATTAAATATTGTCTCTGTTTGCAGGATGTTTCAAAACTATGTCAGAAATGTAAAGGCAGGTAGAGGGGACTTAAATATGCAGATTTCGTAAATGAATGTGGGCGTGGAAATGCAGCGAGAGGGTGTTGTTGAGTTCGGTGGGTAAAAGCGCTTCGCTGGCTTGAATCATCATTCCCCAAACGGATTTTGAGCAACGTGCATCGTTACACTGATACGGAGCTTGTCGACGTGCATTTCATATATAGGGCTGTGCAAGGAAATGGAGTGGATGCTCACTTCAGCAGGATCGCCAGGAATCACTTGGACGCTATCTATGGCCAGCATTGGATAGGATGGGTGGACCTGTTCCTTGGCCATCGCACTCCCCAGATTTAATGTGCTTGGATTTCTTCTTTTGGGGTCACATTAAGAGCATGGTGTACAATAATCCCATAACATTTGAAGAAGATCTGGTTGCCCAATTGTCTGTTGCTGCTGGAAATGTGCGTGACATGCCTGACGTTTTTACTAATGTACACCAATCCATGCACTGCCGCTGTGAATCTTGTATTGCTGTTGGTGGTCGCTCTTTCGAGCAGCTATTGTAAACTCTTGATAAATAAATTCTTGCTTTTCTTTGTCTTTACTTATCTTTTCACTTACCTGTTATTAATACTGCCTTACATGCTAGCACTTCAACGCTGCATTTCCGCACCCACATTCATTTACAAAATCTGCTTATTTAGGTCCCCTCTACCTGCCTTTACATTTCTGACATATAGTTTTGAAACACCCTGTATATAAAACATGTATAAATCTATTGCCAATGCTGTCTGATGATATCTGGATGATATTTGGATGATATCTATACTCATCTCTCAAGAATGTTATAAAATTATATGTTTGTTTAAAACCTTTTATGTAACTAAAGAATATGATATATTGAATAAAATGAAGCATTTTTCAACAGGAATTAATGAGATTTGTAGTTTCTATTTAAGTTTTATACAGTCAAACCTGTTTTTATGCGCTCCTTTTATGTGCGATTTTTTTAATGCGAATTACATTTACTTGAACATTTTTTTGTCTGGCACGTGTCTTCTTGGGAAATGCTACCTGTACAGTCTTTTGGCTTCCAGAGCATTCCCATTTGCAAGACCATACATAAAATGCATGTCAGCCTTTTTCTGATTATTGTACGTTGCCATGCCTTCTGAAATCCACGGTAGAAATGACGATGTGTAAGAAAACTCGTGCTTTATGCTTTCCATTACAGTGCTGTCTAGCGGTTCACCGCTTGCTCTCCGCCCATGCATTGTATAGTGAAAATTGCTTGTTTAGATGTTATCTATCATCTCTTAAATTTTTGCCCATGAGTTTCGAAACACCCTGTATACCATTATTGGCTTATTTCTACCCATTTTTTAAATGTTAAATGGTTAATAAGAGTTATATTTAATAACATTTTATTCAGTTTTATAAAAGTTTTTTAAAATGGTACTTTTAATTACAAAAATTATTAGATGATACATAAATATAATTTTATTTCATTTATTCTGCAAAATAATTCAAAATAACTTGAATATGATTATTTATCTGTTCGTTCATGTAAAGCAACCATTAAGGAATCAACTATTGTGTAGAAATCATCATCATTTTTTCTATGTTCCTCAAGAAATCTTGCCTCCATTCTTTCTTGTAGGATTTGACCATAAGTCTTTAAGTCACCTTTCTTCAATTTATTCTCTTCTAATCCTTTTCTGTTATCAAATTCCTGACTTCTATTACCTTGACTACTTTTCTTCGGTGTATTTGTTTTCGAAAATTTGGATTCTTTCATAGGAATCTCTGTTTCAGTTTGTGAATGTTGTTTATCTTCTTCATTTTCATCAAATAATTCTAAAGTGAGTTGAGCATTCTGTGGGTCTTTACTTTTTTTACTAATGCTAAACTTTGATTCTATAGATAACTGTTGGCTTCCAGAATATTGAATTGACAAATTTTCCAATTTCTTACTTGAATCACAAATTGACCTGTTTGGTGTTTGAAGAATGAGATAAGCAGGATTAAGTTTGCTTGATTTATGACTAATTTTTTTAGTAATTTTGTGACTCTTATTAGATATCTGTAGTAGTCTGTACTGCATTGATTTTTCAATGCAAGATTGATCAGATTTATCTTTTTGTATCTGAGGTGATTTATAATCATTTGTAATTTCATGTTTCAATGGTGTTTCATTCACAATAGCCTTTTCTTCAATTTTTGTTTCTGTTCTATCAGGTTCAACAGTGGCTACATTACAAGATTCTATTGGAGTATTATCGATTTTAATCAAAATATGCTCAGATTTTGAAGGAAGTACTATTAGAGTAGGTAACTGATCATCAATATTTGAAAAATTTTCAACTGGTTCTTCTTTAATTATTTGTTGTTGAGGGAAGTGCTCTATTGAAGGTACAAAAACAATTGGCCTGTTTTTACTTCCTTTTGGATCTTCGAGAACTATCTTCTTAGAAGCATATTCAGAATCCTTTGGCACCAAGATAAACATTGGTTTTTTGTAAACAGAAGGTGGCAAAGATGATCCTAGATCTTGTACCAAATTACTCCACTTTTCATCAATGATTCCTTCAGATGTCTGTTGCTGCTGCAATTCAAATGGAGCAGGCAAAATTATTACTGTTAGAGATTTGTCTTTGAGTTTGGCAGGTTTTGAAGTATCAGTTGCAGAGACAGCAACAATAGTTGGTCTTGTTTTTGATTCTTTTGCATCAAATTGACTTTTCATAGGTATCAATATTGGATTTTTATTTAAGCCAGATATTGATGATTTTTGGAGAATTTCATTTTCTCTGTCATTATCAAATTTTGATGGTAATATGGTTATTGGAGACTCTCTTTTTGATGGAGATATATCATCAGATTTGTCAGGTGATATTATAATTATTTTGGCATTTTTTTCTGATGTGGATTGAACAATATCTTTGATTGATTGTCCAGGATGCACTGTTTCATTAAGTGGTATTTGAAAGACATCTATTTTAGTAAATTTCTGATCTCCATTTATTTCTCTTTGCTTTAACTTTAAATTTAAACTGGAAAGCTTTTTCTGTTTGATTCTGAAATTAGATGGTATTGTTTCTTTGTTGACTGTTAAAATATTTCCATCAATTGTATAAGACTGCGGTGGATCTATAGGAGATATTTCAATTTCTTGGAAGTACTTCGTAAGTTTTTCATGTGTTGCTTTTTTCTTATTAACATCAAATTCATATTTATTATTTCTTCCACTTGCAGGTATTTTTTCTATCTGAGAACTTTTATACATTTTTGTTGCATTTTTGTCAAAATCATCTTTTGTAATTCCCTGTTTTCTAGTATCAGATTCAGTGAAATAACTTTTTTCACTTTGTGACATTTTCTCTCTCTGAGGTTTCCTATAAATTTCTTTTGCAAATTTCTTATCAATATCTTTCTGATGTTTTTTATCTTCCCTTGATTCTCTAACACCACCCATTTTCAATAATTTTTTATTGAGGTCATTTTTCAAGTAATAATTTTCATCAAATGATTCATTCAATTTAGTGTTAACATTTTGGTTCTTTTTTCTCTTAATTTTTTCTTCACTTTTCTGAAATTTTTAATGAAACAATGATTTAAGTTGTTCATTGACATAATCCTTATAATTTATTATAATAAATATTTATGTTTAATAAAAATTATATATGCATACACATTTTATAAATACAATTAAGTAAAAATATTGTTATGCGAACTGGATTTTACAAGTTTACTGTATTTTGAAATTTGATGTAAGAAGACATTGTGGAAAAGAAAATTATTGTGAAAAGAGGTTACATACGAGGTCTGTTCAAAACTATAACCAAACTTTTTGAATTGAGCAAAAACAAAGTGTCCTAGTGTTGTGAAGTTGACAACATTACCTTCATATAACCTACCAAGTAAGCTGCTTTTTTCAGATTGTTGATATCTCATTTCATTCCCATGATATTGATTTTTGTGTGAAAGTTGTTTCAGTGTTTGTGGTGATTTTTGCAATGTGTGATTTATGGGAGCAACGGTGCAATGTGAAGTTTTGCATAAAACAGGGAAAAACTTTTACAGGAACAACTTTTTGTTTCAACTTTTGAATCAAGCTTATGGAGACAATGCTCTAGGTTGTACACAGTGTTACGAATGGTTTACCTGATTCAAAAGTGGTAATCAATTAGTTGAAGATGATTTTCTACCAGGAAAGCCTTCTACCTCAACTGATGACACTCAAATTCAGAAAATCAGAGTTATGCACTTTGAATTTTTGCCTCAAGGTCAAACTGTCAACCACCAGTACTACACAGGTGTTTTGAAACAATTGCGTGAAAAAATTTGCAAAAAGAGACCAGAATTGTGGCGAGACAACTTCATATGACAACACACCTGCTCACTCAGCCTTGTCAATTTGTCAGTTTTGTGCCAAAAATCAAATGACTGTGCTCCTCAGCATCTCTATTCACCTGACCAATTACTCAAGATTCAAGAGCCATATTTCAGGTGGCAGTTTATTGATGGAGCATAAAACAGTTGAGATATTCCCTTTGTTCAAATACAATGTAGTGCAATCACTCAACCACTTGGCATTTTTCATCATTAACTTTTGTTCAGTTGATACTCATATACGTTCCTTGTATACGGTTTGAGCTTAATAATGTCCCTCTTCAGTCAACTCAAAATCAGAATCACCTTTTAACATGTTGACTGCCAACTACAAGATGACTTGTAGTTTGCATTATTGCCTAGGACAGTGGTTCTCAACCTTTTTTTGTCACAGTACACTTTTAGTACTTTAAAAATTTGGCGGCACACTAACAATAAGATAAATTGTAAAAAATTTTACTTGGTTAATTGAGGGATGTACCTATAATATATTTTGTAAAAATAGCATACGATAATAATTTTCAATGAAATGAAATATAAAATGAAACTGCATTACAAAGTAAACAAAATGTTTATTTAATGATAAATTACAAATTACATTTAATGCGATATTTGAGCTTGGTGTTTTTTGATAACTTCATTTATATTTGGGCATAAAAATGATAATGCTACTCTCATTTCGTGATCCAGATTTAAAAGACTGGATTTCTTTCTTGTTTTTATGTTGGTCAAAGCCAAAAATCCAAGTTCACACAAATAAGATGTGGAAAATTGTAATAACGCACTTAAAGATTTTATTGATATTGTCGGATAATCGTATCTAAGATTAATCCGGAACGAATTAGTTGATTCTTCCGAATGTTTTGAAATTAAATCTCTGTTATTACACACTGAAATCAGTTCTTCCTCTTCTTTCAAAGTTAACTCATACACCGATGTGTCGTTTATCACAAATGGATTTCGAATCCAATCAAATCATTTTATGTTTAAATTTAGAAAGTAATGAACAATTCTTTTCTCAACTATTGTCAAATGATCAATAACTATTTTATGAATTATTTTATAGCAGTCTTTTGGAACTGACTCAAATTTTTCTAAACTACCTTCTTGTACCTTATTCTTTCATAAAGTAATTTTTTTTAAAATCCCAACAATTTATCGGTGGAGTTTAAAATATTTTCATTCGGTCCTAGCATACTTGTATTTATGATATTAAAATGACAAAAATATCAGTTAAGTAAGCTAGCTTAGCACACCATATTTTGTCATCCAACAAATCAACAAAATCATTATCATCTTGTTTAAAAAATGACTTTATCTCATCTTTTAATTCAAGCATGCAAGATAAAACCTTCCCTCTGGACAACCGCCTAACTTCCATGTGCAATAACAATGATTCATATTTAGACTCCATAGCCTGGCATAGTTGACTAAATCAGGGCTTAAAGTGACTCTCTTTTTTAGCTTTTTTTCATAGCTCCTCTCTTTTTTAGCTTTTTCTGAGAAAAACGCACTTTTTTAGCTTTTTTCACTTCCCATGTGAAATTTTTTTTTCCGTAAATGCGCTCAGGAGCGAAATAGCAACCAGCACTTCCCCATATGCCTTATGGACCATGCGTGACATGTTAAGGCACTGTTGTATACACATGTAGTGTACTACATTTATATAGACTAACAAAATGAGGAGCTTCCCAAAGCTTGATACTCTGCACATGCTGTAGGAATTTGCACGTGGGTTCTCCTTGTTTGTATCCTTGTGAAATACCAATCTCCGCAGCACTTCGATATAATTACACTGCATTAAGTCAAGTACACTTCTAGTTTGGCATTAAGAGTGATTTTTATACAGCATTATTTTTAGCATTTGTATTTATTTAAGCGCAGTGGACAAAAGAAAGAAATAGATTTTATTTAATACTAACAGTAGAAACTCATGTTTCAGCAACGGAAAATCGTATAGAACCCAATACTTTCTGAAGTAAGTTGCCAAGCAAACTTCTTTCCAACTGCCTGCTATTCTTTAGCTTAAACGATGACATTTACTCGTTTTTGACTACCGTAGAAAAACTGAAAAAATAATTGTTGAGCGATAATAAATTTGATTTCTACTGTTATTATTAAATAAAACGTTGTAGGACACTCGTTTCAAAGCTTGTATCTTTCTAGCACTCTGTAAAATTAAAGATCGAGCGAATCTCATGCCAGGAAATACAAGATTTTAAACTAATATCCTAAATATTAATAACTTCTGTAGAGACAATCTTTAGACAAAGACAAAAGTTTGGTTTTAAGTGGGTGCTTATATATTTGGCATGCACCATGGTTTTCTGCATTCTAACGGTGTCCTTCATTTTCCATTTCGACAAACTATAAAACTCTTCATGCACGTGCGCATTCGAACAGCTGCGGTCAATCCGGCACCAAATTAAAAAATTAATTTGTAAATATTTAGCATCGAAAAACTGCTATTTTCATTTTAATCTAGCTTTTCGATATGCTTCTAGTCGAACTCAGTCAAAAAATTAATTTAATTATAATTTATTGAAGATTTTAATATTTTAATATTAGAAAGTAATTAGCATAAATTACATGGTGTCATGTCTCATCTTTGCTCCCGTTCAAGTTTATTGTCCTATACATGCGCCGATGTTTGTTTTTACTTCTGCTGGGGTTTTATTTCAACCTCGACCATTTGGTTACGCAAAGTGGGGAGACGGGCATCATGTGATCGCGTACCTGACTTTTTACAAGTTTCCTTACCTCTGTGAAATCGGGGGTGCCTAAAAAGACGCCACCCCTTCGATTGTCACCAATGTGTGAGATCTCGGGGAGGTAAGAGGGAGTCGTACCTCTTTTTCCCGTGACTCACTTGTCAAGGATGGCTGTTACGTCGACGGCGCGTTACGCGTTACGCGAGTGGAGGAGGAGGAAGGATGGGGTCGACGATAAGGCGAAGCCGACAGTCAAGAAAGACACCATTTTATAACAAAAACAAAATTTAATGAAAGCTAAACGAACTAAAGTACACTTCTACCCTCGTATACAAAAAGGGGCCGGAGAGAGAGAGTTTACAATTATTTTTCATACCTCTTAACAAGTCCGTAATAGACGGAATCAGAAGTGACGATAAAGTTTGGCTGATGGAGAATCCGGTAATGGGCCGATGGCACGTAGAGCTTGTTTTTCCGTAGGCAGGGCAGTGGCACTTAAAGAACTTAGAAACTTTTTGAGAGTCCGGCGGATGGCGTAGTGCACGTCGTAAAAGCGAGACGAAGGAGCCCCTTAGGGGGGGAAGGAAGCGTCTTTTATAAGTTTTTGATGGGAAAACTTGTCACGTGATCGAAAACGAATCACTATTAGGGCCAGAGGTGTTCCCGGGATATTAAATAAACGACTAGTTCGGACGCTAACTATAAACCATCGTGCAAGATGATCTACCTGCTCCGAAGGAATAACGGTTTGTTGATAGTTAGGGGACAATCGTTGCCATTCGAGGGTCAACAATTTCCCGGGTATGGAATGTTGTTGATTAAGTCGTTTATAACTGGAGTGAACAAATTCAGAAATTTCTAGGTTTTTAACTTCCAGATTTCACATTCACTCCATGCTTTCTTTAAAATCATCACTTAGTTAGTGTGATTTTAAAAGATTTGATTCATAAGCAGGGGGTTAGAGGTATGTTTACAATTTAGATTGATATATTACTCTCTCTCGGAAAGGATTAGGTTAATAGGTGACATCATTGCGATAATACATAATATCAAAGTTGTTTACAAAATATATATCCCGACGCGTTTTAGACGCGTGACAATATTTATTACTCGAGGTTAGGAGAGGCGAGCGTCTGGAGTTCTTGGAAGTGGTTGGGTGGGTGGATGACGTCATCGTTGACCTAGGGTCGAGACTGCAGTTCAAAGTTCACATGAGTTGAGACTGTTTGGTGGAATTTCTTTGTTCGCTGGAATTGGGTGGTGTGTAGTACACTATCACAATCTTGGATGCTTGGATATAAATTGTTCTGGATGGGCAAGAATCGTAGGTAAGTTGATAGAGTTGTCCGTCCACGTGGATAAATTAAATTCGGGTGGATAGTTTTTTTGCTTGGTGGATCGGTTGTAAAGTTGCGGGAGTCAGTCATCTTCGGTAAAGGTGATGAAGACACTGTTCTTGGATTTAAAATAAATGTTAATAAGAAGTTATTTGGAGTAAATGAATCCTTGAATCCCGGATAGAGGTATGCAAGGTTACATAAAAAGGTTATTTTACTCTCTCTCTCGTTAAAATAAGATTCAATATATATCTAGGTTAGTATGAGAAAAAAAAAATCCCGTTAAAGAGAGTTAATCTACAATTCTAGGATACGAACTAAATATTAGAATCGTTCGCGACAAATCTATGAATATAGGTATAAACGTTAGTACGTTAAAATGAGGAATAAAAGGGAAAATGGCGGTGTGGGGATGACCTTGTTAATAGGATTGAACAATAGATTTTTGTTTTCGTGGAGTCGGGTTGCCTCGGGGGTTTTCTTCGTGAGAAGTGCCCGGTGGAGTGCTAGGTACGGGCGGATTTCCGTCTCCGTTGAAGGCGGTTTCTTCGTGTTCCTCTTCCGGCGGAGGTCGGTGACTAGTCGCACGGGTCTTCTTGCATCGTGAGTACTTCTTGCATCGTGAGTAATTGCGATAACTATAACATAAACAAAGTCCCGTGAGGATAGCGCCTAGACAACCAGCAATAATGGTTATTATTAAAGATGGGTAAGTTATGGGAGATGATTTTGTTGGCTCCCGTAACAGGTGATTTAGGTCGTATTGGACGTTGTTCAAAGAACGGTCTGCTAATCGAATATCGTAGTCCGATGTGAGTTTCGGGAGGTCAGGATCCTTAAGGCGTTTTTGCAGCAACAGGATCTCAGATTTGTTGACGATTTGTTCTAGCTGTGGCACTATTAATTGTTGTGCTATCTCCAATTGTATGGTGGTCTGCATTCGGAACGGCGAAGTAAGGACGAATCCAGGTACATAGCCGGTGCATGCGTTTGGGAGATGGAGTATTCCCGTTTTGTTTAATTTATGAGTAGTGGATGAAAATGGAGATTGTTGATGTCGAGTGGGACATCTAATAGTTAGGGTGAGAGGATTTGGAATAGAATAAATCCATGATCCTAGTTGATCAATCCTCTTAAAAATTGGCGGAAATTGTGGAACGATTTGGCGGGTACAAAGGTCTTTGACCGCGACTTCGTTGCCACTAAATAGTGCATATTCACAACTTTGTTGAGGGAAACGCTGAATAGGTCCGTCTACGGAACAAATAGGAAAGTGATCCATTTTGCAAATTATTAATTCGTAGTGTTGTAATAACATATAGGACTGTCTGTCCATGGATAAGGCGACTATAGGATAATTAGTCTGGATTTGGACGAATGTATTTAGATCAGGTATGTATGTAGGAAATTTGATAATTTCGTACATATCGAAGTATCCACTAGGGGTGATTAATGGGATCTTAGCAAAGATTCTCAACTTGCCAGGTACTGCTACAGCCAGGGTGGTAATCCACTGGTAGTATTTAAATAGCGTGTCAGGTCTTATAGGTTCGACCATAGCGTAACCTTCCGGAAGCTGGAGTTGAATGTCTCGGAGGGTACGTAACATGATTTCTCGTGATACGAAATAGGTGCTTAGTTGACCTTTTTCTAGTATATCAATCGCCTCTCGTAAGGCTACTAGTTGGAGATGGAACTCTTGAATAGAGAATTCGAGTATCCGACTAATTATTTCAAACGCAAGTTCGTAACTATAGCGATTTAATAACTCTTTAAATGATTCTTGCCGTTTGAATAACACGTAGATTTGGTGTCGATTATTTTTGCTGATATTTAGAGTATCATTCAACAAGGTGGCTTGTGAGCGCAGTAAATGAATAATTCTCTCGTTTTGTTCATTGATGTTAGAGATTTCGACATTTAAGGTCGTAATATCCTCGGAGGTAGCTGTTCCGAAGAGGAATTTTAGAATTTTTCCTCCGCCGTGTATTAAACTTCGGCGTAAAGTGTTTAGGGCTGATAGGTCTCGATATTCCTTATGAAAATCAAGGAATGAGGTTTTCACAAGGAATGACTCTATGTTAAAGTCCTTTCTATATTACTTTTACTTCTACTCTCGAAGTGCGACTAATGTCCTATCAACATGTTATAAATCGTTTACAGGCTTAAGGAGGAGGATGACCGACTAACGGCAGGAGAAATAAGTCGAGGAATTCGACTGCGAGTGGGTCTCGATAGAACCCAAGGTCGATCAGCAACTGACCCTTGACTGCGACGAGCATAGGGTGGAGTGGTCTCCTGTTCTTCTTCCGTTTCCGGTTCGGAAACTTCGCGTTCGGGCTTGCGGTCATCTCTCTCACTTTCGCTCTCGCTATCCGGTTCTGTCTGTTCTTCCGGTAGCGAAGGGAGTATGGAGGACTGAGTGAAGTCATCCTCAGAGTCGGATAGCTTGCCAGGTAGTGGCGTGGCCGTTAATGGGTTTTCTCCCTGTGATACCATAGGTTGATCGACAGTCGTGTTAGTGTCATCTTGCTGTATTCTAGGTCGCTTTCTTTTCCTATGGGCTGCAATTATTCCTCTTGTGCTCCGGGTTTGTTGATTCCTTTTCCTTTCGGCGGGAGTAACTCGTTCATTTCGGAAGATGTCCGAAGAGCTTTCATTTAGGGTAGTGATCTGAGAGAAGTTTTTCTTCCTGTTACTAGTATCTCTTCGCTTCCTTTTCTTCCTGCGCGGCCGTCGGGAAGTGCAGAAATGAACAGTCCTCTGATTGGGTAAAATCACCTGTGCATTAGCAAAATCTAGTGTTAATTGTAGGGCTTCGATGAAGTCTCGTCCCAATATCCCGTCACACGGGTTTGTGATCTCGGCTCGCACGATGGCACATGGCATGGAAAATTTCTTTCCCCGTAGTTTGAACCTGGGGGTTGCTGTTCCAATAGCGGTGGTTGGCTTCCCTAAAGGATTTCCTAATTTTCGTCTAAGTCCAAACTTTACAGATGCTTTTCCCTTCAATTTGTTTGCTAGGTCATTCGATATGATCGTACATTCTGCTCTAGGATTAATTTGCATCTTCACAGGAATATTATTGACATAAACCAATATAACAGGTTTAGGTCTTGAATAGATTGTCGTTAGTCCTATCCTGCCTTTCCATCTCGTGTCGCTTTCCTCTCCTGATGAATCTGTTTGAGGAGGAGAAAAGGTTCTACCTGAATCAGTATAGCGTCGTTTCCGCTCAACTGTAGGATTTCTTCTAGGTCTATTTGGAGGTCGTTGACCTTTGATTCTCTGAACTTGGCCTCTCCAGCGATTTCGATCCTCTGCTGGAGACTGGGATCTGAATCGAACCCTATCTCTATCATTGTTTGGGTCATTACTGTTATTATATCGGTTCCGGTTCCGATTTTGATTAGGTCGATCGAATCGGCGATTAGGGGCGTTCGACCGATTTTCGTTGCGCTTAAGAGGCGGATTATTATAGGAATTGTTATTGTAGGAGTTAGGAGTATAGCCTCCTCGATGATTTCGGCGAGATATAGGATCTCTAGAGCCGAATCGAGGAGAGTTTCGGATTAGTCCGTCCATTTTAGCTTTTAAGTCCTCCATCGCTGACGTTAGTTGCGCTAAATCCTCCTGAGATGAGGTTTTATCGCTTTCCCTTACTGTTCGCATGATTCCTCTTGGATGCGCGGTGAGACTTTCAATTGTTTCCTCACTGATCGCGGCTTTTAGAGCCTCATCGAATGTCTCAGCCTCACGGCTCATTACGCGCTGCCGGATTCTTATGTCTATTCCGTTCAAAAATTGCGCTTTAAGCCTTTCATCTAACTCCTTCCTCTGAACTCGTTCAATAATCGCGGTCTCGGCGGCAGTCGCGCCAGGCTCCGGCGTAATTTCTATCTCCATCGCCAGTGCTTGGAGTCTAGCAGCATAAGTCTGTACGTCCTCGTCCCTTTTCTGCACGCACGCATAAAATTTAGATAATCGAAAGGAAAATGGCTCCCGTTCAAAACGCGCTATCATCAACCGCTTGAATTCGTCGAAGTCATCCACTTCTTTTATTCTTCGGTCCTTTCGGACGAATTCTCTCGCGATACCCGTAAGTTTTAATTTTGCCACTGCCAGCATCTGGGCCTTGGACCATGCCGCTACCTTAGTAACATCGGCTAACGAATCAAAAAAGTCCGTTACCCGAGGGCCTCCTGCTTCTCCCGAGAATACGGGTAATAGTGGTATTATTCCGCCTAAACCTCCCAATGTAAGGGGATTCGGTGCCGGATTAGGATTTGGGTGGGCTGGCCCAGCCGCATCGCGGGGATCGTCTTCCATTATGTTTATTTCGTTAGTTCTTACAACTAGGTCGGAGATTCTAGTACGACCCTACTCCTATGATTCCTAATTCAACTCAATTCGACCTCTCTCCCGACTGTGGCTGTTTTTCGCCTTATCGATTTTTTCGAAAAAGTCGAGACCCCACTCCTGCAAACCAATATGTGAAATCGGGGGTGCCTAAAAGGACGCCACCCCTTCGATTGTCACCAATGTGTGAGATCTCGGGGAGGTAAGAGGGAGTCGTACCTCTTTTTCCCGTGACTCACTTGTCAAGGATGGCTGTTACGTCGACGGCGCGTTACGCGTTACGCGAGTGGAGGAGGAGGAAGGATGGGGTCGACGATAAGGCGAAGCCGACAGTCAAGAAAGACACCATTTTATAACAAAAACAAGATTTAATGAAAGCTAAACGAACTAAAGTACACTTCTACCCTCGTATACAAAAAGGGGCCGGAGAGAGAGAGTTTACAATTATTTTTCATACCTCTTAACAAGTCCGTAATAGACGGAATCAGAAGTGACGATAAAGTTTGGCTGATGGAGAATCCGGTAATGGGCCGATGGCACGTAGAGCTTGTTTTTCCGTAGGCAGGGCAGTGGCACTTAAAGAACTTAGAAACTTTTTGAGAGTCCGGCGGATGGCGTAGTGCACGTCGTAAAAGCGAGACGAAGGAGCCCCTTAGGGGGGGAAGGAAGCGTCTTTTATAAGTTTTTGATGGGAAAACTTGTCACGTGATCGAAAACGAATCACTATTAGGGCCAGAGGTGTTCCCGGGATATTAAATAAACGACTAGTTCGGACGCTAACTATAAACCATCGTGCAAGATGATCTACCTGCTCCGAAGGAATAACGGTTTGTTGATAGTTAGGGGACAATCGTTGCCATTCGAGGGTCAACAATTTCCCGGGTATGGAATGTTGTTGATTAAGTCGTTTATAACTGGAGTGAACAAATTCAGAAATTTCTAGGTTTTAACTTCCAGATTTCACACCTCGAAAAGAAAACTTATATTTTTTCTTGATTTTAATTATTATTAATTAACTTTTTTGATGGATTCTTATATCTTTGTATTATCTAAAGTTGCAGATATAGATGCGTAAAACTTTGTTTAAAAAATTGTTTTTCTTATATTTTAAAATTCAAAAATAAATTAAGTATCGGAAATGCTAAACTATAAGTACAGTGTGTTTTACATTATCATTGCGAACAGATACAGCCAATTATTTTATAAACGTATTTATTATTTCAATTTTTATAAATTATTTAATTTGATGCAACGTAATCAATTAATTACTGTGGCGCGTTAACATGGGTGTAGCCAGGAAAGGGCATGGGTGGGCACACCCCCCCAGTTAACCTGGTGCCCCTCCCCAGAAAATTACAGCTTCTACTAGGCCCCCCATAACAACACGTTAATTAATATGGAGGCGAGACTCGATTCAATTACTTTTTCATTTCAGACGTTAATTACAGTGTTATTTTAATGTAATTTTATACATAATGTATGTTTTATTATAATTAATAAATCTTTTTCTTCTTCTTCTTCTTCCTCAGCTTTTCCCACTCTATGTAGGGTCGCTGTTTCTGATGAGTCGCCTCCACTGCTCCCTGTCTTGGGCTGCCTCCACATTCAGATGCCTCCCTCTCAAGTCCTCCGCCACAAGATCCATCCACCGTCTCCGCGGTCGTCCCCGCCTCCTCCTCCCCCTCACTGACATCTGCATAACCCTTCTTCCCACATACTCTTCTTCTCTTCGTACCACATGACCAAACCACTTCAACCTTGCCTCCTGTATCTTTGCTTCTATGTTCGTAAATTTCACAGTCCCCCTCACACATTCATTTCGAATGTGATCCCTTCTCGTAACCCCACACATCCAGCGGAGCATCCTCATCTCCGCCACCTCCATCCTTTTGACATGGGTTTTCCTCAAGCTCACAGTCTCAATAGCATACAGCATAGCTGGTCTCACCACCACCCGATAAACTTTCCCTTTCAACCTAAGCGGCACCCTCTTATCACATAACACACCTGACATATCCCTCCAATTCCTCCAGCCAGCCTGAATCCTGCCTGTCACCTCCTTATCCACACCTCCATCCTCCGCCACAGTTGACCCCAGGTACTTAAAGGTATTGACTCTGCGAAATACGTCTCCCCTCAACTCCAGATCCCTCTCCCGGGCACCATCCACCTCCCCACTACACATATACACTGTTTTACTCCTACTCACCCTCAAGCCCCTCCCTTCCAACGTGCCCAACCACCTTTCCAATTTAACCCTCAGCTCCTCTTTAGTCTCGGCGCACAGAACGATATCATCTGCATACAACATGGTCCAAGGCGCCTCTTCTCTGACCCCGTCCGTGATCACCTCCATCAGCATGTTAAACAAGAAGGGGCTCAGTGCTGACCCCTGATGTAAACCAACTCCCACCTTGAAGCACCGGGACACTCCAACACAGCTCCTAACCTTTGTGGCCACATCCCTATACAGTTCCTGTATCAATCTAACATACTTTTCAGGAACTAGCTTTTCCCTTAGACACCTCCAGAGTTCTTGTCTAGGCACCGTATCATAAGCTTTCTCCAGGTCAATGAATGCCATATGCAGCTGGGTTTGCTTCTCCCAATATTTTTCCAACATTTGCCGAAGGGCAAAAATGGCATCGACTGTTGACCGTCCTGGCATGAATCCAAACTGCTCTCCTGCAATGGTCACCTCTGCTCTCAACCTTCTGTCTAAAACCCTTTCCAAAATCTTCATCGTGTGGGACATCAACTTTATTCCTCTATAGTTTTTACACTCTTGAACATCCCCTTTTCCTTTGTAGATAGGTACAAGTATACTTTCTCTCCATTCGTTAGGTATTTCCTCCTGCTCAAAGACTTTCTTGAATAGGTCCCATAGCAGGTCAATGCCCTTCCTCCCCAATGACTTCCACACCTCTACAGGAATTCCATCCGGGCCCTCCGCTTTACCGTTCTTCATCCTCTTTAGGGCCCTTTCCACTTCTTCTCTGGTTACCATCTGTACCATGCCCATGTTTTGGCTTCCTTCCTCTCTGTTCTTTGTTTCATTCTCTGTATTCAAAAGTCCTCAAAGTATGCCCTCCATCCTTCTCGTATGTCGTTTTCCCTTCGAGGGACCGTCCCCGTTGTGTCCTTGATCTGCCTTACATGCGAGATGTCCTTCGTTGCCCTATTCCTGATTTTGGCTAAACGATATATTTTCTTCTGTCCTTCCCTTGTATCCAACTCCTCGTATAAATTTGCATATGCTCCTGCCTTTGCCTGTGCCACTACTCTCTTAGCTTCACGCTTTGCCGTTTTATACGCAAATCTATCTTCCTCAGTACGTGACCTGTCCCACTTCCGTTTTGCCTCCTTCTTTACCTGAACAACTTGTTGCACATTTTCATTCCACCACCAACCTTCCTTTTGCACCCTAATCTTTCCAGATGTTACACCAAGCACCTCCTCCGCACAGTTCCTGATAGCCTGGGCATTATATGCCCACCAGTCCTGCACCCCCTCCCATTCTTGCGAGATTTGTAGCAGCACCCTCTCCACATACTCCGCCCTCGCCCTCTCCTCCCTCAAACGAAACCACTTGATTTTCTTCATCTGTGTATTTCCACTTTTCCTATACATTCTTAACTTCATGTCTATGCACATCAACCGATGTTGCGCCGATACCTGATCTGTTGGTATAACCTTACAGTTTATCACCGTCGCAAGGTGCTCTCGTCTAGTAAGGATATAGTCAATCTGCGAACTATGAGGCCCACTGTTGAAAGTTATCAGATGACTGTCCTGCTTGGTGAAAAACGAATTCACAATCCCCAGATCAAAAGCCACAGCAAAACCCAATATACTCTCCCCCTCCTTGTTGGGTTCCCCTCCCTATTTATTATAATTAATAAATCTATATAGGAATAATATCTGTGTCTAATAAAACAAAGCGATTATAAAAATGAAAAGCGTGCGTTCCATCTCGATCTTTTGTAAGCGAAATTTTATGATTTTAATTTTTAAAAAATGAGATTTTTATTTATAATTTCTGTAATTTGATCTATAAGAGCAAAAAACTAAACTTATCAAATATCAACTCTCTTTAAATAATTTCATCATTTACTTATTAAAGTCAGATTTGTTAAATTTCATGGGTTTGTATTATTTTTCAACTTGAGGGTAGTAGAAAGCTTTGTATATTTTCTCCCGTGAAAGTAATAGACTCTGCCGGTTCCCCACTGTGAAGGACAACAAACTGCTAAATGTTTAATTACATTGTTTTCATAAACTCTCTTCTCTATCAGTTGTGAGTCGAATGACTAACAAATTGTTTTATTGTATTCAGGGGAATAGATTTGGAGACTAGTATTACCAGTAATGAATGCTGTAATTTTATTTTTAATCATTTAAAAAATATTGATAAAATTACCAAATAAATGATTGGGTCACAATTACTAGTGGTATTGCTATATAACAGACATGGGCAAATGAGACTCCGAGAGCTGCATGCCTCTCTTTTTGAATTTTATGTGGCTCTTGCTGAAAGTGTTAATTTCTGCTTTTTATTATTATTTTTACAGTTTTATTTCCACAATTTTGTGAAAATATGTTTATTAAAAAAATTCAATACTTGTTCTATATTATATAATAAAATCCAGGTACAGAACTGCAGTACAGAATAAAAAAGTACAGAACTGCGGCTCCCATGCATTTTGCAAAACCTACATTTCGGCTCCCACTTTTGCTTGCCCACCCCTGCTATATAATGAACATGCAACCCACTGATTCTGCCAGAAGTTGTTTTTTTTTCTTCTTTAATTACATTTTTTTTTATGAAGAAATCAAAAAATGTACCTTGAAATAAATGGCATTTGAAATTTGGCATGTTATATGGAAACACATTCTGGTAGTTATGTTACTATTCCATTTGCTTTGCTGTGTAATGGTGGGAATTCTGTACGGGGCACATGAAAACTTAATGCGGGCCTGTTCTGGCTTAATGCAGTCTTACTGGTCACTTTTCTGGAGTATAAACTCAGCCTAACTATTTTCATATTTAATCTTATCAGTCCACTTAATAATCAATCTAATATCATATGCAGTGTTATTGATACAAAATATGTGTTCGTTTGTGTTTTTTTTAATAACGCCTGTTTTCATTCATTTTAACACTATTAGCTTTTTTAGCTTTTTTTCAGTGTGAACTCTCTTTTCTCACTTTTTTTTTATTGCCATGACTGCTTTAAGCCCTGCTAAATAGGCGACTTTGCAATGGTCTTGATTTTATATAATTAATCATTTTAACACATTGTTCCAGCACTATTTTCAATTCTGATGGTAATTGTTTTGTAATGAGTGTTTCCCAATGCAAAAAACAATGGATAACTAACATACCTGCATTATGTTCTCTTACATGTGCTAAAAATCCTTTTATAAATCCAGTCATAGCCGGAGCACCGTCTGTGCAAATGCCAATGCACATATTCCATACAACATTAATTTCTTGTAAATACAAATTAATAACATTGAAAATATGTTTTTCTGTTGTAAAATCGAATAATTCACAACAACATAAAAATTGATTAATTGTATCATTTTCGTGAATGAATCGAACAAATGCAATTAAGTGTGCTTTTCCTATAATATCAGTTGTTTTGTCGATTTGTGGTGCAAAATTGGAATTTGCAAGAGTTTTATCAGTATTTTCTCCAATATTTCGGGACAAGTCTATAATCCTGCGATGAATTGTATCATTTGAACATGGTATTTTACAAATGTCAGTTTCTGCTGATTCACCCATCATTCTTTTTACAATTTTACGGCAAGCAGGTAATATAATTTCTTCAGCCAAATTATGAGGTTTTAATTTAAGAGCAATTAATTCAGCCACTTCATAAGAAGCTATCTGAGCTTTTTCAGACACACTAAATTGTTTTTCAAAATCCTTTACTTGTTTGGATCTTGCAGATAATGATTTCTGAAAATAGCTTTTGTCTTTTGATGCAAGCGAAGGATGGTTAGTGAGCGATATTGGAGCTTGCTGGAAACCATAGCACTGTTTGACAATTTACAGCCACATACCACACACTTGGGAACAGTTTGATCATTTTCTGTTGTAGATGTAAATCCAAATTTTAAGAAGTTGTCATTATACTTATGATGAACATTACATTTTTTGGCAGAGAAAACATCTTTACTTAGACTGGGCTTGGGCTTGTTAGCCTGATCGTTAACAGCATTATCGTCGTTAAACTTTCTTATTTTTTTATCCATTTTAAGAGGTTCTTTTAAAATTAAAATAATTTTGTCAAAAAATTATTAAAAACGGCATATTGTATATTACTTTGAATCCGTTTTAATTAAGTTCGACAACACAATATTGCGGTATTGCCCCAGAACTGTAATAGTCATGCACAGCAGTTAAGCCAGTCCCGGCTAGAGGCACGTTTGGAAATTCTAACTAGTAACACTGTGGTAACATTCAGAATCATATGACGATGATGATTCGACAAGTTCATCAAAAAAGAAAATGAACTTGTAGAAATTTTTAACAAGTATCAGAAAAAAATTATCTTCATTTAGTTTATATTGTGAAATCTATAATTTTGTAGCATTTGCTGGCCATGTTTTTCCATTCTGTCTTGCCTCATCCGAAATTTGGGAGGATATGGTTTTCTGATTTTAGTCACGGAAACAAAATGTTGTTTTGTTTTCTATAAATTTTTAAAATTACGGCCACATTCGTCATTTGATACAATGTGTCCGCCATCTTGTACTTTAATAGAACCGCTGTATCCCATTTGTCATCGTAGTTAATTCGGTAAGTACCACAGGACAACTGGTGACGTCATAACAGTGATTTTTAAACGCAGTTGGTTATTTAGGTCACATTTTCTAAACGTCTTGATACCTACTGGCTGTTACCGATAACACAGGTTATAATTTCCAAATGTTCCATAGGAAGGTAAAACCGATTGAACTACTTGTCTGATGTCATTTATGTATGGATATTCGCAGTGGCAGCACACTTCAGAAATCTCGCGGCACAGTGGTTGAGAACTGCTGGCCTAGGATGCCAACTATGAGTTGTCTCGTAGTTTGTTTACTTGCCATATTTGTGCATCTACGATGTAATTCGTAGTATATCAGTGTAAATATGAATAGATAGCCTCAGGGGCAAGAACAAAAAATCAAGATTGGCTTACATGAACAGAACATTTATTAATAAATGAACAGAAAATATAATTATAAAAAGTTTATTCATAATCAAAAACAAAAGAATATTTTTATTTAAAATTTATTTTGTATACTAGTACTTTTTTATATATTAACAGAACTTATTATACTGGAAACTATGGATGCAGATATTTAGTCTTACAGATCATAAATAATGTTTTTTTATTTAGTTCACCTGAATGCATACACTTTAAACTAAATAAAAAACATTATTTCTGATCTATAAGACTAAATATCTGCATACATAGTTTCCAGTATAATAAGTTTTGTTAATACATAAAAAAGTACTAGTATACAAAATAAATTTTAAATTATGATAGAAAGGACACAAAGGCATAATAATTAAAGAATATTTTTATTGTTTGTGATAATTTTTAAAACAATCTTCCACGCAAAGGGCTAGCTTCTCTGGACAGATTGGACAGAAATATAATGTATTTTGGCATTTTTTAGCTTTGGTACAAATTCAACATTGCTTTGTCGGATGTATTTTTTTCGGTAGGTGGGATACTCTGTAAATAATGAAGCTCTTGCAATCTAATTTTTTTTTTTAAACTGGTTGAATCTCTTCTCCAATCAATGCCTCGACAAATGCTTCTCTAAACTTTGTTTTATTTTAGAAGAAGTTGCTTTTTGAAACAGTTTGTGTGCATTGTGTATATATATATATATATTTATAATTTGATTATAAAAATAATTATAAAACAACACACTCAAGAAAGACGTAAATGTGATGCGCTCGACTTTATATCTGATTTATTACTAACGAATTTAGATGCGTATCTCTGACTCGGCTGTAGCAAAGCGACTGGTCAAATCATGTCTATGCATGAATTAACTTGTAGCTTGACTTTAGCGAAGAGCTTTCTGTTACATAAGTGTTGCCACCTTTACAAAATCGCTGACCCGGACAGCAGGTCAGGTTTGTTTGAACAGAAGTTCCTGAAGCATGCACAATGTCATTTTACAATGTGAAGAATAATGTGTATGCCGGTTCTAAATCAGTTAGTTAGGGACTTGTGTAGGAGTAATGTATGTAACCTAAATTCAGAAAGAAAGAACAGATAATTTAGCACCATAGAAGACATGTATGGACGTACAAGCAAAAAAAAAAAAAGGTTGAGAGGCAGGTTGCACGTCACACGTCAGCATAAACAGAGTAACATGGCGGAATGGCAGATAAGTTTGAGTGTGTGGTCTTTCACTGTTCAAATGGTGTAATAAAAATATTTGCGAGAACTTTGTTTCATTGTAATTTCACAATTTCTACAAAATTTCCAGACAAAATTAATTGTTCACCCGGACAGCGAGTCAGTTCTCGGACTATCTGGGTGAAAATCGGACGGGTGGTAACACTATACATAAGCCAACTATGAGATAATTCGTAAGATATTTTTTATAAAAAAAACACATTCTATATGCTTTTTGATTATTACTATGTACTCTAATTAGAGGTTTTAATAATATAATATAATTAAATAAGTTGGCATTTTACACCGGAATTTTGAAAAGTACTATAGCAGTCAACATGTTAAAAAATCTACTTTAGACAGAGTGATTGCACTACATTGTGTTTGAACAAGGAAAAGATACCGACACAGTTTCAAGAATGTTAAACAAGTTTGCAAACAGAAACAGCAAATTTCATCAAATAGAGATGCACACAACTCAGAAAGAAGACATCGGATACATAAGCAAGATGCAAGATAAGTGAAGATGATTATTTGTGTAAATTATATGCCTGCCACACAAATGTCTAAAGTAGATTTTTTAATGTCTAAAGTAGATTTTTTAAAAGGTGATTCTGATTTTGAGTTGACTGAAGAAGGGCATTATTAAGCCCGAAATGTATACAAATAACATATATGCGTATCAACTGAATAAAAGTTAATGATGAAAAATGCCAGTGGTCAAGTGATTGCACTACATTGCGTTTGAACCAGAGCTGCGGAGTCGGTAAAAAAAAAACATAACTCCATCTCCTGATAATCTTAGTAGACTGACTTCGACTCCAACTCCCAACTCCAGCAAAATTAAATACCAAGTCATTTTATGGGGGCAGAGGCATTCATAGGGGGAACCCTACTCTGAGCACTGAAAGGAGCCCAGGGCATTTACCCAAATACTTTTATAGTTAGTATTTTTAATGTTTAATTTACATTAATATTTATTTGCATAAAAAATTAATTTTTAACAATCATTTAATAAGAGGAGAAAGGGAGCGATAAAATTCTACATCTACATATCTTTATTCTACAGCATTTGCACTTCAATTTCACTCTTTCAGAAAAGTTGATCTAGCTACCAGTGGCGTGCCGTCATTGGAAGTGATGGAAGCGTCGATTCCACCTTCCAATGACCTTCCTTTGTATTTTATAAAATATAAATTTTCATATTTTAACATACTTTGCATTAATTAAAATTAATATTTTATTATAGTTGCATTATGTATCTTTTACAAATTTCTATACTACATGTGAAAAAAACGATAAGGTTGCTATTGTATATTCGAATAATTCGGTGGCGGAAGGAGTGTCGAAACCGGGTCAATTTCCAATCAGCCAGATTATATAGGCATTGGCACATGCAGTTTACAGAGCACCAACCTCACCTGGTTTAGCTGGTAGAAGCAACACACGCATAAAGCATCTAATTTTATATCCTGGACCAGTTCTCAGCTGTTAGCCGCCTGCCTGTCAACTTCCAAGCAGCCAGATTATAGCCATTGGCGCATGCACTTTACAGAGCACCAACGTCACCCGCTATAGCTGATGGATGCTTCACACATAAAGCTTCTAATTTTATATCCCGGACCGGTTGTGGGCTGTTAGCCACCCGCCTGGTAGATGTTCAGTCGCCCTTGCTCGATTATGTGAATCATGAGCAGACTAGATCAACGGCGGGCAACCCCCGGCCCGTGAGATCTTTAATAGATTATTAAATTGGAAAATTAACTAATTAATAGTTATTTTTCCAATTCTTTGTAAGTTTCGAAAACGATAAGAGAAATAAATGTAGTAATTAACTTTTTATTTATTTATTTCATATTTGCAGAATTTAAAAATATTACAAGTCACAAGAAGGCGTCAATTAACTACTACGGCCCGCGGAAAAAACGTAAAATTTATTCTGGCCCATGTTATAAAAAAGGTTGCCCACCCTAGACTAGATTTATAACTTAACCCAACCGATAGGAATTTACTGGCATGTTTTTATGATAGTTCTGTATAGTTGATAGGAGTTTAAAAAAAATCCATTAAAATATTTGATATATTTATTCTGCGTTTATTCTGATCTCCCATCTTATATTATTTACGGATTTCGATGTTAAACTGGTGATATTACGATTTAGTACGTCCCATCTGTAAAGGGATGCAGAAAAAACGTGTACAATTCTAGTAGTGTTAAAAAATTAACTGTTACTTTGGCATTATCGTTTACAATCAAATTTAATGACTGAGACGTACAATGGTAGAGAAAAAGCTCTAGAATTTATTTTCCTTAAATTTAAGAATTATGTATCGGTTGTCATAAAAATTTCTTTCCACTTCTTTCCCAAGACTACAGATATTCAAGTACAAAGTAACCGGTTTCGACTTATTTCTACTTAAGTAGTAGTTAAATAATTAAGCTATTAGGGAATTAGAAACATAAATAAAACCCTGATGAAAGAGCCGAAATTTTACTTAAACAGAAGCTTAACCGAACCAATCTCTTGCCGAGTACAGTGGGGTCTGATCTCTTCATAATATTAGATGTAATAAAGACAGAAATTTTTCCAGTTCAACGAGAGTGACCGAAAACTTGTAAATTTTGGAAATTTCCGTGAACACTTGGTCCTAAAACGAATTAGTTAGGAAATGAACAACGGACAATCTGTTAAGTTTAACATATTTAGATTTTTACAGCTATGGTGAGAAACGTTTAAAATGTACAACAACCCCGTCGCGTCCTTTTATATACTAGTGATGCGGCAAAAGAGGCATTTGACATTGACCGCTATCAGCACCCTCGGGATTTGGCACGCACACACCTACCTGGACCGTCTCTGATTCCATTCATTAGCCACTCGTAGGGAGCTACAGTATTTCACTAAGTGGATTGTTTTAAGATTTAAAAAGTAAAGAATATTTTGTTATTTTTATGTACGTTTCTTCACAAAGTTATATTTAATTATAAGTTTCTTTAAAAGTATATTCATACAATTGAAGAATTTTTTTTTACTAAGCATGTATATTCATCACACATTTTGTTTTACCAAGTAAGTTTTTTTTTATAATTTTAATTTTAGCCCTTATATCGTGGCTGGTGATTAAAAAATTTATTTTAAAAAAGTTTAGGCTCAAGACCATGTAATGAAAAAGAAAACATTATTAAAAGAGAAAGACCAATGCCTAAATTAAATATAAATACGTCAACAAAAAAATTTCGACATTTTGACAATAAAATTTCTGACGAATGATGATTCTTTCGTAAAAGTGAAGCAATTTGGAAATCAAAGCAGAATAGAATTTAACATTGGTAGACAATATAAAATAAATATTGAAAATTATAACAAGATAATTACGATTAATAAGTATATCTAAATTAATAGATGTTATATGTTTTTTCTTAAAGCGAGAATTGGCATTTAGAGGGCGTAGGGAATTTATTGAATCTAATAACGGAGGTAATTATATTGAACTTTCTTATTTATTAAGTACGTCAGATAATCTATTAAAAATACATTTAAAGAAGTATACAGTTTTTACTGGCTTATCGAACAAACGAATATGAACGGGCCCTGACGCGCAATTAATTGATTGCCCCTGAAAGTCGGCTTTTTACAGAAACACAGCTTCCCTATCATCGAATGTCACGGCACGCCACTGCTAGCTACGTCAGCCTCTTGTTCAGAAAAGAAAAATATACTCTGATCAACTTGGTTCTACTCAAGGAAGAGACCTACAAAACAATGATGATGCAATACATCGCGGATACTGAATGTGAGCAGGTGACTGTTAATTATGTGAACAAGCTACAGGCTCGGGTGGTACGGTTCATGAGCACACCCCTTGCAAAAGCGCAAGGTTTGGACAGGGTGGTGGATGCGTCACCGGATACGCCCAGGCTCTTTGCTTTTGCGAAAACGCACAAGCCTACGCCGGCCTTCAGACCAATACTGGATAAAGCTAGAGCCCCCACTAGAATTCTAGAGAACAAATTACACTGCATATTGGCTGGACATCTAGAACAGTATGCTTTAACGGTGAAGAACTCCAGAGAGCTGGTCGACGCGTTGAAACATACACAGCTAACAGAGAGCGCTCACCTCACGGTGCTTGATTTTCAGGCTCTGTATCCATCCATCAAACTCCAGCCTTGCTTTTGCGCCCTCAGGGACGTCTTGCTGGCCAAATATAGTCTTCTGGCACACCGCAAGCAATTCGCTGTTTAGGTTCGGCAATACCACATATCTACAAAAAAGGGGGGTACCCATGGGGAGCCCAATTTCGGGCGACCTATGTGAGTTGGTTATACGGCAATTAGAGAGGGATGTCGTTCCCATGTTTACACCTGACATTATTTTGTACCGTAGATACGTGGATGACGTGATTATCATATGGAAGGGCAAGCCGAAGGTTGATGATTTTTTGCACATCGTAAATAACAACCCGTTTGGTCTAATGCTCAAGCTTGATCAAATATCGGACACCAGAGTGCATTTTTTAGACGTCTCCATTCAGCTCGATATAAACAATATTGAGACGCGGGTGTACTACAAACCCGGCTACCTACCTATGCACATACCCGCTGGGTCGGAGGATCCGTACCCTTATAAAATTGCGGCGTTCAGGGCGTTAGTAAATAGGGCATTCACCCATAATACTAAAAGGGAAGACACGATCGCAGAGCTAAAACACATTGAAGACATTGCCACTAGCCATGGATACAAAAGTAGCCTTATCCGCAATTTAGCTCATAAGTGTTGTAATATAAACACAGCGCATCACACCTCCGCAGGGCGAAGTGATCCTAACTCGAGCCCCGACCAGCACACGGTTGTACTATACAACAAAGACCTCCATTCCTTGTACAGGGAAATAGCGCTAAGGAAGGGCACCAAGTTAGCGTACACGAGAACGCCATCTATCTATTCGCTTCTCAGAAACACCAAGGACAAACCGAGCATTTTAAGGGCACCGGGCGTTTATAGTATCCCGTTAAGAGACCACAGATTCCAAAGGGACCTAGTATATATTGGTTCTACCAAGAGATCCCTCCAAAAAAGGGTTTCTGAACATAAGAATGACGTTGCCAAAAAAAGGCACACCACCGCCCTGTCGACGTATGCCACGGACCCCGATGTAAAAGCGGACTTCGATAACGCCACCCTCATTAAGAAGTCGTTCAAAACGGACCACATTAGGGCATTGGAGACCCTGGAGATTTACAGAGCTACCAAATCGGGGAAATGCATTAATTACAAAGACAGCAACGTTTTATCGTACGCGTGGCGATACATCTCGGAGGTCAATCCACGATGGTAGACATGGTTTTATTTCCTGCATTGATATTTTGCGACGTTACGTTAGTAGACTCAGGTCTATTATATCAATCTTATGTTTTGCATCGTCATCGCACGCTGGAGATGTTCAATTTTTTGAACTTCAAAAGAGTTCTATTCTCATGACATTCCATTAACGAACCTGAAGAAGATCTCGATGGAGATTCGAAAACGTTAGTTTTTTCTGTTAATTTTTGTTGTTTGTACCGGAAATTTAAAGGTTGAAGTTGCTGGATTAGACTTTATATGTACCGGTAGTCATGAGTGAAGTTTGTTTTATACTCTGATCAATTAGTCTGGCTCATTCAGAAAAATGGAGTACTTATTTAGAGCAGGGATAATAAAGGAATGATTCAAAAATATTCAAAATATAATTGGGTCAAAATAATTTAACTTCTTCAACAATTTAACAAAGGAAAAAATACCAACACGGTTTCAAGAACATTAATAAAGTTGAGATATTATATAATAGATTAAAATATAAGTTTGTTAGATATTTAGCTCGGTTATCAGATGGCTGAGGTGGTCAAGACATCAGCCTACCTCTCTGCAAGATCTTGGATCAAATTGAAGCAAGACGGCCCCAGGAATTTGTGGGAGTGGTCTGTTCCAGATAGGTTGGTTCCCATCCCTCACCACCTGACTGTTCTCATTATAGACCTGGCTGAATCCATGATAGAAAAGGAAAAAGAAGTTAAAATAAAACTTGCTTATCTGTCTGACAAATCTACTGTGGCAAAATATGCCTATTACTGTGAGGAATTAGGATTCTATTATTTACAAAATATTTTATAATTAAAATACTTGCATTTTACAATAATTGTAATTATAAATAATTATTTCATATTTGATGAATATGAAATTCTCAAGAATTTTTAATGTTCTTTAGTTTTAATGAACTTCATATTATTTGCAGAAACTTTGTAATAATAAATTCCTTCCATAAGTTCATTATTGACAATGTTTATAAAATGAACATATCTGTATTCTTAAAGTTTAAAGGAATTAATTGTTTACCTTAATGTTAGCTTGAGATTTTTTCTGTTCAGCTTTTATATTATCATCTGCATGTTGCTCTATCCAGTTTTCTGATAATTGATCATTATTACTTTCTTCTTCAGAATTTGCATTTTCAAATGACAGAGAAACATTTTTAGTCATGAAATTGTCATCTTTCAAACTGTCATGTCTTCTTACTTTGTTCTTAGATAATGTTTTAGATTCAGTAGAAATATTTACTTTTTCTCTACCAAGAACTTCATTATTTGTGCTTTTTACAAGCAATGTTAACATTTCTTTTTTTATATCATCTGATATCTGACTTGTTGTTTCTTCCAAAACAAATAATTTTCTTAAAGTTTTATATAAATCTTTCCAAAGTTTCTTCCGAATTTTAGCATTTGACTTGTTATCAAATGCATGATATACATTATGTTTATTGTTCTTAGAAGTTTCTTCATTGGAGTCATCAAAAGCAAATGGTATTTCTGAGAAATTTTCAAATGATTGCCTTATACTTTTGACTTTTTGATGTTTTTTCTTATTTTTCATCAGACAATCAAATGAGGGTATGTGACTTTCTACACTGTTTGTGTCCATAGTTTGAATATCAAAATTCTTTAAATCTAAATACTCTATATGTGGTAACTTTCTATTTGGAGAATTGTTTTTGGATCTACTTTCATCTGCAACTTTCAAATTATTCTGAAAATAAAATTTAAAAATATATAATTAATTTATAATAAATAGTAAGAATTAATACAATAGCATATAATCAATATTTGCATTTTTCAGACCTGTTTATAAATTGGATATTTCTTGTGAGATGAAATAGGATTGTTTCTTAAATCTCTAACAAAATTAACATTCTTGTTTGATTTGTTTATATGATTAATTTTAAAACAAGAAGTGTTCAAAGAACAATTTGTTTTATTTTGAATAGATGACTGTGACCTTGTCCTTCTCATCATTTCAGGTTTAATAGTCCACGTCTTTCGAACTGGAATACATTCAAAACTGTTGGATGCATTATCTACATTCATCTAGTTGAAAATAAAAGATTTTCTAGTAAGCTTTTTAAATCATTAAATTTTTTATAATAAACTTCTATAATATCTATTTTATATTAGATACAGTGTTTTATATATTTTGTTAATCTATAAGAGTAAAAATGAAAAAGAAAATAATTTGAGAACTAAACATGATATTATACAAATTATTCAAGAATAGACAGTTGACTTTTAGAGAAAAAGACATGATGTTTAATAAATATCATGAAATTGCTCTATTGTTACTATATCAGAAGTAACATGACTGTTACTTCTGATTATATTATTCATTTTGGATTATCTGGTAGGTGACAAAAAAATCAATTGGAACTAAAATGTCAAAACAACAAAAGTAAATATATTTATCTTTAGTGACATGTAAGTCCTGAAAATTTCATATTACTAGTTATATGAAGAATTGTCAGTTAAGTGTTTATGAAACAACACACTGATTATCATCGAAACATGAAAATTTACCTGATTAAGTATTAATTTAAATAGAAAAAATTGAATTGTGCAATTATTATTTTAATGATGAATGATAGAGAGGTTAATTGTATTAATCTCTCTATCATTCATCTAATTCTTAAATATTGTAACATTAGAAAAGTTATTAGTGATTCTATTTCAGTAAGAAAGGCCCATCTAGGAATATTTATACTTTACATTTATTTTTTGATGGTATTTGTATTATTTTTGGATTACTTACAGTATGTAAATCTTATTCACTAAATTCTTACTAATTAACAAGTACAATTTTGAGATTAAGTTTGATGTACAGTACCTATTAATATGGAATCACTAATATTATTCTTGAGAATTGAGAATATTTATAAATTATTTGATACATACTGATTGCTGAGAAGTTGCCCTCGTAGATCTACTGCAACAAAATTTCTTCAGAAAATATGTAAATTTGTAACTGTTATGTTTTATTTTCTATATAAATTAGAAAAATATTAATCATTTCATTATTTAAAACTAAATTTTGTTTATACATACATACATATTTTTATAAAATTGACTATTAAGATTTATTCTGATGATACACTACTTTTAAGTGTTATAAAATTCATGAACAAAATAAAAAATATTGTTAATTCTGAATACATTAATATCAAATAATTTACATGAGTGCTATTTTCAAATTGAAAAATAAAGAATATTTTCATTTATTATTTGACAGAATAAGTTATTTCCCTGGTGAAAATATTTAAACATAAATAAAATAAGGTAAATCGATAGAAAGCAAACTTTTTTGTTTGATGTCATCAAACAAAACAAGAAATAGAAGACACGGTTTCAACAAAACTAATAAGAAAGCAAAACTTTTTGTTATGACATTCTAAATTATCAAGAAATGAAAATTCAGATTTATTTTCAAAAGAAAAAGCTATTTTTTTTAAATCTTAATTTTTCTTTGATACACCGATAAATTCTTTCAATGATAGATTTGGGAGGGAAAATGTACATTTTACTTTATTCATGAACTAAATTTTCTTTGTAAACCAGGCCTGGCCAATCTGTGGCCTGTCGGAGTTTTTTTTTCACACTGCATTTCAATCTGTCAGTGTTAGTAAATTCAACTAAATCTGATAGATTGAGATGTCAATCAAATGTTAAGTTAATAAAAATTCTGGTATAATTGTATTAACCTCACTTCAATTTGGTTTTGTAGTAGAATATGACTTTTCTTTAAGTGAAGAAAATCGGGAAAACTACAAGGCCAGCCTGTTGGTTAAGCTCTATCCCATGATTTTGTTTAGTGGCTTAATCCATTCAGCCACTGGTGGGCAAAAAAGGATTTGAAATCAGTGCCAAAAATACTATATGAAGCATTCTATTATAGCAGTTTAACAGAAGAAAAGCAAAATTTTGTAGATTACTGTTACATTAAAAAAAATGTTTTTAAGCTTGTAAGTAAATCCACTGTATTTAGAAAGTTGTAAAAAAGCACTTTAGCTAGTACAGTGGGTGATTGGTTAACGAACATAATCTGTTCCATGATTTTGTTCACTATCCAAATTGTTCATTAACTGATTATTGATTTACCGTAGGTTTTTATGGGAATTTGATTAATTTGTTTTGAAGACACCCAAAAATAAAAAATATATACTTTCTTACTATGTTTATTTATATGTAATAATAAAAATACATATATACACAGTCTTGCATTTTTATTAGTTATGTTTTTTCTGTTTGTGGGAGTTAAAGAATCTGTCTAATGTCGATTACTTTCCTTTCATTTTCAGGATTTTTCAGAAGTAATTAACAGCAATGTAATTGTAGAGATCCCTAAGTCCTATTAACATTAACCTGGTTTAGATGCCATTCTAAGATCGTTGTTCTGACATCCTCCCACTTCTTCAAAAGATGTTTAATAGCAGATATCGGCATTAATCCTCTTTTTCAGAAGAAAACATATTTCACTGAGTTTCTTTATTCAAGAGTTCTTGGTGTTCTTCTATCCTCAGATCAGTTTCAGGTTCCATTATGAGCTATTCAATGTTCTTTATTTCTCAGATGTGATTTTTGTAATTCTTTAGCTGATTGAGTCTTCTTGATTATACTGTATCTTTCTTAGATAAGATTGAACTGCAGCCTACTGTAGACCTGTTCATGCCATACTGCCCAGCAACATCAGACATCTTCTGCCCACTCTCTAACTTTACTCTCACCTTTTGAAAATAAAAATTGGCGCAAAACTTAACGAGTGCCTGCCCAACAGTCTCATGAATACTATAAAGGAATTGTTTCTGTCAGAAAAATAAAAGGCTGGAATTACAAGGGAGAGTTTCAAAGTTTGGAGGAATACTATCTGATCAGTATATACCGAGTTGAGTGTTGATGTTGATGTCGACGTCTCCTGCACTCTGAAAAGTTTTGAATTGTTGCCCAAAGACAAGGGAAGGGCCTACTCAACTTTTGGGAAATTCTATTAATAATCCATAAAAGAATACTTTGCAAAACTTTGTAAAATTCATGTATGACTAAATATAAATTTTTACTTCTATAGAAGTTTATTTCATCAAACACCATCTGTGTGTTTTCTAGAAATCCTTTATTTCTTAATGTAGCCTAATACATGTTCACCACTTTATTCTTTTACAAATGCAAAATTCATCTTGGGTCTATTTACTTTCCTATCTCTGTTATATATAACAGAGGAAAAGTATGACAATTGGTCAAAAAATGACCCCCAAAATTTTTACATTTTTTGACTTGGGAACTTGAAATGTCGAGAAATGCAAAAAAAAAAAAAAAATTCAGGGAGTTTTTTCTGTATGTATGGATGGTAGTATGTGTGGGGGGCATGATTTTGTTCACCCACTTCGAAGCTTAATAATTCTTATGCCTTTTGTTGAAAATTTCTGAAATTTTGCAAAAAGATTTGGATATTAGGGAATTGATGCTATTAAATTTTGGTGGTTAAAGGTTGATGGAGAAGGGAGATAAAGGAGGATTGTGTGTCATATTGTGAATAGGGTTGAACTTGAATGACGTTTTTACTCATTATTAGCATTTGCAATTTTTATAAAATCCATGCCTATTCTCAGAATTAAGCTTTTTGTTATATTATAATAATTAAAAATGTAAAAAATCTTTAAATATCATAACAGATGGTGTCAACAAAATTTTAAATGTTGCTGGGAAAGTTAAGCAACTCGTTGCTGGACATTTTAGTAAGCATCTCATTAGTTCTATAGGTAGAGTTAATTTAAACTCTAAATATAAACCATATGTTTATATTTAATTAAACATGTAAAATTTATTGAAATGGAGTTATGTAAAATAAACATTTATAGAAGTAAAATGGAAAGAAAATCCTTAAAGATTATTTACCTTTTTACTACTTGTGTCCATATTCAAATTTGTAAATATTTTGTTGAAAGAATTTGCATCCTTCAATACAGATTTTGTAGGTTTTAAATTCTAAACAATTATCATAATTGAAATACTTAAAAGTATTTTTTAAGTTTTAATAAAGAACTAATAATGAATTTATCAAAACAATAAAAGTTAATTCAACAATAAAATAAGTGAAAATATTTAGCAATTATTATTGCCTTACTGTTTGCCTTATTGCCTTTTTTCTCAATTCTTGTGTAAATGATTAACACCAATATAATTGTTCTGTTAATAATGTCCATGTTGACAAAATATATAATAATAAAAGAAAATATTTAGGATTTAATGTTACCAATTTAAAAAAATTCAATAAAATAATCTTTATTGTAAAATAGTCATAGCACCTGGTGTTGCTTGAAGAACTGTAATGAAGATGCTGTACATTGCCATAATAAAGTTTTATTCAATTCTTACTATTAGTTCACACTTTCCCTATATATATATATATATATTTATTTATTTATCTTGTTCAAATTTTCAATTGTTAATAAAATACTTTTTATTCATCCGCTCAAGTTCAAATACATTTTTTTAAACTTGTAGTGGATGACACTTGATGTTAATACAGTTTTTTCAAATATTAATTCATTAATTAATTAATATGCCGATTCCGACCGACAGAGGGCGCGAGGAGAAAAAAAGCAAACTTAGTAATTATTTAATAAAAAGTAACTTAAATAAAATTTTTCTTTGTTGATCTAAGTAGGAATTGACTTTTAAAAATGTTTTTTTATATTATTAGCTTGTTTGATATTCAATAAACTTACATGTGAATTGTCTACTGTGGAGCCTAAAGTGTCTAATTATTTTTGGGGGCTGCTATCAGTACTATCAGCCCAGAGCAGGAGTCGGATCCTTGCTCTGGGTCAATCTCTTCCTCCATAATTTATAAATTATTCAGTCAAATTCAAAATTAATTTTTGATTTATCTTTACACATTAGTGTGGCTTAACCACCTTTCTTTAGGACAAATCCGGACATTTAATTAATTAAAAATTTACTTCAGTATAGTCTGAGAAATAATCTGAAAATTTAAATGATGAAGTTTGATTCAAGACAATAAACAAATTTTAAAGTCATTGGAATGACGACTGATTGGATTGATGGTCTAGGGCAATGCAGCACTTGGATAATCTGCCAAGAGTGTATTTTCCATGAGGACTTTTTGTGGAAAACTGGCCCCTTATTTAGATGTCAGACACACAGAAAATGTAGAAAACACACAGATGGTGTTAAAACCTACAAAATCTGTATTGAAGGATGCAAATTCTTTCAACAAAATATTTACAAATTTGAATATGGACACAAATAGTAAAAAGGTAAACATTTGCATAAAACATGTGGACTCGAGATAACTTGAAAAGTGACAGATTTAGAGAACAGTTACTTTTGTATTTTCACTTGACTTGAATAAATTTTGTAACCTGTGATAAGCAGATATATTGACATATGCTGTATTAATATATATAAGTAATATAATTATATGAATTCAACAATTTGTTTCAATCATTGTGTGATACAAAATAAGGTAAAATTACACCTGTGCACTTGAAGTAAAAATAAATGTGGCACAAGTCATTGTGGCAAGTCTTTGATGAGGCATGAACCCACAATCAACTATATGTGTTCAGTGGTTTTTATCCACTTGTGTATAGTGGATGGAATAATGACCAGAGGCAAAGTTAAAAGATGAAGCACACTGTACTTGTTTATTATGAAAATATAATCATTTTTTTGTTAAATTTTTGTAAAAATAAAATTTTGTTTTTATTTAGGGAAACAAAATCAATTTATGTACTGGGAGCAATCTTGTGTACTTTTCATTACTTCAGGCTAGAGTACTAGATTATGCAAGCATGACAATCTGCCATTTTCAATCTTAACATTTAGTTAACCAATTATTGATAAATTTTTTTGCATAAAATATTTCATTAATCATAAGGATCAGTAGAGGCAAGCTGTCAAGTGAGTGAGTGAACAAACAGCTTATGAAAGTGAACTTTACTATACTAGAACAAGAACACTATCTGCATTCACATTTTATTTAAAAACTAAAGATCATCTGGATCTAAAACATAAAGTATCTTCACCGGTGAAATAAAGTTACTTTTTGTTTTATTTTTGACTAAGACTTCTTCCCTTTGTTAATTTGAAACTACACCAGTATAATAAGTCCTATTTATAAACAAGGTTTACATGGACAATATAAAGACAAAGTTTAAAATATCAAATAGTTTTTAGAATTTAAATAAGCTAGTTTTTAAATTTTTATTTATCTTTCATTTTTTTACTGACTGAAGGGAGAAGTAGATATTCACTGAAATGCTAATTGTTGCAAAATTTGCAATATCAGTATACCCATCAAAAAAAGTTGTATCCATCTAACTCTTTAGAGCTTCTATAAACATTGCAGCTTACCAGCTTAAAGACCTATACTAGTTTTTTTATACATTGATTCAAATATTCTTTTTATTTTTATAGTATATCTGTAAAATTGTGAGTTTGTCTTGGTAAGTTTAACTTCCAAGACAAACTTACTTATCAGTCACTGGTACTCAGGCATACACTTAGATGCATGCAACTTTTTGAGGGTGGTGTACTGATGTTGCAAATTTTGCAGCAATCAGCATTTTAGTGAACATCATCTCTGTTTAGTCAGCTGGCAGTAAAATGATGAAAGGTACATGAAATTTTAAAAAAGAGCTTATTCAAAATTCTAAAAAATATTTAATATTTCCACAACACAACTGAGGCATTCTCACAACACACTAGCATTGCAGCTTTATGGATTGGAAAAATGGTGGCATATACTATGGAGTTACAAAAGGCTTTGGATTTCACTATATGTAGATTTATTATCAAACTAATACAGGATGTGTCAACCTTGACAACTCATTAACCAAAAAGTCAGGGAAACATGATCATTACACATGTTTATGTATTGCATACAACAAGCACTCTAGTGGGCTTATTTTACAATATTTAAATAATGCATCAAATTTGGTTGGTTGTTTGAATAATATTATTTTGAAGTAATTTATGATGTCAACAGAATAAAACATTTTTATGAGAGCTGTTTATTCTTATTTATGTAATAAATTTTTCTGATTGATAGAGTGGAAGAAGAGACTTGCTAGATTATCAAAATATACTATTTGATTTATATTTATAGGAAATTATCAGATCATCAGATTTATCTTCTGCATATCACAAATAAAACAATTGTTTAAGGTATAGTTGTAGATGTAGTTGATATCAAAAGTAATGTCAGCAAAAAGATTTTTTTATTCATTTTGTTATGTTTCATTGTAAATTTTGCATTTTATTAAAATAGATATAATTTTGAACATTTTAAACAATTATACTTATATTTTCTAGTTTATCTTTAACCTCTTAAAATGCAGAAATATGTAGACTCGAGATAACTTGAAAAGTGCCAGATTTAAAGAACAGTTATTTTTGTATTTTCACTTGACTTGAATAAATTTTGTAACCTGTGATAAGCAGATATATTGATATATGCTGTATTAATATATATAAGTAATATATATGAATTCAACAATTGGTTTCAATCATTGTGTGATACAAAATAAGGTAAAATTACACCTGTGCACTTGAAGTAAAAATAAATGTGTGGCCTCATACATGTAAGTACTTTACACAATTATGTTTTCACAGATAAAATATAATTGCCTTTCATTCTTCTTCTTTTTTTGACAGTTTCTGTCAAATAAAGCATGTGTTATGGCTGTCTTGCTTCTAGCAAGCATTGTGTTATCACACATTTTTGAAGAAAAGCCTGCATTAAGTTGTTAATTCAAATTTTTAATGAAACTTAAACTCTGTAAGGATACAATTACTTACAACTTAGTGTCAAAACTGAAATTTGTTACAAAATGTATCAACACTTCTTTAATTTCTAAAAATAAACAAGTTTAATAGCACACTAACCTGATGATGGTCATCTAAAATGACCATCATCAGGTGAACTGAACACAAATTAGAACATCAAATTATAGAATTTTTGTTCCTTCTTTTGAATTTGTAAATTATGTATTTTTTCTTATATATTCCATCTGTGATGATTTGTGATTTCTGAACAACTGCTTCCTTTAGTAATCTCTTTCTTTATCCTTGCATCCATTCCCTTCATAGGATCTTTCTTCAACTTTTCAGTTTGTTTGTCTTGTGTAACTCTTAAGCTCTTTAACATAATCTTCTCTTAATGATAACAGTCTCCTTCAATTTTCCAGAGATTGTAAAGGGGCCTTAGGCATGGAAATTATTAATTTGTTTGGAAGCTATCCAAAAATAATTTTTTTTCTCAAGTTCTTTAATTTACACAATTAGCCAAATTTATTTTTAAGTAATTCATACAATTAAATAACCTCAAAATTTGAAGGGTATTAAAAATAAAAATTGTCAAATTTTTCAAATTTGTTTTTCTCGAATTAATGCTTTGTTTGAAATAAAGGTAGACTTACTACATTTCAAATTTAAAATTGTTTATAACAATTTTAAAATTAAATTTTAAATTTGTTATAATCAATTTAAAAATGCTTTAATAGGGTGCTGCACAAAAGTATAGAACCACTGCAAATGTACTATATGAAGGTTAGGAATTACACATATGATGTAACTACCTTTCTTATGTTCAAGATTTATAAAAACATAATTTGTCAAAACTCATAGTTTTCTATACTGCAGCAAACAGCAGAAATTGTAAAAAAAAATGATTTTAAGCACCACAGAAGTATAGAATAGATTAGTAAATGAATGCAAAAAAGCATTAAATACTACAAAATAGTTTAATTTAGTCATTTATTTGTGCACATCCTTTGCTAATAACATCGAAAATGTGATTTGACATGCTATCAACAAGACTTTTTATGATCAATGCTTCAAGGGAGTTCCAAGCAGTGACAATTGCTTGTTTTAAGTGTTCAGTGTTGGCATATTGACGATTTTGTTCATAAATTTGGCTAACCCCAAACATTTTCTATAGAGTTGCAATCAGGAGAATGAACTGGCAAATTCGTTTATTTTTAAATCACTGTTTCATACCTTGTGATACATGGATAGATGCATTGTCCTGTTGGAAAATAACAGGAATTCTTCTGAATCTATGTTTGTATGGCAGCAATTTGTTCTCCAGAACTTGTTGATAGTCGGCGCTGTTTGTTGTTACAGGTAACAAATGCCAAATCCAATTTTCCCAATGCAGAAAAAGCACCCCAAACCATAACACTTCCTTCGTGAAAAGTACTTGGGCTCTTTTCGTAAATCACGCCAGTAAAACGCTAAACCATCTTGCTCATTCAAATTAAATGTTTTTTAGTTCAAAAAAGATTACCTATACAACAAAAAGGTTGTTACTTCTTGTGCTAGCACGATAGGTCTAAAAGAAAGAAAAAACTTACTTTATTCCATTGAGTGGCCATATTTTCCTAGCAAAATTGAGTCTGGCAGCTTTGTGCTCAGGCTTAAGAGGAGGAGTACTTCTCATTCGAAACTGAACAATGTTGTTGTTTTGTGTAAAACCCTTTGAACAGTTTTGTGATGTACTTGAATAACCAAATCGTCTCAAATTTGACATGTAGACATGGCAGATTAGAGGTTGCATTAACAGTTCGTCTGCATCTTGCAAGGTAAGCTTTGAAGGACGTTCACCTCTATACTTTGGTCCATAATTTTCAGGATTTGACAAATAATGCTGAACTACCTTTTTAGAATGCTTGATGCTGTTTACTACTGTCTGATGACTTAAACCAGTGCTTCTCAAAGCTAAAATTTATCCTTTCTCAAAGTCTGTTAGTAAAGGGTACCACGAGACATGATGAAAAGAAAATACTTTCACATTTCAAACTTGCAAGAAAGATGGCAGTTCTATAGTTATATGGCAGTATGTAAATTGACTTCATTGCTATTCTGCAGTCAACCATGAATTAGAAGCTAAAGTTTCTTAAAATTATGTTTTTATAAGTTAGGTGCTGAATTACATATAGAAAATCTATTTCTATCTATTAGTGCATGTTCTGACCTCAAAAGACCAATTTCTTGAGCGGTTCTATACTTTTGTGGAGCACCTTATGAGAGAATATGTAAAAATATGGAAGTATTCATCTTGTTATATTGAAAATTTTGTGCTTCTATGTATTGAACTTAAGTGTTTGCTTATCTTTTTGTTAATATTTCTATTTTGAATTTTTTGAAATTTTCATTATAACTCTAACACTCTAGATATGTAACCTTTTGGTAATGAATTTGAGAGAGATAGTTCTTATATTACTATTACCATTATTATCATTAATTGTAATATAATGGTTATAAGAAATAAATATCACTTTCAAATTCATTTCATTCTTGAAGAATATTTGCTCAAAATTTTAGTGTAATTTTTATTTTATATATATATATATATATTGTGTGTGTGTGTGTTGTCTAAAAATGTTACTTTACATTGTAGGAATTAACTCTTAAATTTTCATAATACATTTTTTATATTGCAGTATTAATACTATTATAGAGAAAATGCATTTTGTTTTACAAATTAAAGATGATATGCATTTAATTTAAATTTAAATATTATTAGAAAAAGAAATTGAGTATTGAATATTCTTATTCGTATTTATCTAGAGAGTACCTAATTAAGTTAAATTTTGTAATAAGTAAAACAATTACTGTATATTCTGTTTCATTCAAAGGATGTACTTTGTCAAAACATATAATGTCATTCTGAAAGCTTCTCACTAACTACTAGGCATTGCTCATCTCCATTTGCCAAAGAAGAAAGTTTTGTTGATTTTAGTGTTTAAAAGTTATTTTTATTAAAATTTACTATACTTATAACCTATAAATAGATTATAATATATTGATATAACCATTAATAAGACACAGTTTCTTAAGTGAAATAGAAAAGGGATATGTTTGGAAATTCAGATATGAAAAAGCTGAAACAATTTTCATGCAAGTGCAAACTGAATCATTGTTATAATATAAATTACTGCATTTTTAAAAAAGATAAACTTTTATAGATAACAATTATTAAGCATTGCATTTATCATGTACAGTTACAAGTAGATTTCATTGCAGTAAAAATGGCTTTGTACAGTCACATTGGCACATTGCCACTGTACCACACATAGCTGCACATGGTCAAAGCAAGCTGACAAATCACAAATATTTCATCATGGAATGATATGAAGGCAACAAGGTTTGTTTTGACAAGGACATCACTAGATGAAACAAAGTACATTTAAATCATTCACAGTTAATGTGATTGAAATTATTTTCAGATTGCTGTAAAAATCTGAGAGTAATTGCTGTAAATTTATGCTAAAGATGACAGAAAATTATAATGAGGAAAACAATAGAAAATACATACTTGTGTTTGATATTCCAGGAATTCATACATTTTAATGAATATATATAGAAATCATATATTTTAGATGCTAATTTTTAGTGGAAATAAGAATTAATTGTAATTTTTGAATGCTATTTTAAACTTCATATTTACCTATGAAGATTAAAAAAAGAAACAAATTGACATTTAATGTTTTAGACTTTAATGTAATTATTTTTCCAGTTTTTAACATATTATTATTATTTGATATTTATTTTTAAGAGTTAAACCAAGAATAGAATTAATTGAAAGTTAGAAATAATTTTCTATTTAAAAAATGTTGACTATATACTTTTGCTGGATATTTATTTGAAAGTAAATGATGATAACATTTATACAATATTTAATGTTATCAATTATATAATAGTAAGTAAGTAAGTAATGTTTATTGTAATAGGATTGAACCTGTTACATGGGGTGTTTCAATTATTAACCAATCACAATCATATAACAACATATTAGTTCCATATAATATATCTTAGTTATTTAGTTTAACATGTTATCAATTATATAATAACTAGTAGCCAATTTAATAATAATATGAACCATTTATTATGAAAATGGGGCAAGTCTGTTTTTTATTATTGCAATATATTTAAGGATTTGCATTTCAATAAATTTTAAAAAATTGGTAAGCACTAGTAGACAACTTATGTATTTTGTGGTATTAGATAGTGTAAATTTATTATCCAGTAGTGTTTATTGATGATGGCTGAAGAAAATAAAGATTTTCGATATATCCAGATGGACTTCCACACTTCCAAAATTAATGAATTATTGTAAACATTAATTAAATGGCTAATATTTTTAATCAGCCTTATTTTTAATAACAACAACAAAATACTAGGATATTTTATTTAAATATTTATTTATTTGATGAAAAATAAAAGTAAAACATTAAAATTATATATTTTTGTTTGCTAATAATTTTTGCTGCCTTTATATTTATATTTTGAATTTTATTTATAATTTAGCAGTTTGAAGTAGTCTTGATGAACAAGAGGAATATATGATAATAAATCCATGTCATTATATTTTTCTGATGTAATTAGCCTAGTTTTTTCTATTCAAAGAAGCCAATTTTATATTTATAAAATTGTTTGATTTTTCCTCATTTTGGTGATAACATTTTGTTCCATTGACATTTTATATAGTACATTTTGTGCAAATCTGATTCAGTGTATGTGTATATATATACATATTTATATATATATAACTAATTTTACCATTACTAAATTATATATAAAGTATTACTTTTAACTTCTAGACAAATTGGATATGTATAAATGATAATTACACACCTTTAAAAATCTCAAAATTGTAGTAAATAATTTTTGATCTATTACTAAGATCGTCTGAGATTCACTTTAAAGTTCTAAGATTGTTTTTTTTTTTTATATTCCAAAATTGGAACATTAAAGTGACCTGAAGATGATCTTAGTAATAGATCAAAAACGTTTGTCTATTAAAGTTATTTATTGGAAATTTAAGGTTTTTAAAGGTTGTAATTATTGTATATGTAAAGTATTCAGCTAAAACTAATTTTGATCCAAGATGGACTTGTGTCACTTTCAGAATAAACATGTTTGCAATACTATGAATCATCAGAACTTCCATTGTTGAAATGTTAAGAATTTTGAATTATTTTGACTATAGATTGTTTGCAGATAAAAATATCATATTAAGTTTTACTGTTGTTATCATAATCTTCATTTTTTCAAAAATGGACTTGTCCCTCTTTCAAAATAAATGGCTCGTATTACTATATTAAATTGAAACATAATTTTTAATCACCTTTGATCTCTGATCTTTAATTACTATATTTGATATATTAGTGTGTCAAAATCTTTACATATATTGGAATTTGATTTTATATTCTTATAGATAAATATGAACACGATGATAAGTCGTACTAATCTTAAACAACAGCTGCAAAGAGAACAGACTCAAGAACAAGAAAAGAAAGAAGCTGAACAAAAACAATTATTAATTGAACAAAGACTTTTTTCATGTTCTGCTCCTTCCAGTTCATCATCAGCAATTAGTGTGCCATCTGCAGCCATAGTGAAATTACCTCGTCAAGTTTTACAGGTATAATAATTATAATAATTTATTTTAAATTAGTTTTTATTTGCCAAATTAGCAGTTAATATACATATGATAAAAAAATAAAAAATAATAGTTTGAATGTTGAAAGCTAGCTTTAATTGATTATTATGTGCAAAGTTTATGAAAGAGTGGATGAATTTGCATATGCACAATGAGTACCAATGAGCTAGTAAATTTGCTTGCAATTTGCTTATGGTACAGTACATAGTGTTGCAATGGTTCTGTATAGTGATATTTTTTAAACCCCATTTAAATGGCATAATTGGCAGTTTTCCAAAATTAATTCAAAAATAATGACATTCTTAGCAAAAATAATTTATATATCTTTCAAATTTTAATCCAAACTATAGTAACCAAAGAAAAAGAATCTGTGATAGTGACTTTTAAGTTACAAGAATCTCTACTTGTAACACTGCTACTCCTTTCTGTTCTAATTGATCCTGATTTATTGAAATATGAAATGTTAAGAAAGTGAAACTAATATTATTATTAATTATTTATAAAAGTTAAAAACAAAGTCTGCCCAAAAGGGACCATCTTTTATTTTTTTTGCATTCCAGACAAAAACATTCTTGCCAACTGACCTTTCTCTGTACGCTACTTGTTGCCAGAAGTTTAAAAAAATGTCCTTTTAAAAAACACAAATTACATCTAATTAAAATTACAAAGTAAAGAAGTGCTGGAAAAATGTAGATTTTAGGAAAGCTAAAATCTTTCCTAAAATCTACATTATCCAGCTCCTCTTTTGAATAGGTAAAAGCAGCAACAACCCCAACGAAAGTATGGATGGATGAAAGCAACGAGTCTGTATGTCACCAGTTCCTTTTTAGAAATTACTTTGTAATTTTAATTAGATGTAATTTGTGTTTTTCAAAAGGACATTTTTTAAACTTCTGGCAATGAGTAGCCTACAGAGAAAGGTCAGTTGGCAAGAATGTGTTTGTCTGGAATGCAAGAAAAATAAAAGGTGGTCCCTTTTGGGCAGACTTTGTTTTTAACTTTTATAAAACTAATTCTCCATCGGACCAAAAAATTTACAGATTAATTATTTAGTTATTTATGAACAATATGCTCTATTAAAGAACAAAACATTCTGATTGTGTAAATGTTAAAGTAAAAGATGAGATGTAGGCATTTTGCTGTGTCACTCACTGCGCATGATTACACGGAGTGAGTTTTCTAGTCAGAGAGTAAACTTTGACCAAGTAGTGACAAAAGTAGCCTGGTCTTCAACTTTTACTCACTTAGATGAATCACCAAGCAAGTCTATTAGTTGAAGCAATTACATTGAATGAGTTTAATAGTAGCTGATAAATTTGTCAGCAAAATGGCAAATTTATCTTCATGAAACACTTTTTGAAGTAATCGTAGAGACAATTAGCATGTAACATACTGCATGACACAAAAGGTGGGATTACACAATATATGGTTCAAATCAAGTACCAGGCCTGGACTTAATGGGAAGCAAAATATGATAAATATTAATAATAATATTAATAAATCAGACTTTTTTTTATGGGAATCAAGAATGTTTCAGAGTTATTTATTTTTACAAGAACTATTGCCGTGACATTTCAAGTTGCATTTTATGTTCTTTAAGCGACATTATATCAATGGCCTGAAATAATTATTAAATCCAAAACTTTTTAGTGCAGTTGGCTTCCTTTTAGTCATATGACTGTATTCCAACTATTAATTTTCTTGGTCCAACATAATAATTGAAAATTTTAGTGCAAAAAATTTTTTTTTATTGTTAGTCTATGGAGAGACATTGTTGTAAATAATTGGTTGTAATAGTTTTTGTACATCCTTTTTGAGCTCTGATTGGTTTTTTCTATTTTGAATGACATTAGATTGACGAATAAATGTCTTTTCAGAAAAGACTGATTCAAATTTCTTGGGAAGTCCCTCATCCTTTTTGACTATTCGCAAACTATGAGAGAACTATTATTCATGAACTATAGAAGGTGCTACATTTTTACAAAATGGCTACTTTATCTGGGTTGCTTGTAACTAGTAATGTAAAATTAATCATATATTACTGTCTGATATAATGATATATGCTGCGTGTAGCTGTTTATCGAGAAATTTTATAGAAGGAGAACAATTACTGCTAGTGGGACACATCATTACATGGTATCAAAACAAATGAGTGAGATCATTCTATACATATTTGTGCTCTTTGTGTTAAAAAACATCAGCTTTGACATTGTCCTATCAGGGCTGGATTTACAAGTAAAAAGCTATGTAGGTTGTTGCTTAGGGCCTCAAACATTTGTACAAAAAAAGAAAATTGAAGTCAAATTTTGTAATAAACATTTTTTTACAAACCGACAAAATATACTTTACTTTTTATTTTGTGTAGTAGTTAATTAAATTTTTTTCTAAGAATTAACATAAGATCTTTTTAAAAAAATTGATAAAACCAATTTTAAAAAAGATTTTTAATGGAATGGGTATAAAAATTTAATTAAATTCAGTTATAAAACAGAAGACTAGTGAAACCTCACATCTTTTTCTTCCAATATCTGTATTAAATCATAGACATAATCTGATTTAATTCTTTTCTTTTTATGATTGACTTCTAAAATTGTGAAGGGTTGGTAAGGGGACTTACATTCAGCTTAAGGCTTCGAAATGCTTAAATCCGTCCCTGTTTTCCACACAAAATTACTGGCATTTTAAACTTTAAGAAAATATGTTTTAAAATTGACAGCATAACTTGTTCATGTAAAGCTGGACAATTGGGAAACTGCCGATTCTTAACAGTCTAATCCACTCTTTCAGAATTCAGAGAAACTCAAATATAATCGACCAATTTCTGAATAATCATCTGTTTTTCATGTGGGAATAGACAAAAACTTATATCAGGCTTCCGTAAGGCTTTGAAATTGCAATTTGGAGCGCAACAGAAAGCTTTGCTTTTTCTATTGCTATTCATCTTTACTGCTGATAATACACAAGAATGAATTAAATGACCCAGATAGAATAGTTTTGTTTTTAAACACCAGAGGGTGAGCATCCGGTGAAAAATGCGAATACCAATCAGAATCTAAAATGTAAACAACTGCTAAAAAATTGTTATTTTCATGGTTTTTCAGCATTATTTTAATTTATTTTTATGTTATTTAATATCTATTTAGACAAATAAGCAAGTTTTCCAAAGCATAAAATTGAAAATTTCCTCTAAAATAGAAACTTCCTGATAACACTGGAAATGACATTCTACTATAGAACTTTGGAATAAAAACAACGATGGAACTGAGCGAGAAGATAGGAGTGTCGTGTTTATTTGGGAGGCCTTTCTTACCGCTGCACTAAATTCGTGCAATACTCCCACGCTTGATTTGCCTGTTATGTGGGTCAACTTATATAACAGATTAAGACAACTCCTATAACTCCACATCTTAGTAATTTATAGCGCATGCGCTATGTCACCACGCGCGCACGTTTAAATTTCTTCTCGCTCAGTTCCATCGTTGTTTTTATTCCAAAGTTCTATAGCGGTTTTTTCATTTCAAAAATTTTTGGTTCGAAAAAGGATTTTAATGACATTCTAACATCACTTATTCTGTTTGATTGTTCTAAACATCATTATGATATTATGTATTAGACTTAAAATGTTCGATATCTAAACCAGAAAGTGTGTTAGCTAGAAACTTCAGCACTCCCATTCAATGTTTCCTCTAAGCTGCACGGCCACGCACTGCTCAAATTGTTGTTACACACAAGAATTTATGTGCCACGCAGGCGAGCATGCACACTGATTTGAATTGTTTACTTATTTCTCACTTTGTCTGCAACATGATTATTGCTACATATATTTCGATTAAATACATTAAATCATTGACAAAAGATAATATTTTGTATGGAAGTATGTTTTAAAATGAATTTTAATCTCTACTTTATAATTAATTATTTTAATTTTTATAGGAAAAAATAAGATTGTATATATATGCTCAGAAAAATTTTTTGCTCAGAATCTGCTCAGCAAAATTTTTTTTGCTCAGAGAATTATATGTTTCGCTCATCTACAAAAAAAAATTAGAGGGAACATTGCTTCCATTTCTGACCTCCAAAAGTCATAAAACAGTTGGGTGCTAATGGCTGTGTGAAAGGAAAAAGTTCTATACTTAGAAACTTCAAACTTGTTTGAGAGAAGAAAAACTTATATAGATAACAGATAAAAAAAATCGGTTCAATTTGATTCTTTGCCTAGTACATAGCAAAGTGAGTTTTGCAAGAAAATTTTACGGCTAAATGTTTCAAATAAAACATTAATAGTTTTATTACATAGTCAATCAACATGAAAATTAGAAAAATTAAGAGCTAAAAAACAGAAAATATAGCTATTTTAGTTCGTTTGTTTACAAGCCCACTTTGATGAAAGAGCTTGAGTAGACATGGTTTTGGCAGCAATTTTCCCAGGCATCAGATTCTTGGTTACTTTTATTGGATAAAGCCAAGTCTCTCAAGCCAGAAAGCACCAATCTGAGCTTAAAAGGAGTGTAAGTAATAATTTTATTATCCAATGAAGTGGAAAAGGTTCTCCATAGACTTAACACATGAAGGGTTTGTTTCACTGCATTAAAGAAACAGGACCCACATTGCAACAGAGTGAGTAATAGACTCACTTGAAAGAACAGATTTGGCCTGTACCTTCCGTGGGCTGCATAAACATTGAGAGGGGGCTGTGTGTCCCTCAGGCCGCAGGTTTTGCATCCCTGCTATAACATACAATTACATAAAAATCCGAGGATTAGTCATATGTATAGAAATACTAAAGTGATAATGATGTTAATGTGAAAAAAAATGCTATTCTACTATGAATATGAAACTAGCTCATAGTTGTTATGTATTTTTTGACTACGTAGCAATTTACTCAACTCTTCTTGTATTAAATACTGTTGATAATATAGAAATCGTCAACATGAAAGATGAATTAAATAAAGTTGCCAGGACAAATATGGATTCACAGAAAAAAAATATATTTCTTTATTTTTTATAAAAATATATTTCTTTTTTCTGTGAAAGATGAATGTAATGGCAGAATGCAGATATTGTTTTAAAAACAGCCAAATGATATTTTATTCTATTTTACATTGTAAAGTGATGTTTTTAATAATACTGAATTTTATATTTTAGGTTCAGAGTAGATTGGAAAATCCAACACAATATCATGTTATACAAAGTCAGAAACGGCAAGTTCATCAATATCTTAGTAATACCCATGGAGCAAGTGGTAAGAGTCTTCAAGATTCTGCTGTAGGGAGTAGCCCACAAGTTGTACCTGTATCTCCTATTCAATTGCAAAATAAACATGAACCAACTCCAAACAGTCCATTATCTGTAGCACCTAGTAGTTCTGCAGCAACTAGTCCATCAGAGGTTAGTCATTGTAATTAAAATAATTTTTAATTATTTTTATAAAATCTAAAGGAAGTTTTTGAATTTTTTTTTTAAATCTAGAAATTGATTAAAAATATGAAATCAAAAATGTAAGAAAATAATTTGCTTATGTGATGTATGAACTAATATACTGTACTGTACAGTACATACTTCCTCTGAAAAGATTTTTAATGCATTAGATTTATTATTAAAGATCCTTTTCCTTTTTTTCCTCATGTTTGTGATAGCTACTCTTTTTTTATGTTTGTATCCAAGCATTTATAATCTGGTTTTTGATTGCAAACTTTTTTGCTGCATTATACCTCTGAGAGAGATAGCTGAATCTTCAAATATAAATTTTTAAAAAAGTTGTTATTAGTAATGTATTTTGTTAATTTTGATCCTTAATTGACTATAATGATGGTGATATTTTGTAATTAATAAAACAAATTTTTATAATAAAAACACACCAAAAAAATCTAAAAAACTGCATTAACCATTTTAATTTTTAATGTTTTTGGCTATACAGTCAAACCTGTTTTTATGCGGTCTTTTTTTGTGCGATTTTTTTATGCGATTTTTTATTTGTGTGGTATAGTCGGCGACTAGTCTCGTGAGATTTGTCATGTCTCACGTTGACTTATTATAGCTAAATAAACTTATTATAGTAATATTATTGCATGAATACGCGAAAAATGAAATAATTTATTTTTTAAGTCAACAAAACACCACCTGGACAAAAATATGTAAAACAGACGATCGATGAGACGATGCAGTCAAGTGCTGACATCTGTTGTCAATAAATTCTATTTCGTACGGTTTTGAGTTATTTTCTATGTGAGACTTTTTTTATGCGATCCCTATTGACCGCATAAAAAAAAATATATTTTTTAAATTGTGTTGTGAAAACTATTTTTTATAGCCACTCGTGAAGTTTCGTGCAATTTTTTTTTTTTTAATGCGTTTTTTTATGCGGTCCCTATCCACTGCATAAAAACAGGTTTGACTGTATTTTACTGATCTTCCTTAGGAGAAATTTACGAAGCAAACAATGGTTACATTCAACTAGAATGATAAATTTTAAACATTCCAGAATAAACAATTTAAATGTTAGTACTAGACCTTAAAAGTTATAAAAATTTTTATAATTTTAATACCATCAACAAACCTTATTAAAATTCAAGAGAATTTTTTTAACATTATCACTTATCTTATGTTGTTAAATCTTATATTGATGTGAGGTGTTCAAATTTCTTGATATTTGACAAGAAAAATTATATTCTAATATGAAAACATGAAACTAATAACTCATAACTAATGTTATTTATGAATATTTTTACAAGAATTCATTTTATTTTAAATGTTGCATATTTATAATAATAATTTTATCTAGACAATAAAAATATTTTATGGTTTGTTTATATTTATTAATTGGTTATATTATTATTTATTGGTTATTTCAATTATTGGTTATATTCATTCTAAACTTAAAACTGTTGTGACTGTAAAAATTTTTAAAAATTTTTAGGTTAATGTGAGCCTAGGTATACAAAATGGCGATCGTCAACAATAACCTAAACGCACCTATATTTAAACATTTTTAAAACGTAAATTTGCTACTTACTTTCTCCCCTGCTTTTGGTTACTTTTCCTACTCTTGGACCAGAAACGAAAAATAAAAAAGTTGTCATACTACCTATAAATTCAATCGATGTATGGACGAAGTGAATTACAAGATTTTATACATCAGTGGTTCGAACAAAATTTGCCTGTATTGCACATAAATTTTACTCCTTTTAAGAACTGCAGTCTTATGATTCACATCTCTTGCCTTTTCATCTACAATAGGCAGCGTCTCCATAGAGGGTGGCACCTGCGATCCACGGCCACCTAGCCTTCCATGTGTTGTTCACGTTGTCTTTTGGGTTGGAAATCACTATTACATATCCTTGGTTATGACAAATTTAACACATTTACTTCACATTTGCACACTTTAAAACACGTTTAACACTTTAAACGCACATTTGAGCCACATGTATACCCTTTACAAAATTTTTACCTCGCTTACACAATGTTAACACACCTTTAATACACTTTTATGACATTTAACACACATTAAACACATTAAGGACACGTTTAACATGTTAATTACCATTCACAAACTTTCCTCCTTGATAACTTTAGACTTCGAGTATATTGTACAAACTTTAAAAAAACACAACCCCTTTAAAAAGTTAACAACGTGCATAATCCATCTACATCGTAACCAAAATTCGAAATTTACATTATTTCTCATGTTTCCTGAATGGAATTTTTTTATGGATATTTGAATACAAAGGCATCATTACTATCAGCGCCATCTACATTTTTTTTCTAAAAACACTTGCCATTGAGGCTACCGGAAGCGCCGCCATTTTGTATACCAAGGCTCACATTAACCAATTTTTAATATACCTTAGATTCAATTTTTAATCGTTAACAAATTTTTAAACAAATTAATGAATATCATACAAAAATAAAAACTTCAGTAATAACATCATTGGATGAAAATGAAAATGTTCTTATAGAAATTAACGTTATGCTGGACATGTTAAAGGTGTGAATATATTTACTTCAGTAATAAATAAAATACATATATTATGAGTCAAAACACCACTTAGAAGTGTTTATTATATCATTCCAGTCTACTATCAAAAGAGTTAAATTATATTCCAGTAAGATTTAATTAAAAAAAAGTTTTTTAACTAATGTTTTCAGTCTGCAATTGGAGATCATCTTCAGGTTTGTATATTCGATGATGAAATGATTAAATCAAAGAATGATGTGTTTTGAAAAATTAAATAAAAGAAATTCTCAAAATATAAAACAGAAATAAAAGTAACAGAAAATATAAAAGTAAACATTTAAAGACTATAAAACTATAAGTGGAAACCTTTCATAATACTGTCCCTACATCATACACGATGTAGGGACACGATCATGTATGATGTACGAAACATGATCATATAATACAAATTAAACCTTACTGGAATACAATTTAGGGCTTTTGATTGAAGTGTTTATACATATATTATGTGTATATATGCACTTGTGGGGCTATGTACTAGTTTAAGAAATTACAAAGATGACTTTGAATTATGTTATAAAATTGAATTGTTTTCCTTGTCACTGGCTCTGGAAGAGGAAGATGTTCTTGCAGTTAGTTCAGGCACTGTGCTGTGGTGGCTTATAAGTACACTAGACAGTAGGTACATATGTTTGTACAATGCTCTGCATATATCAAAATTTCTTTATGGATCATACTCTGTTGGACATGGTCTATGAAAGATGCTAAAATACTGATGTTGTTCAATACTATGAAGATAGATGTTTACAAAACAAAATGGAAGACCTTAGTTTATGGCAGATTTGATAATTCAGTGACCTTTTCAAAATAGAGAATGTAGAAGTCATCCGTGATGACAATGCCAAGTGCAGTTTGGTGAAGAATACCAATGACAGTGAGTGGTTGAAATAGCATCTCCAGTTAGAGCATCCAGACAATGACCTACTCATGCACCTGCTAGATGAAATTTCAAAACTTAATGATAATGCATCAGTGTGTTAAATGTGTCTAGTACAAGTAGACAAAAGCACCTATTTCCAAGTGATTATCATCATGTGTTGCAGTTGTTGAATATGATACATTGGACAACAGGGATGTTTAGGTCTATGTCAGTTCAATCTCTAGGCAGTAATAATTATTTTTGTTACATTTATCAATGACATAGCTTATATATTGTAACAGCCTGCATTTATCATAAGAACAATGTGTTGCTCTTATAATTCAAACAATATTACATGTGTACAGAAGCTGTCACTGATTAAAGAGTTAAGAAATGACTGACAACAGTTGAGAATAAATGAATGAGACTTTGATGGTAACATGCACAAAGATATCAACTATGGAAGTCATGTAAATTATGAATTTACAGGTAACACTCTAAAACTACAGAATGATCTTTTATATTCTTGAATAAGTATACTAATGCTAACTAACACTTACATATATTCAACAACATATGTAGGTGTTAGTACGTGGTCTGCATACAATCACCAGTATGCCAAATCGCAAATCAATCGGTACATTCATACCAGTGACACGGAATGTACAAACAGTAAATACATCCAGTTTGTCTGTCTAAGGGTCTATCTAAAAATTATTCCTTTGCATGACCAAGTTGCATGGTTGTGCTAAAACCTGTCAAAAAATTACTCACTCTCATATCTAAAAATGATTTATGTTCTTTTGACATCACAATAGGACATGCTGGAAAAGCCAAAGCAAAAAGGCTAGGTAGTATGTGTATGATTTAGACCCAGTGATTTCCAATCAGGGTACACAAAAAATTAATAATGGTGGATGTATTATAAGAATATTTGGATTCTGCATTGAGGCCTTTGGCAACATTATGGTATTCAACATTTAATTTTAAATAAAAATATAATTACATTTTTATTATATTTATCTATGTCCTTTCTCCAATACTTTTCAGTTGAAAAAAAAAAATTTTTTTTACATTGCTGTACCAAGGGTTTACTGTTTGACTAATATGCAAAATAAAACTTAGGAAAATAGGCTGCCAAAGGTGTGCAAATCAAAAAAGGTTGGGAACCACTTATCTACACAAAACAGAGTATTCCATCAATAATACAAATTTTACTCTATTCAGTGAGAGACATAAATTTAAATTTATTTTAAAAATCATAAAGTTCTTAAAATCTTGAATATTTATTAATTTATATATATATACACACTAGCTGTTATCACGGATTTTGCAATTTGATAGAAATAACCCTCCCTCGGTACTTCACTAAGGTTCTCAATCATTAGTTGTTACTAATTTGGTAAAATTACTGATTTTTGTTTGTTTCAAACTATGGACTGCTAATGCACCTAAATTCAAGTTTCAAATATTATGGTATTCCGAGATACAATAAATCTGAGTTTAATTTTTTTTCGAAACATAAATGACGTTATCTGAATCTCCCTAAATTTAAATAAATAATAAAATGTAAACATACGGAGCATTCACAAAGATAAAACCTTTGTTGTTGCCTTTTCCTTTTCATTGTTGCACACCATCAGTAGTCCATCGGAAATTACAAAAATTACGGAGACAACCTTCTCTTTTAAGCTACTGCCTCCACAACAAACATGCAAAAATGGTAAAATGTCCTCTGGTGTTTCGCCACTATCACAATAATATTTTAAAAAAATTAACAAAGTAAAATTGTGGCCGACGTTATTTCAGACACCATTGTAATTATTTAATTTATAACAATCTAAATATATAAAATTCTCATATGCACGACAATCAAATGCAGGTCATATCAACTTATACTAACTTATAACTATCTTACAATTAAGGAAAATGGAAAAAAAGCAAAAGGAATAGAAATACCTGGGGTTTTTTGTAGTGACGTGCTCTTGGATAGGACACCACTTCAAAACTCTCCTTTATTCGTGACCCTCTTCTTGTTGTAGACCTTTCATCTATTCCTGACTTTGTCATTTGTCCTCAAGGTTTTCTGTCCGTAGTCTATTTTTTCTTTCTAACTTCTTCGGCACCTCTCAGTCTCAGATCGTCCTTCTCAAGGTCTGGAGCGCTCTTTTTCCCTCCCTACTTCTTCGAGGTTCTCACCAAAAGTGACACTTTCTCTGTCCGTTTGGCCTCAGGGCCCCACATTATTGTTTGTTCTAATTATTTTTGTGGAAAAGATAATCCTACCTAAGGGCAAAAGGATTAGACAAGGAAGTTCTAGAAGGAATTCAGAACAAAGAAACAGGAAGGAAGGCTAAGATTAATTCAAATAAAATATACAAATATACAATATCATGGCCACACTATAATCGAACAGATATGTAATAACAAATTCAAATTTAAACAGTTTGAACATTTGGTTAAAAAATCGTAATACATAAATATTGTACGTTTGGAATTTAAGTTATTACCATCAGAAACAAAAAATCACATCTGAAATAGTATAGTAGAAGCTGTTCTTCTGGTTAAACCTTAATACTCTCCCTCTCCCCCTATGGGGGAATTTTGAAAAATCCCTTCTTAGTGTGCATTCCCATGGCATACTCTGCTAAAATGCAATTAAAACACAAAAACTTGCATCTGAAATAGTATAGTAGAAGCTGTTCTTCTGGTTAAACCTTAATACTCTCCCTCTCCCCCTATGGGGGAATTTTGAAAAATCCCTTCTTAGTGTGCATTCCCATGACATACCCTAACTGCGTACCAAATTTCACCACTTTAGGTTCAGCAGTTTGCTCTGGGCGATGATGAGTCAGTCAGTCAGTCAGTCAGGACAAGTAATTTTATATATATAGATATAATATAGAAAAAAAAACTGGCTATATATATATAACTAGCTTGTTATACCTGGGTTTATAAAGTACCGATTGCAGTAATTTTTACACCCAGTGTTGTGTTATTAATTGTAAATTTCAAAAAAAATAAATGTAATAAAACCCATTTTAAGAACATTATCACAATGCATATAGACTATATGGGAAGTATGTCCTTGTAAATAGTGAGTTTACATAAAAATTATTAGAATTAGTTTATTTATTTGGTTATGGCAATGTGGCATGATCTGTCAAAGGGATGCCTCTTGGGAGAACTTTTATGGGAAAATTGGCCCCTAATTACATGTTACTAATGTGAATAAAACCTGGAAAACTCCATGTGGCCAGCCTGTTGGTAGTGTTCCATTGTTTTATTCACTTGGTGACTGGTAGGCAGTTATTAGAATTAAGAAAGTACCATGCAGAAATGAAAAAACTGGAGTAGTTAGATTTGGAAAATTAAATACATATATTGTTTGCTCAGTGTAATACTTTCAATTCCATGCAGGTGAGTGCTATGTCCTACCTGTTGCAGTAATGATATAGTGCATCTGCTTTGCACTATATTGTCACAGTAATTAAGTGAATATAATAATTGGTTTTTAATTATATCCTTTTTTGTGTTATATATACATATAAAATGCTTTGCTTAAAATCATGACACATTTTTCAATCACAAAAGAAAAAAAACTAAAAATGATGACATAAGGAATTGATGAATTGCCACAAAGGTTTTTAATAAGGAGGTGAAGCCACTTAGTAACATTATTGTCTGAAACAAATTATAATTTGAAAACATTAGAATAAAATTGAAATGGTTTATAAATATCATAAAATTGGAATGATGACATCAGATTGGAAGTAGGGATGTGGATGGATAATTTCTCCCCTTCACTTCTCCAACCATGACATGATTTTGATGGAACTTTTCTCAGGTTGGCATTTGTGCATGTTATCTATCATACATGCAGAAATGCCAACCTGAGAAGAGTTCCATTAAATTGATCGTGACATAATCTCATCATGCACTCTGCAAATTAATGGAATAGCAGAGCATTTTAGCTGCACTGTTTCAGCAAAGACAATACTTGAACAGTAAGTACTAACAATGGCATTAAGTGGCAAAATATTCCTTACCTGTGAGTAATTTTAAGTTAAAATTAAAACAATTTACATATTTTTGGTTCCAAAATTTTTTTACTCCAGTAGGAAAACAAATAATAAATTACATCTTTCAGCTAAGTTGAAGTAGTGGGATGATCAAGTACAAGGTGACTTGCTGAAATGAAAATGTGGTTAACTGAAAAAAGCCTTGTAAGTGGAACAATACATGTGAAACCTTGTATTGTTCCACTCAGTGACCATTTGTTGTGGTTGATGTCAAAGAGATCAATGATGGGTGATGGAGCTGATAGTGTAAAAAATGACTTGGAAATACAAGAATAATGACAATTTGTTGTGCTGTCTGTTAACAGATGATGATGTAGATCAGCATACCTCAAGCCCAGTTTGTGATTGATGATCTCACTGTGGAAGAGGCTTTACAGTCAGAGGATTTAGACCATTTGTGATAAGCTACAGCCACTATACATCAGTAGCACTTATGAGGGAAATGGATTTGTCTGATGGAACTCATGCTTTAGGTGATAAATTGGTTTTGACTGTTTACTATACTATGACTGTTCGCCTGCAGATGGTATGTGAGTTGGCTTAAGATGAGGTTTGTTGTGTAAGGCACAGTAACATAGTGTTGACTACAGTAATATATGCTCACCTGTAACATTGTGGACACACTGTATATTGTTCAACCTGTAGCATGCAAGTGATATGTTGAGGTGATTGATGTGAAGACCACATATCTGAATGGATGGCTAAATAGGAACACACATTAAAATCCCAGATATCTTCAAGCCAAAGCCAAAGCCAAATAGTTTGGAAATGTCTGGTGACTTATACAGTTTGAAACAAGTGTTTCAAATTATGTGATGTAATGAAATGTGTGAACAACTTGTAAAGTTGGGTTTGAACAAGGTGGAACTTGACCTATGTATTTTCCCCTATCACAAATGGTCTGCAGCTTGCAACTGCATACATAGATTTCACATTTTCTGTCAAAAAGTATGCTAGGAAAATGTTAAAAGCTAAGTTAGCACAGATCTTTTGAATTATGATTTTTTGATGAGCCAACTGCTTTGCTTTGCATGAAAGGGCTAAGGATTAGAAGGGCACCTTTGGTTTGTACCCGACTGGTTACATTGAATGTTTGTTGATTGAAACAGTTTGACATGTTAAAGTGTAAACCAGCAAACTTAACTGTTTTGCCTGATGACTGAAACTGAAAATAAACATATGAAAGATGTGCTATAAAAAGAACTAATAAGGTGTAGAAACAGTTGTGTTGCTTTGAGCACAGTGGAATCAGAGTTTTATGTGTTGACAATCAGCATTTGTGAAAGCTCTGGGTTGAACAATTCTGAAATGATGTGCTTATGAAATGGAAAATGGAGCAAGTGAAGCTAGTGATTTTGATTGATAATAGCATTACAGTTGGTTTATGTATGACCTCAACAGTGGCAGGGAAAAGCAACCAGTTTGATATAAGCCTAATGTTTATATATGAATTTGTTGCAATAAGTTCAATGGAAAATAAAAGAGAACACTGCAGACATTTGTACCATGCCATTGGCAAAAGTTAAATCTATGTAAACAAGCTGTGGGTTTGAGTCCCGCTCTAGGCCAATTCTTTTCTTCCAGAAATTTCTAAATTTTAATTTATTATAATAATTAAAATTAATACAAGAAGGCAGTTTAACCACCTACCTATAGTCAAATTAATTAATTAATTAATTAATTATTAACATAGCCCAAAAGTTTGCCCTATAAGTTTGGCAAGATCATTTGGCTTAATCAATTAAATTTACCAATTATGCTAGCAAGCAGTAGGCAAACTAAGTTCATCTCATTGTGCACCAAGTGAAGGAGTATTGATATTTGTGGTGTAGCAAAAGTGACACTATGGTGCATGGAATTTTTTAAATTTGCTACATATATCTGACTATACAGAAAATATAATATAAAAAACAAACAATAAAGAACAATACAGAAAACAATGTTAAAAAGTGGCACCACAGTGTCACTTTTATATTGTTTTAGTTTTTTTAGTTGTTGTTGTTGGCAGTTCTGTTCTTATGTAAGCCTTGTGTGTGCATGCTGTGTTATAATTAAACTGTTCTTTGAGCTTAAGTCCAAAGTGTTACATATTTATTTTTTATTATAAGTCTACATATATGAAATATAAGCAATTTATATTTTAAAGGTGGAAGAATTTTGGGATGATTTTAGCCATTTAGAAACTGGATTGGATTTTGACGGTGTAGAAGTTGATTGCAATGTAAATCAACCTAATACTGTAAGTTATATTATTATTATATTAATATTATTTTTGCACATTTTTAATCAAGCATTATGGCAATGACTCTGCACCAAATAAAAAAAGTCTATAAAGACACTGAACACACCTTATACACTTTTTCGGGAATTAATTTGAATTAAAACTGATGTTTTTGGTCTGATTGATATGCCTCTGATTTGTTCCAATTATTAAATTTAATACTGTTCCAAAAATAGAATCTGTTTAAAAACCCAACAAGGCTTATCAATCAACTCAAAAACATTAATTTTAATTAAAATTAATTGCTGGAAAATTGTGTAAAGTGTGTCCAATGTCTTTATATATTGTGATAGTTCTAGCTTTGACTATTATTGGTAAAAAGTCACTGACTGACTATTTACATGAGTCAGAGTTGCCAGTTGTCGGGGCTTATTTCTCTGTCCCAAATACCTATAGTAATTTTGAATATCTTGTTTTGAAAGATAATGTAGTGTGTAAAACTTCAAGATTTTCTATAAAAAGATTGCTGAAATATAAGCAATTGAAAAGTGCAAAAATAAGTACCTAACCTGATGGCTGTGTGATAGTCTACCGAAATTATTTTTTTATACGGATTAAAGAGAGAGACATTTATGGAAATATATAAAACAGCTACAATATTGGATATTTGCTATATTTTCTTCTTTTCTTCATCCGACACTGCATACACTTAAGAGAAATAAACTATTGGGTCTAGAAAGCTCAAATTTTAAACTTAAATGGTCTTTTTATCAGTGAGATGCTTGCAAAACTTCCAAGTCTGTAGGTTAAAGTTTGCAGGAATTCTCTGTAGAGCCATTTTACTTTTATTGCTTAATTTTACACTTGTAAGGATAAAATTGCACTGAAACAAATGATTTCCATTCAAATTGTTATCCAGAATAACAAAATCTCAAATTTATGTGAATTAAAACTTTTTATAACAATTTTTGTAAATGGCATATTGAAAGCTTTTAGTCGGTGGCTGTTGTATTGCTGAGTGCTGACCAAACTGTACAATTTGTCATGGTCTTGATGTAATAACCCAATTATTAACCAAAAAACAATTGATATCCAAACAAAAACATCTAAGATGTAAAAAAATTGCATCAAGTAAAAACTTATGCCAATTTAGATGATAGTTGAGGTTTTTTCTTAGGAATTTTTCTTTGATAAAGATAAGGAAGTGATTTGTAGAAAACAGTAATATAGATAAAAAATTTTGTTGGTCTTGTGAATACCACTTCAAAAGCCAAACTTAATCTTGTTTAAAGCCAAAAAACTTGATTTTTAAGAAAGCACTCTTAACTTTTCTTAAGTAAAAAAATTATGTTTTTATAAATTTATCAACTCTACTTCCTTGTTAATTACTACGTAAATTCTCAGTAGATAGATACTATCATTCTGTAAAGTAGGAAGCCAAATTGCATGTTTGAATGCCTTTATTTAAGTTTACTCAAGGAAAATTGTAGACATATGGGGGATTTCTTCCTCAATGATGTTATATAAATTGTTGATTCTTGCACTGAGGGTCCGTGCTGTGTATTTTGTTTCCAATCCTGAGTGCAAGAATCAATCTTTTATATAATTATTGAGGAAGACAATCCTAAGATAGCTACAAATTTTTCTGGAGTTTTAAATAAAGGCATTGAAACACCCAGTTTGCCTTCCTAATTTATGATAACTTTTTAAATTCTCAATGGAGAGAGATGTCATTGAAGACATGTGCTTTAAAAAAAAAATTCATTGATTTGAAATTTCAAGACTGGGTGTCATCATAAAGAATCCAGTCAATTTATATAAAAATATTATTTGAATTTAATATTTTTTAATTAACTGAAGAAATTCTAAAAATATATTCTTCATGTACTAATATGAGGTGAATTCAGAAAGTAAAGATATGAGACCAGTAGAAATTCAAGGAAAATTATTTTTTTTACCATTTGCTGCATTGCTGTATCTGTTAGGGTCTAAGTCATACAACAGAAGTCACTTGAATTTTAATTGAACTTTAATTGCATCATCATTATGCTCGCATTGTGTGTGTTCAAAATGGTCATGTCAATTTGTAATCCTACCAAGTACAAGGTTCATTTAATAATTTGATTCCATTTAGTTTGTCAGTAACTTATTTACATTTATGGTGAAGACATTATGAACATACAAAACCTGACAAAATGGTATCCTACTGCAAGACAATGCCTGTCTGCACACTGCTTGCATCACACAAGAGTTGTTGCAGACATTTAAGTGGGAAGTTTTGGAACAACCATTGCACAGCTCAGATCTTGCAGCAAGCAATTATCACTTGTTTCTGAAGTTGAAGGAACATCTCTCTGAAAAGAAGTTTGATGACAATGATAAGGTTCAAGATGCAGTGATGATATGGCAGTCAATCTAAAATTAAATGATTTAGAAATATTTTCTGGACTTTGTATCTTTACTTTACAAATATGCCTTGTATAATTTATTTATTTTGTATTGATGTGATTTAAGATATTTTATGTATAGACTTTGTACATACATTGACAAATGTTTGTGTTTAAAAATTCTGATGATTTCATCAATAGAATTTTTCTTTATATTGCAGATAACAGTGAATCATAAAGGATGCTTAATTTATATTTATTGTGAAAAATATTTGTAATGAGATGTGATTAATCATATTTTCCAGAATTTTTCAGAACTTTAAATTTTATAACTTAAAAATTTGGATATATTCTTTTTCTAGATACCTGGTAATACAAATATCATAAATCTTTTTGCCTCAATACCTGTTGTTAACAAAGTATCTGCCTCATGTCCTGCAGAAGTTACAAGAATTAAAGAAGAACCTGCTTTATTTACAGAAATAGATATTCATGCTTTGAAAGACAGGCAAAAGAAAGATAATCATAATATGAGTATGTTATTTTATATTATTAAGACATTTAATGTATGTAATTGTCCTTATTAGAAGCCTTCTGAAATTAAACATTTCCTGAAACCTGAGCTTTATTGAGACTATGATTTACTGCAGTGGTTCCCAACCGGTGTTCCGCGGAACACTGGTGTTCCGTAAGCATCTCCCAAGTGTTCCGCAGATTTAGTCGCAAATCGGAAAGTGTACAATCGTATTCGAGCCGCTGAATATCAAAAAATTAAAAAATTTTCATAAACTTAAATTTATATATATATACGACTCGTACTTATGGAATGTACTACTGTTTCGAATAAGATAAAGGCAATGATAAAAACTGAATGAAATATGTAAAAAACATCAGGCACAAGTTTCCCTTTAAAGTTATTTAGGTATATTTTTTCCTGTCTTAGAATTGGCGTTAATAATATGAGTAGAGATTTTGAATTATAACTGCTCAATTCTAATAAAATAACTGATGACAAGCTTATGTATTTCATATTAACTTAAGTAAGTGTTCCGCTAAAGAAAATTGCTCACAAAAGTGTTCCGCATCCTAGAAAAGGTTGGGAACCACTGATTTACTGTATGTTATTTATTATAAAGCCACACATAAAGTATGAAATATATTGTTTTTTAAAATTTTCTCTTATTGGTACTTCAATCCCCATTTATGTATGTATGTATATATACAGCAGGTATCCCTCATACAACATAGTACTTCTACAACAGTTTTTCTCTAATATGATTTGAAAATTGGAAATACCACCCATGCAACTTGACTTCTAGTTTTGCTCTAACACAGCTTTGGAAATCCTCTTTGTTATTCAATATTTTCTTTAATTCAAGTAATCGTGTGTGTCATCTTAAATTTGTGCATGGATTATAGAATACTAGTAGCCCGGGACACCCCCTAGTGGGCATTACAGGCATTCCGTGACAATAATAAATTCCTATTACAAATATACTGAATTATTTATATTGTTATTGGCCAAATGAATAATAATAATTTACATTGTTAATTTAAATGTTTGAAATATGACACACGATAGAGGTGCCTCTGGTGCCCGTATTTGGCATAAACTTACACGGATGGACGGACACACGTTCAATGGGTTATATATATATAGATTGAATTTTCAATTATTTTGTGCTTTTCGTCAGGCTTACTTTAATGAAACTGATGATGCAATTTTTTTCTTCTGTGTCCAAACTTTCCTATCAACCAGGTATCATTGTTTCTGCTTTTAGACTTTAGCTCTTAGACTGTCACTGTGTTTTGTTTTTATAGATTAATCTTTATATTTAGTAAAGTTTATTTAAACATTTTTAAGTAAGTGTTATTAAACTTTTTTTTTAACTGTAGGTAAGCAATCATTTGTAAAATTATGGACGAAATACAGCAGTATTTCAGTATTCGAACACAAATTCAGAAAAAAAGTCACTAGGTACTTTACTGAACAAATACCATCTGCTAGAATAATTTTTAATTAATAACATATTTTTATTTTGTCATCCATAAAGAAATTTTTATGATAAAAATAAAAAATATGAAAATGTTTCTGCTACTTCAGATCAAGATTGACAAAAAGCTGAGATGATAATGACGATACTTTGTAAAAAGAAAACACACACATTTAACTAAAATTAATACAGTAATAATGTGTAATACAGTATCTTCAAGTGTGATTGTTAATTAATTATTGATTGGAAATAAATTATCCATTTGTTTAATGAACATATTTCTCTTAGTAACAAAACAGAATAGTATACTTTTGCTAACTTCTATCTAACTGTATGTTTTGCATTTGTTCTTTGTTTTGTACAGCATGGATTTTCAGAACATAACTACAGTGTTATACGAGGGATACCTGTATATATAAAATTCTTATTAATTATTTATTTAATCAATCAATTGATTTTTGAAATTCCAATTAATCTGTAATCAGGTAATTGATCAAAATGCTTACTGGTGCATCACTAATTCTGTTTTCTTTTAATTAGAAAAATTATTAAAAATATCGGGTGGTAATGCTTGTTGCAAAGAGTGTTGGTGAATTTTTCGGTGTGCTTTTCGATTATGGAAAACGCTAAGGTTTTGATGATAATGTTTTTAGATATTATTAATAATGAGTAGATTGGAAACACATCCTGGTCCTATTAATCATACTCTGCCAAATCCATTAATTCGAGCTTCAACATCTACAGTGAAACGAGGTTGTTATCCAAGTGAAACCTTTTTTGAAGTCAATGTATAATGTAGGATAATGTTTTTGTCCAATATCAGAATGAAGCAAGTCTATACCTAAAGAAATTATCAAATTGTTCATCCAAATAATAAATAAAGTTATTTTGACATTAAATGAGGTTTTTACCAGGATTGACTGGCTGGTTAATTTACATAATGAATATGACAAACGATTAACTCATTTAGAGCTCAAATTAGAGGAATTTTGTAAGTTCAAACAAGATGTTTGAGATAAAAATAGTTGGGTTTTGCATTCTGTTGGTATAATGTTGAACGAGATGAGTAAGAAAAACATTCTAATTAAGGGTTTGACTGATGATAACTATGATTTGAACAGGAAAGTGCAAAACTCATTTTTTAAATTAACTGGCAGTTAAAAGGCAGCTCTAATGGCAAAGATTATAAAATTAAATATATCAAATACTATTTTGATTGAATTACTATTGATGGCAGATTTTAATTAAGAAACTAATTTTTGGTAATATAAAAAAATAAAAGATAATGAAGCATTGAGGAATATATGAATTTTCAATTATTTATGCTGGAAATCTAGACTGAGACAAAAAATTATTGCCTTTTTTACATGATTATAAATTGGATGGAAAGAAAATTCGACTGGTGCAGATATGTTAGAGGTTGGATCAGAGATATATACATTTAATTTAGATAGGAGAGAACTAATAAAACTTGATTTTTTAGTTCAAAATTGAGCAACGAATATTCAAAACCCTCTTCACTCCCTGATTTAAGAAACAGAACAACTGAACTGAAGGACTTATCATGGCATTCTCAGGGTACTTTTTTAATTAATCTTAATTATAGTAGTTTGTTAGACACATTTCTAGGATTGATATTTTAGGATTGATGGAGACTTGGTCTACATTTTTGTTGTGTTTGAAGGTTAATAATAATAAACTAAGTTTTTGAGGTAATGGCCACTAAGATCTTAGGGGGAGTAAGGCCTTTGGGAGGACTACAACTTGGTATAAATGAACAATTAGATGAGATGGTCCTATTGGTGGCATGGAAGCATATAATGGCTATTAGACTAAAACTTAATCAAAGAAAGAATAAAAGGCAATGAAATATGATAGTTATATTAGTATAGTATCTCCATATTCCAGCATTTTATAGATAGATTATTAAGTTGGAAGGCCTAATTTCTGATTATTCCTCAAACTATGAACTTTTGCTGATTAGAATTTTAATGCATGAATTGGTTTGACTGTGAATACTATTTAACCCTTAGCCTGCTGTTTGCCACGCCCCCTTATTTTGTAAAATGGCCAAGGTCAAAATAGGTGAATCAGGCAATATTATTTTAAAAATTCACTAAAAATTAAATTATTATTTTATTCATATGAAAAAAATCACATATATTTATCAATATAGTTAGTTTTAAATACGACATATTTCAATAAAGTTTGTTTGAAAAATTTATGAGAAAAAAAAAATAATATATGATAACTGACATTCAGACTTGAAAATTTGTTACTATTTGTCAAAATTAACATTGCCTGGTTACTTCATTCTTATTGTCACTGAGCCAATACGACACGTACAATATTGTTCTGTACAATTTGATATAACATTTATGCATGTACGTTTATTCGTTGTGAAATTATCGCACATTATATCAAACATTTGTTTAAAATTTGAACTTTATTCTGCTTTCAACTAATATAATGAACTAATATACTTTATTCATTTTATATCAAACAAGATTATTTATTTTCGTAATAAACATATGATTACCAATAGCAATAGATGTAACATTTTCGGATATTTTAGATTCAAAAAATAATTAAAAATTAAAAATTAAAAAAATATATAAAATATCAGAACTGAAGGTCATAACTTGAATATTTATGATGCATTAACATATTATAGCTGAATAAACTTATTATAGCATTAATGAACTTATTATAGTAATATTATTGCATAAATATGCTAAAAATAAAATAAAAAATAATCAGAAAATGAAAAATTAAGGAAAAACCATCGATAATTAAAATTTTTTAAGTCGACAAAACACCACCTGGACAAAAATATGTGAAACAGACGATAAACAAGACGATACCGTCAAGTGCTGACATCTGTTGTCGATAAATATTATAAAAATCGATTTTTAACAGGGTGACGATGAATCGGTACCCTGGATGTTTTGCGAAACAATTAGGGTAACGATAGATCGGTACCCTGGCCGGGAAAGGGTTAAAATACCCATTTATCAAATGATATAACAGTCAGTAAAAGAGATGAACTACTTTTTGAACTAGTGAAAGCTTATAATTTATATATATTACATGGTCAGTACCCTTGTGATTTATTGGCAGATTTTACTTAGACATATAAACTGGGTGTCTCGGTGATTTAGTGATACTGAGTGAGGAATTGATAGAAGACTTGCATAATTTCTTTAGGGGCCATCCATAAATTACGTAAGAACGATTTTGGCCATTCTAGACCCCCACCCACCCTTGTGTAAGAAACCAAAATATTTTCTTTTATCCCCTCTCCTCTTCCCTATCTTATGTAATATTTAGGCATTATTTTATAGAAAGATTTTAACAAAAATAAATTTTTTTTAATGAAACCCTAAAAACCTTAGGTCCAAAATATATAATTATTAATTAGTTAATTAATATGTACTATTATTTATAAAAGACTTTATGTGAACAAATTTAAAAATACAGTATAAAAATTTAATGAATTCGAATGAACAATTTATTTTAAGAACTTTATTTTTTAATTATTAACAATCTTTTTATTATTACAGGTAACCCCCGTAATAACACGGGAGTTACGTTCCAAAAAATTGCCTTGTTATGCGAATCCGTGTTATACGAAACAAAGAACTAGTACAAAAAGGGGGGTTAGGTTCCAAAAATTAAAAAACATGCTATTATATTTTCATAATTAAGATAAATATCTTTATTAAAATTTTCTTAAGTGATACATATTAATATAAATTAAACAATGTTTTCTTTGTTATCACTAAGCACTATTAACTGAGGGCATTTTCTTTTTGGCAAGTCATCCTTATCCTCTGAGCATTTTTTTGTATTATCTTTAGATCCATGCTTTACCTTTTGCAAAAAGTATGTAATTTTAGATTGCTTGCTTTTAGTTAAAAGATCTTTATAAATTTCTTTATATGGTGCTCAGCACTTATGAAGAATAAAGCAAGTATGGAATAAGGGAAAAACATCTGGCAACATCAAAAGCAGAAGCGTCAAGATCTGGCAACATTGAAACAAGTTTCGAGAAGGATCATGTGTATCGACAGAAGGTGGGAAAAGAAAATTTACATACTTAAGTACTAATAGTTCACAAAAATAATAATTTCCATGAACTAGTAGTACTTAAGTATGTAAAAATTTATTACATTTCATGTTGTACGAGGGTTTTACCCAATTCTCGAACTGTGTCAGAGTGAATCTGTGCTATAAAAGTACCGTGTTATACGAGGGATGGTCCCAATTCTCGAACCATGGTAGAGTGAATCTGTGCTACAGAAGTGCCGTGTTATATGGGGGGTTACCTGTATTATCATTAATCAATGTCATAATATTCATTTATATATAAATTTTAATTTTCACAAAAAGGACACACAAAATTTTGACAGATCGACTAGCTAGTGCATGTGTAAACAGAAACGTCATACAAAATAAAGCGAGAGAATAGAGAGAAACCACATTCCATTGTCAAATATGACAATGGAATGTGCAACGGATTACATCTTGGCTAAGGCCAAGAAAATAAATTACATGCTGCTAAAATGTGCTATGTGCACCTAGAGACTTGAAAATTTGTTACTATTTGTCAAAATTAACATTGCCTGGTTACTTCATTCTTATTGTCACTGAGCCAATACAACGTACAATATTGTTCTGTTAATCATAAAGCTTGTAAAACTTTGTATAATGGGGCAATACAACCAATGCTACTTTACACAGCCTCTAGCTGGGGTCATGGATCTAGTAAAAATTCAGTAGCAAGTAAATTACTCTTTTCAAAGACAGTTTGCCATCATGATTTCAAAGTGCTGCCAAACTGTTTCTACTAATACTAATACACCTGTAACTACTAACTGTTTCTACCATACTAATACACCTGTAAACAAGGTTATCCCCCAGGATACATTTGATGTCATCTGCTTCCTCCATGGATAACCATGCAGACATTAATATCTATATCAGATGGATCCAAAAGCCCCTTTCATGTTGGCTCAAGTATCTGTGTCTTCCTCCAAACTGACATATTTTGCCCAAAATATGTTAGAAGGTACAGATACTTCCCTCATACCTCCATCTATCAAGCTGAAGAAGATGCTGTCTAACAAGCTATTCAGTGGGCCATTTCACTACCAAGCAAATCTCTATCAACATTTACAGTGATTCTCAGTCTGTCCTAAAAGCTCTATTAAATCCCAATTGCAATAGCAATAAAATCACATATATCCAGCACCATATTAAAAATCTTGTAAATAAGATAACTTTTATATTTGTTCCCAGCCACAGTGGCATACTAGGAAATGAAAAAGCCGACTTTGAGGCTAAGTCAGCTGCAAAGGACACTGACTTGGACTACACTCACATCGCTCTCTGACACAGCAACCTTAAAATTTTATTTCATGATAACGCTATGCAAAAGTGGAATCAACAATGGTTGAGCAGTAAAACTGGTAGAATAACAAGACTTTATTTTTCTAGTGTTGAATGCAAGTTCTCATCACCACTTAGAGATTTATCATTTGCTACTGCTCAACTACTTACTGAGCATGATAACTTTAGAAGCTACCTGGCAATGTATAACCGGGCAGAAAATGCTTCTTGCTTTTGCTCTGCAGAAAACCTAGACACTGTCGACCATATGATCTATTATTGTCCAATTTACAATCAAGATAGACTTGTTCTGAAATCAGAAATCTTTACGCTTGGTTTCAGGTGGCCATGTCCACTCGATAAGCTTGTTCAGAAGCCACTGTTTGATGCTTTTTACAATTATGTTCAAAAAACGTGGAATAAAAGACTTTATAATTTCTAATATCTAGTTTTACATTTTAGTTTTCACTAAAAGCCAAATACTAATTTTATGTTTACTTTGTATCATGTATTTTTGTTTATGTATTTTTAGTGTTATACCCTGAATAGGGGCCAGTTTCCCTTACAAGACTCCCAGAAGGCATTTTCCCTCACGCAACATCGCGCACCAGAGAAGGCAACGGGGAACCACTCTGGTTGTAACTTCCCCCAGGATACACCTTGGTACCCTAACTAACCACTTATTAACCTGCACCAGGTGCTCACTGACGTCAGGATTTCTGATATAGCATGCAGAGAGAGAGAGAGAGAGAGTGTGTGTGTGTGTTTTATACACCCATAGGAGTGATCCACTTATTCTAATAAAAATCAAAGAGAGAGAGAAACCACCATATGGCCTTTTTCCCATGATAAAAAATGTGTAGAGTGTCTGCTAGCGTTATTATTTTATCACGTCACACAAGATGGCATTAGTATAACGAGCGTTCTTAATAGAAACCGCCAAATTGAAGCCAAATTCATAACTCCACCACTAAACGAGATAAAAAAATAAAAAATTAAAATATTATGTAAGATGAGATCTATTACCCCTACTCCTGAGTAAGAAATCGTAAGAAATCCTTGACCCCCACCCACCCCAAAATACCTTATGTAATTTATTCCTTGTGACTATGTTTGATCATAATTTTATTCCTGAAATATTAATAGATATGGGTTCAGACAGGAAATTTAAAATAATAGATAAGACAGAATGATTGATTTGGAGTGACAACAAATCTGCTTTGTATTCTGAAACAGTACCGAACAGATATTTAAATGTCTCAAATGACAATATTGAGGATATATACTCCATGATTTTGAGAGTGGTCAGTTCTTCAGCCAAGCAGTGTAGAATGATAATATATTTGAGATTAATAAAATTGTCTTCATTAGCATGGTTTGATAAAGGTTGTAAAATAGACCAAGAAATTAAAGAATAAGATTTAAAGAATAAGATGCTGAGAAAATTTTGGAGGTCTTGAAACAAAGATGATTTAATAAGATATTTGATTCCAAGACTAATTTTCATTCATTATATAATAAGACCAAAAAGAAGAAATATTGGTTAAGAATTAATCATCAGTTACAATCTGTGCAATCCTCAAAATATTTTTGGTCTGTTGTTAATAGGTATAATAGGAGGAAGAAACCTGATGATCAAATTGTTTTTGACTGGGAATGTTTTTTAGAATATAGTTTCTGCATCCGACTTTTGATCCCATTTTGGATTTTGGTTGTAGTGATTTCTCTCCAATCTTGGATGAGCCATTTTCATTATATGAATTGAAAACTTCAATTTGCAAACTCAAAATAGGATCAGCACCTGGCATGGACAGTATAAAAAATGTGTTTATTATATTGTTAGTTGGAATTACTGAACCTCTTCAATAAAATTAAAGAAACAGCAAATTTTCGTGATCAGTGAAAAAATGATTTATAAGAAAGGAGATAAACTTAATTCCCATAATTATTGGCCAATTGCCTTGTTAAATACTTCTAGGAAGCTATTTACTGAAATCCTGATGGACCAGTTGATTCATTGGATGACTGAATTTAATATAATCTCTCAAAATCAAGAAACACTTTCATCAAAGGTAGAGGAACTATGTACAAGTTTTTCATATTTAATGGCTTAATACAGTATGTTCTGTCAAAAAAGAGAGAGAGAATTTATGTGATTTTTGTGGATCTAGAAAAGGCTTTTGATAGGATTAATTTTAATATTTTATGGGAAAAATTACATTTCTTAGAAGTCTCAAGTTCATTTATTATTTTGTTTAAACATTTATTTCTTAATGCAAGATATTTTCTAATTAATTTGTTTAAAGTATTTTTTTTTCCCTAACTCTCTTGAATTTTCATGTTAATACATAATTATTTATGTTAGATAACATTGGTTAACTAAATATGTTTTCCCCCATTGTATGAAATTAAATTTTGAATCAACGAACTGAATTGATTTACTAATAACCAGAGCTCAAAGCTTTTCGGTCCCCATCAATGTTGCAGCACAACAAAACAATTATTCATTCCTTGCTTGCTCCTCAGAATGCTTTTCCCCTTTCATAGCAAATATCCTATTAGGAAGCAGGCTATAAAACAATCTCATTTCATCCATATTAAAAATATTCCTTCCTTCATATGAATCCAGAGTGGATTTGTTACTCCCCAGATACACAGTGCTATGTTATACTATGTTTTTGCTGAAAATGATTTGTTCCATAAATTTATGCAGCTTGACAAAGTATAAATTTGCTACTGGACATTTAGAAATGTTAAAAAAGACCACTTGATAACAACATATATGATGTCATGTACTCTGGTTTTAAATTGAATACATAAAAATGTTTCTTTATTAATAAAAAAAATGATATTAATATATCTATTATATATATATCTAATATCTATATATATTATATATAATATATCTATTATATTAATATATCTAATATATATATTAAATAATTTTATTTGTTATTAGTAAAAGTAACATTACTTTATGGGCCTTCTAAGTTTTGTTCCAGGTTTGGGAAAAAGTTTTCAGCTCTCCCTCCAGACAGCTCTGCTACACCAGCTGGAAACAAGAGAGCAGCCAAGGAGTGGCTTGCTATCTTGTTGATTATTTTCTAGGATGATTAAGGCCCAAGCAACACAAATATGGATTTACCAGCATAAACCCTAAATTTACATTATTTCAAGCTTGAACAGAACAGTATGCAGCACACACTGTTCAGTTGAACATCTTAATGTTTTAACATAGTTATACTCACTTAGCGTATAATGGTTATTTTTTTCACATATATCCAAAAATGTTTTAACAGTTTTTTTTATGTAATTTGCAATTGCTCTGTTAATACTCTGTCCTGAAAAGAAACCATTATTCAGACTATCATAGTACTAATTTATACCAAATAGTTATCTTGAGTTGGACTATTCTTCACCTTAATAAAAAAAAATCTTAATTTTTTTTTTTTTACAATTCATTTCATTTCAATCAATGTAAAAATGAAGTAATTTTTAAAACACATGCTTTTCCCAAATTTGCTTATGAATTAACACACCAATTAAAAAATATTAAACACTTTCATTTTTACATATGAATATTTGAAAATTTTTGTAACTTTGTTTGCTCCTAATTTATGAAATATTTATATAAAGAAGTTATAACTATATATGTTTTTCATGTAGCTAGTTTTAATTTAAACATTAACTAATATATGTTATTTCACATTCTTATGTCTATCTGTTTTTAACAGTTGAGAGAAGGAGACGATACAATATTAATGATAGAATTAAAGAATTAGGGACACTTTTACCAAGAAATAATGATCCGTAAGTATCATAATATGCAGATTATTAGATAAGTTTATATTAAATACTAACCAAAACATCTGATATTGCTTGGAGGATGTTCTTGAAGACATAAAAACTGAATAAAATTTTATTGTAATAATGACATTTAATTTACAGTATATGTTAGTATATCCAACAATAACACAGGAAATCTTGTTGAACAATTATGACATTATATGTGAATGATCTCCCATAAAAGATTCAGAAATAATATAATTAAAATTGAAATTTATAGCTAAACATAAAAAATAATTTAACAGTTTAAGCTTATCTTATTCTTATTAGTCCTATTCTGAATTGATCTTTTCTTCCAGAATTTTCTAAATTGTCTAATTATTATGATATGGTCTTGTTTTATGCAGGAGTTGTGTCAGCAGATAATAATGCATAAAGTAATCTATCATAACACAAATAATTCATGAGTTAATGTTTATTAACATTCCAATTTCATTTTTATAATTATTTTGAAGTATCTGATTTTATATAGACATATATTGCTTAATTTCAAAGTTTTTACATTGTCAGTTATGATGTGAGTAATTTGGTGTTATGTATTATTATATAAAAATTTTTATTTTATTTTTAGTTATTCTGAGTTAACTAGAGATGTTCGTCAGAATAAAGGAACCATACTAAAGGCTTCAGTAGATTATCTTCGTCGCTTAAAGCAAGAAGTGGAAAAAATACCAATAATGGAAGAAAAGCATCGTATTTTGGAACAACAAAACAAAAAACTATTGCTCAAAATTCAAGTTAGTTCTGAGATATTATGGTTTGAATACTTGAATGATAGATATCAGAAGATCTAAATTTGCAATAGAATTTGTTTATACAAAACATGTTAATTTCTAATGAACAAACTTTACTGATATGTATATTAATTTGTAATTTTCTTTTTGCATTAGTAATTTGCAAAAAAACATTGTTACAGATTGAATTAAAAACTTATATTTTTTAATTCTATGAATTTATGCTTTAAAAACACTAAAATGGTAATTTTGTTTCCAGGAACTGGAATATCAGATGAAAATGCATGGAGTGAATGAATGTAATGTCCAAACACAAAATACATCAAACATTTCAAAACAGCAGGTACCATTATTGAATCAAACAGTGAAGAAAGCTTTTGACGAAAACCTAAATAGAAATTCATCTGAAAGTCCAAATTCATACGTATGCCAGAATGAAGAACTAGCAATGGACGAAGAATTTCATAGTATAACTAGTGATCCCATGTTATCATGGAATGCAACGCAAGATCTATTTTCTTTGGAAAAAATGGATGTATTATCTTAATCTACTAACGAATATAATTTTTTACAAAAAAAATTATATCCTTTATAATTCATAAGATTTTAGCATAACATGTAACAAATCACATAATACATGATTATAAAATCTTGAGATTCTGTGAACTATTTAGTGAAACTTATTTTTTTTATACGTCTTTATTGCATTTCTAAATAACTTTTTATTAATTTAGAAATTGGCCAGTGATTTATTTTTTACATTTATGAAATTTTAAATTGATTTTAACTGACCAGCAGATATGTTCATTTGAATTATGTCTACTGCTTTATGTGAAATTTAAAAGATTCATAGTAATAAATTAATGAAAATGTAAGAATTATTTAGTGAAATTATAAATGCTTCCTGTAATTGTGACGAAATGAAATATAGAATATTCAATTTCACATTAATGACAAATGTTTTTGAACATTTGTTACAGCCAATTTAAGTAGCCATATTTATATCATTGGACTCTTATTGTATTTAAGGAAATATGTAGTCTGTATCAATTTTCCTTATTTCAGTTTTCAGGGCTAAAATTTTTTAATTCACAGGATTTAATGTTCAAAATCCTGAAATGAATTTAAAACTATTTTGATAAATTAATATATAATTATTCTTTGCATATATATATGGATCAGAAAGGAAGAAATTGCCTTGTGTTTTTCTCTGTCAAAAGAGAAATTTTTTTATTTTGATGCAGATTCAAATCAAATAAATTAATTTTAGTAAAAGTTAAAAATTTATATTTTTCATTAAAGTGCCATAATTATGATGAAATAAATTAAGCAATTGTATTTAATATATTACTTGATGAGAAAAATGGAAATTGATTCCACAAGGTTATGATATGCTATGAAATAGAATAAATCTGAGATAACAGAAATCATAACTTTATATCAATATTCTGTAATTAGATATTGGCATCAACATTACAAAGAATAAATAGTAAAATGATCTGAAATTTTTGATATCTGAATTGTTTTTACCGATAATGTATTCAAATATGAATTTTTTACACTTGTTCTAAGTTTGTATTTAAGCTTCCTAAACATGTGTGCAAGGCTAATTTAAATTAAAGCAAAATTTACTCAGATGTTACTATTTTTTAATGTATAGTAATTTAACTTTATGATTCATGCAATATTAGAAGATAAAAATAATAATGTTTGTGTCATTAGTTATAATGAAAGAAATAGATTTAGAATTTCATGCTTAGATTTAGAAGGTATTTAAATTGTAAATTATAATTTTACTCATTCTGTTAATATTCTTAAAATTTATATTTTTATTACTAGAAATATACCAGAATTTTGTTGATAAAAGTTTTGTTTTATCCATGACAATTTATTTAAAGCAGTATTAAATAATGATAAACATAAGTACTTCCTCTTATCAGTATTGATGCCAAAGTACTACAATATTCCGTACCGGTATAGTACTATCTGGATTTTTAACATTGAACATTTAAATCATAAAAAAATTTCTACTGAATTTTTAATAAATTTGTTGTATATAGTACAGTAAGTTTTTACATTTAATTTTTCATTATTCCATTGTAATTTTTAATTGTTTGCATTCCTAATATTGAATATTTCTATTATAATATGACACAAAAGACAATTTATTTGCAATGTTATAAAGGAGATGTGTAAACAAACTAGTAAGCAAATACAAAAAGATTTTCTTGTATTATGTTATGATGACAAGCAATATTTTGTTGTAAAATGATTTTATTTGTGTGTTTATGAGTTGATAATTGCACTTAAAAAGCTCAATCGCATATTCAAAGTATAGGAAAAACATTTGCTTTATAATAATAGTGAGGTTGAGGGCAAAGCTTTAAATGCGAAAATGTGTACTTCGGACATTCAGCACCGCCTTCCTGTAAGCCTGGAAGTTTGACAATGACATTTGGAATGTCGAGCATGATTCCACTGACTTTCCAAACACCATTGTAAAACTTCTAGGCTTACAGGAAAGTGGCGCCGAACGTCCGACGTTCACATTTTTGCGTTTAAAACTTTGCCCTCAACCTCGCTATTTTTTAAACTTTAATAGCATCAATTAAAGAATAAAATTTATATATAAGCTGTATAAATGTATATAAAACGAATTGCTGTATTCTGATTTTTCAGTAATGCTATAAGATTGTACAATGCAAGAGCACAAATTTTTAATAAGTTTTATAGTACAGTTTTATAGCAATATTTTGTTGTATTTCAATGTGTAGATGCTGATAAATGTATATTAATCATGCAAGAGTTTCAATTGTACAGTACAAAATAGCTGTTGAAATTTTATAATTAAAAAGATAACAGTTGAGAAAATTGAACTTTTAATCCGTATGTAATAAAATATAAAATTGGTTATTAATATCCATAAAAAAATAATCTAAGGAACCAAATTCTCTGTTAAAGCTTTTTAGGAATGAAAATGTATTCCAAAGTCCGGAGGTGAAAATTAAAAATTCTAGAAATGTTTCTATACAGAATTAGACTCCTTGAATTTAAACTCTTTTTTTTTTTTTTGTTTGTGATATTAATAATTTAATTATGGAAAATTATTTTCCAAATATAGTTGAGTATTAACAGATTTATTATTATAATTTGGTAGTTAGCAATTAAATTCATTTCTTAACAATTCAGTTTTTCTTTCTGATCCATCTCTGTGAAGTTTGAAGATTTAATTAAAATAAAAATTATACTTTTCTAACATATCATTATATTATAAAAAAGAAATCTATTAATGATTTATAAGTGTTAAAATATTCTATATGTTCACATTTACCTCATTGTTACTATATACAATAGATGTATTATATATAAATCTGATTTAAAATTTAATACGGGTACTCCTCACTTTACGACCTATCTGCTTAATGACCGATTGAGTTCCGACCAGCAATTCAGGGAATCCCCTTTCTCAGCTTGAGTGTCGATCAGTGGCGAATGGTGACATGCGCACTAAGCGTACTATAATAGGCTTGCACGCACTATAATTGTCTTATAGTACTATAATAGCCTTTTTATGAATAAATTTGAAGTTTGTTTCATAATTTGTATAATTTTACAACGATCCTATATTCCCGGCGCTATCTATATTCTCCTCACTTATCGACCAATTCGCTTAACGACGTAGTCGTCGGAACGGAACTCGGTCGTAAAGTGAGGAGTACTTGTACTTAACTTGTCACTTGTATCAAGTCATTAACTAATAAATCGTAAAGTTTAAAATCTTTTTTTTATGACCACAAAAAACTAAAATGGTAGAGTTAGAAATTCTGTCAAATTTCAATACTCCTTATGCAACTGTTAATTATATAATACATAATTTTATATGATTTCTATTCTAAATGTAATTGTTCTTAAAGAATCTCATTCTCAAAAAATTACTATTGTTATTCTTTACTTTTACTTATATGAAAATAAAATTAAATGTTTAAATGTACTCAAGCAAAATTTTATATTTAAATTATAAATTTTGCTAATCTACTCTTCGAATGTTATGTATTATTAAGAAGTTTTATGATATAACACTTTTGCATTTGCTACAGATGTGATGGCCAAAAATATTGTTTCCTTTAACCTTATGCAGATTGTAAAAGTGGCCTTATAGTTTGGGAAGCATGAAAATATTCCTGGTTCTGTAATATATTCTCAGAGACTTAAATTTTCTTGTACACTTGTATATTTTATACACAAACTCTTATTACTACATACATACATATTATAAGTTTATCAGCTAGCAACTTGTTATATTTGCATAATAATTTTTAATTTTGAACAAGTGATTTTTTCACTATAGAATTACTATTAAAAAATAAAATATAGGAACATTTTATTTATATATATTTTCACAATAATCAGTGATAATAGACCAATGTCTTAGAGATTTTTAATTGTATGAAAAAAAAATTTTTATAGATTTACAATTAATGATGACAAATTCTTGCATTTAACCATAAATTTGTTTAATCTAAAATATATTTTGAGATAAAATTTAATCTGAAATTGTTCTAACTCTGCCTTGTTCTAATTTTTTAAAACAACATTAATGCATATGTAATCAAACTGTAAATCATTTAAATCTTAAATTAGTATTTTAATATATATATATATAATATTTTATTAAATGTTAATCTTGGCATTTAGCAAATGTTTATACTGTTGGATATAAATATTTAATAAATTAAAATGTACAAAAATGGATTTTTTTGTGAGAACTCTGTCCGAGTTCGGATTTAACAATGCAAGTTATTAAAATTGTTGATGATGTACACTAGTCTATGTGATAACGATAAGAATGGTTTGAAAATAAAATATATTATTGTTGAATATATCAAATTAATTTTGTAAGAAAAATGTGGTTTTTCAAGAATATTTGTTAACATTATTAAATTAACTGATGACAAAAATATCAACAAGTAGAAAATCTTTCTAATCTTTTAAAACCATTTATTATATTTTAATATGAGTTTGTTTTTTTTTGTATTAATTTTTGAGCAGGGAACATGAAATTTGGAATGACTATATCAAGAATATAAAACTTTCCAGCAAAGTAAATTTCAGCATTGAGAAAACAAAGGTAATATTACTTTAAGGTATGTTGGAATCTGTCTGATTATTTTTAGTAATTATCAATAGAAAATAGTACACTAAGAGTAAAAGTGTTGAAGTAGTATTTATATTGTGTGTTTTACAATTTGAAAACATGATACAAATAAGCAATTAAGGCTATTTTAAAATTGGAAATATAAGTGATGTATACAGTAGAATCTGTTTGTTGTAATTACTTTTGGACGTGCCTATACTTGATTACATTAAGCAGAGTAAGTAAATAAGATTACAGTTAGTGGAAATTCTAGTTTTATTGATGATGTCAAAAATGACTATTATGCATTTTGTTAATTGTTTCAATATAAGGTTTATTTATATTTTTAATTAATATTACTTCAGTGATATGCTAGATGGATTATAAATACCACCAATTTATTTGCTTGTAGTATATAGTTGTTTTAATCATTAATGTCTAAATTACTAGCTAAGACTGACAACAGTTCTTCATGTTGAGGATGATAGGCATTCTAAGCTGTCATTTTTGCACTATTTACTTGATGATAAGTATAACCAAGCTGATTACAAAAAGTAGATTCCACTGTATTAGAAAGTTCAGATAACACTACAGTAATTAAATATGATTCCTCTCTAATTTTCAGTTATAAGATTAAATCTGATTTCCTAAAGACTTGATATGGCATATAATTGTTTAAAATTCTTGTAATAAGGCTAAACTAACTTCTAAATCTTAACTTGTACACAAATAAATGTTCTAAAGTTAACATTGTGAGTATTTATATGTAACTGTGCTCAATAATATGTCTTGTATGTGGACATAAAACTACGCATCCACATAAACAGCTAATAGAGATTACACATGCTTGTTTCATTGACATAAAAAGCCTAGAAAATTAAAAAAAACATTTTGTAAATCTCGCTGCATCTGGAGGCATCATCAACTCGACAACAAACATTTAGGATTCCAACAGGCTAAACTCGCAGAATACACACAAATCGAATAGACACTAACAAAAGAATACAGTTTTGAGTTTGTTAACGATATAGCCGAATTCAAAATGCATATTTAAAGTCAATCGACACACATACGCCACAGTTATACAAAGCCGTAACTCTTGCCGACAAAAACGGTACGACATTAGATTCCGATCGGTGCCGTGCAGGTTTAATACAGTATATAATAGAGAGACGGTATCGTAAAGCAGTCCCCGATCCAGAAGGAGTTTGACGATAGGCATCCCGACAATCTATGCCAGAATCACATTTGACAAAACTGCATCAAACTTCCGGTATACTCACAGATGTCTCTTTGGAGAAATGGAAGGGTTTGTGATTATCATACAAAACCAGATCATAAATATAAGAAACTACAAGAAGTGCATTTTAAGACAACACTCACACATGGCACTCGTAGGAAACAAAAATCATCCACAAAACGATACAGCACACCACGGTGGGCTGCAGGTTTTAAATTAGATTACTTGTATTATGTCTGCTATATCATAATATATCAAAAAGCCTGCATTTGTGCACAAACTTTCACACAGCCAGAAACTATGCTACGACCAAGCTAATCCTAGACAAAATAATGTAAACGGCACACATGGAGAAGCACACTTACCGTGCCGGTAGTCCTTGCACCGACATTAATACAAAAGGGTGCTATTGCAAAGTCCCAATATTTCCATACATCATACTACAGATAGCTGCCGTACCAAATACTCGTCACGTATTTGTATTTTTCTGCAACTAACAGCTTTTCTCGAGTGCCGTGCCATCCTCGACCTCGACCTCGGTCGAGGCGTAACGGTTTGTTAATTGGTACTTTTACATTATAATATTAGTCTAAATCAACAAGATGTATATATATACACATAATACATACGGGCTCATCACACCTGCAAACGAGATTAATTAACAAATTCTTTAACGATTACTAACATGTTAATAATAAAGGAGCCACAGTTTATTGTTCAAAATAACACGTACATAGATTTCTATATTAGAATACTCAAAATGCATTTAGGACATAATCAACAGTACCTCTTCGGTCGGCATTCCCGTATAAAATTATAAATACATTAAAAGGTCGTCGTACACCCGACCACTTTGCAATCGTCACAGGTGATGTCTCACGAATGTAATAGTTTCACAATCATCACTTAGCCCTAATATGTATCTCATTGATTTAGACCGGTGATTCCCAAACTTTTTCGATCCACCGCCCCCTTTGTTCCATAAAGTTATACCCAACGCCTCCTGACCCATTTTCTCTTCTGTGAGAAAGGATTGGAAATACTCTTAGAAAAACTTTTCTACGAATCTCACACTTTGTGCCCTACCCGTACATTGTTCTCAACATCTGGAAACCATTAAACACAATGTTTCCTCTTATCCATTTAACAGAGGAATGGCTGTCAGTGATCCCAACTTTTGCCTTTGGTCACCGTTTAGTACCTTGCCTCCAGTGTCCCCTAGATTTACTCACCGCCCACAGGGGAGCAGTAGCGCCCACTTTGGGAACCACCGATTTAGACTAATTGATAAATAGTATTAAGGGCTAAAAGTGATATATTATTCCATTCTAAAACTACCAAATTTACTGTGGTTGACTGGCATTGCTATTGATACAGTAAATATTTGAATATTGAACTTTGCATTATGAATTAAACACGTATGGATCATATAATGCAGATTTTACATCTACCACAAGGTATTTGCAGTTTTACTCTTTGAATAGTTAAGCATCCCGTATTCTTAAATTATATTTTGAAATTCTTTTTTCTAGATGAGAAAACAGATTTGTACAATGTGGAATTTTCCGAAACTACATTTGATGCGTTTATAGTTTCATACTGTTGAGTAAAATATATAATTAAAAATTTGGTAGATTAGTACATTCTTGATTTTTTTTCCTCCCATAACATTCTTACAAATTGATAGAACAAAAAGAATTTGACGGTAATGAACGTTTTTATTTTTACTCTACTTTAGAAAAGACACACTTTTCCTCAACACACGGTTTGGCCTATTTGAAATTCTCATAACTCGCACACTATTTAATAAAAAAAACTATTTGAAACTTTATTCTTAGTAAATAATGTAAATAATAAATGTATAAAAACTTATAAAATATTAATGAAAATATGCGACTCTGGTAAAAGAATTCACGTTTGAAAATATAATGCTTATATAAGAAAATATATAGTTAATGCGTATTAATAACGGTTATTTTGTCACGCGTGTCGCTACGCGGTGGCAGTATATAAATAATGTACTGTACAGTACGCCAAGACAGATTCGACCACGACGTTCCGTGTTTCGGGGTTCGTTCTTAACGACCGCCGTATTATAGTTGTCAGTGTTCGTTATTAGCGTTTGTGGGACGTAGTTGTAATAATCATTGTTAAAACACACACTAGAGTAGTCCACGCATCCGGAACGATCGTTGTCCACAACGAATTTCGGCCGACTCCCGCACTCCGAAATAATCGCTAGAAAATTTAATTGAGCTTCTTGGGCAATTTGGACTTTGACCTGAAAGAAAAAGAATTTTTTAAATCGGAAATTTCCACTTATTCTATTTTTACGCATTAAAAATTACCTTTGCTTGTTTATCATTTTATCTTCGGTGGGAAAGCATTTCTGAAAACAAAGTAAGCTCTATTTAAATATATTGTATTTCAGTTTAAATTACGCTGTTTCGGAATTCCAATTTTTATCCGAAACGTGTTTAAAACTCGTTAAATTCTTGGCACCTCAAACGATTGATTGAATTTGCTATCTAATAATTGCCTAAGTTTTATTTTAGTTCTCTCTATTTTTAAAATTAAGACGCTTATCGAAAATAATTCCGGGAAGAAAGAATGCGGCAGAATTCGCCGGGATGGTTATAAATCGGATTATCGGCATTCCCAGACGCGAGTTGTCTAAATTTTCACATAAATTACTAATTTATTACTATGCCGTAAAAAGTAAAATGCAGCTTGCCTCGAACGACGTCTTCCAACTGTAAAATGGCCGTTTGCTTTCTTTTAAAATGCACGCCATTTTTCCGAATGCGTCTAAGGTAATGACCTGCAAAGAGTCAAAACGTAATCGATTGATAGTTTTGAAACAAAATTACACTAAATTCTCGTAATGGTATCGTTTCTAAATATATATACAATTTATTAAATCGAAATTAGCGATAAGTACTCGATAGTGACCAAAGAGAAATTGTTACCGGTCGAAATGGTTTAAAAAGTATTTACTCCCCTCACTGGCTATTCAGTCTTAATTTTAAAACGGGTTCTTTAAAAATTTCATAATACAAACTCAACCTTAATTTGCGCGGTTTCGAAATAATGCGTTCTTAATTAAGGATCTATTATTAATACTACTATATATGGAGGGGGAAACTCCGTACGATTAACTGCGCTGCATGGGCGTAGATATAAGTAATAACACTTACAAAATAAAGTTGAAAACCGAAGAAATCGAGGGCGCGTAAAAAACGCATAATAGTTAAAAAAATTATAGGTTAATTATAAGGGCGAATTTTTTCCATTTAATACATATTTCAAAAACGCAAAATTACCACCAGGCTGCGAATTTTAATACACTCGGATGATCTTAATTTGCGTGAAGTTTTGTTTACAGTTTGAGCAATACTAAACAGAAAAAAAAATGTCTGTCAGTAGCAAAGTTAGAATAAGAAATTCAATCTTGAAATGTTCGTTAATCCGAGAAATTTGATTTTAAACCACAATGACACCGAGCACATGGTTAATACCAAACACTTGCGCATTGTTGTTTCGTGCTTACGTTAACTTTACTTAATATGTAATTTCCTCCAGCGAGTATCGCTTCGGCTGCTAATGCTATAATTTATACCTTTTAATCTCGATTATCGCTTTCGTCTTTTTACTGCATTGGTTTTTTCTGTGTGCTCTTCCGAGCGAAATCTTTTGGGTAGGAATTACGTTAGACTTCAAATATTTCGTGCGTATATCGATGAATTAACAAGAATATAACTTTTAAACGCATTTCTTTTTACTCGGCGTTTTCGGAGCATTTTGCAAAGATAATTTTTACCCGTCATTCGAAATGTTATTTTTTTCCCTATTTCCAATAACGATGTCCGTAAAAATCCAATCCTTGGAAACTTGCGCATTGTAATATTTTCGTTTCTACGATTATAATAACAAAAAACAGCAATATTGATGAGATTTCGATTTTGTTTTTACCGATGTCACGCGAACATCTGCTTTGGACACGAGAGTAGCGCGACTTTATTCCACTCACCAATGTTCCCGAGATGGCCACCAGTTTGGTCTTATCCTTAGGAAAATTACGGTTACAGATTACACGTGACTTTTGTAAGAATTTAGGCCTAATTATGAGAAGAAAGCATTTGTTAATCTCACCATTATACTGCTTATTAATGATATAACTTCTACTACTTTATTCCTGGCTACGGGCAATATATATCATTGGAGGCTGGAAAAGTGTATAGACCCATAAATATGTCCGGCATTGGGAGAACCTTCGTGAACACCTTCGACGTTATCATTTTAATATACCACCGATCTTGGAGAAGCGGGCGAGTTATGATTCTTAATCTGTTATAAACTTATTACCTAACAATGATTACAAGGGGTGCGAGTTGTGACGAATGACTGATATTTTTCTCTTTTCCAGCCAGTAATATAACCTAGTCCACGCGTGAAAAATTGAAAGTAGCCTAAGTTTACGTGATGAAAGCGAAAGCGTATATTATGCTTTATATAAATTACTGTATATGGACGCCGCTTCGAAACCCGAAAACCCCCAGAAATTTTTTGGGATGGTTGCTCAGTCCCCATTGTGAGGCTGGGAAAACACCCGATTTTTGGGCACTTAAAATAATCCACAGTTCTTGGGAAATTGACTGGAGAAGAGGGAAGGAAGAGAGAATATTTAAATTTTTACCGTTTTATTAAAAATAGATTCAATTTAGTGTAGTAATATAAGTGGTATTATATTAAACACGTTCAACATTGTTACGTATCGGTCCCTATACTCTCATAAAAAATACTGCCGCTAATACTTTTATATCCCTATCTTCGATAAATAAGGTTTCTTTCAGTTCGAAGCCACGCTATTACTCCAAATGTATAGTATAGCCGAGAGGGATTAGTGGCTTGTAATTTTCAACGTAAAACACGATAAAAGAAACACACTTAGCTAATCACTAAGATACAAGCACTAATAAACTGCTTTAATTAAAAACCGAAATTAGAGCGCTCAAAAAACATCAACACAGATATTTCAAATAAAATCTCTGAGGAAATCAATCGTGCAAAACGGACCTAAAAACTAATGTGGAAAACAAAACATTGATAGCTTTTTGGCGAGAGATTTAAAATTGGTTTCCGTCGTGATTTTTTGGCAGGCCACGACTCGAAAACCAAGCGGATTCTGAGAAACCTTTAGATACTAGGGACAAAAATAACTCTATACATGAACCATGCGCCAATATTTTAGGAATAATGTTGGCAGCGTTTTACTGTCATTTGGGGCTCTTAGTCGAAGTTATTCGGATGGACCGGGAACGTACCACAGTTGAATAATGGGATATGGCTGTTAGTTTTAAAATTAATAATAAACAATTTGATAATATGAAGATAATTTTTCTTTCACCAACGGATTGAAAATGGTTCGATTAGCATTGGCGTAGCGAACATAACTGGCGCCCGACACTTTATTGGCGCCCCTCTACCCCTCCAGAAACACATATACAGTAGTTTGTCTTGGAGACCATTTGGGCGTCCCTCTGAGAGTGGCGCCCGGTGCATGATACATCCCCTTGCACTCGCCTCGCTACGCTACTGTCAATTAGACATACATTTCGAGTACATTCTACAACTTTTATCTGTTCCTGTAACCTATTTAATCTAGTTTTTTTTTTCAAAAATAAATTCAGCACATTTTCTCGTTTCGTAAACGGTAACTCAATACAGTAAAGAAACACTTCTGCCGCGACACAATATAAATCAACTTCGAATATCTTTTTTTTTAAATCGAGTAAGTTTCGCAAGAAAATTTGATTTCCCAACAGAAAAAAACACCGAATTGATTTATATTTCAATTGTAATTAATATATTATCATATTCAAGTGTGAATCCAAGTACTGTATTCGAAAAACAAGCGAAATGTATTAGATCTTTCCAGGATTCTGGATTTTAAAAATGCGCAACAGTAATTCACTTAAAAACACCAGAAATTTGGTAATTTAATATTAGTACAATGGAAACTCGATTACCCGAAACGGTTAAAAAGTGCGGCGTCGTACAGTACGTACCGCAGAGAATAAGAGAACAAATTCTCCGCGTAACTGGAAATCGCTACTACGTTTGTCGATTATGTATACGACCTAGTTTCGCGGCGCCATAACGTACTCAAAATTAACGAGAGGCTAATTTATTCGTTACAGTATTTTCGTAGTGTTGGGGAAACATTGGATACGACACGAAGCACGATGCATTTAAAGCATAAAAACAAACTAGTTTCTGGATCATCCGTAAGATTTTCGTCGTATTCGCTCCAAAGACAAAAGTGAGGTCGAAGCTGAAGTTTTCAACGCGAAAACGTGCACGTCAGACGTTCTAGGCTTACAGGAAAGCGGCGCCGAACGTCCGACGTATACGTTTTCGCGTTGAAAACTTCGGCCTCGACCACGCTAAAGATTAACTATTATTTGAACTAGAACCTAACACGATATTTATAGAATAATCACTTTTGCTAATGGACTACGACGATAATTCCATTATCTGCATTTAATCGATAAAAATCTAATAATAATCGATGGTTTCGTCAATTTAAAAATTTCGTTTAATTGCATATTTACATATTCCTACCTACATTCGGAATTTTTAAAATTCCGAAATTACACCAGAATAAATTTCATATTTTACATTTTAACGTCATTTAATATATCACGAAAACTAAATAATAATTTAAATATTTATCGTTTTATATTATTATTATTTCTCTACATTACTTCATTACTATTCACCGATCTAGTGTAATATTTCGCATTGAATATAGAGACGAATCTTTCTCGCTTAAACAATTAAAAATTATATCATTTTAGTCGAGTTTATATTAATGCTTTACTTACTCTTGTCAGCTCGGTGGGCGACTGTTGATATTTTACCGAAGATTGTTTGACGTTGGTTAGTCGATCGCATAAGTAATTAATGTTACCCTTGAATACGGGCTTTTTTGACATGCATTGCTCTATTAGAGGCGACACCTGAAAAAAATAAGTTACTTTTCAATGTCTGACGTCTCCTTTATGTAAGGAAATCAAACGCATTGTGTAAAGTCGATTTAAATTCGATTACTAGTAACTTTAGTGTTGATGTATGCCATTTCAGTCAGTGTCGACCAATGAGATGCTCTCGCTTGCTTACGTTATACCGTTATCAAAAATTCTTGGAGAGTCTTTGGAGTGACTTGATTACAGTAGAACACAGTATTTATATATCGCAAAAATTTGTCAATACTATACAGGTAACCCCCGTATAACACGGGAGTTACGTTCCAAAAAATTGCCGTGTTATACGAAACAAAATAGTGCGAAAAGGGGGGATTAGGTTCCAAAAATTAAAAAAAAAAACATGCTGTTAAATCCTTTTTTAAATCGGATTTATTATTCACAAGTCAAAAGGCCGGATGCAGGCAGGCATCGGGGCATACAAAATTACAAATAAAAATATATTTTTACAGTATAATATTCAGTATAAAATAATTTATATTGTTAATTTAAATAGTAGCCAGGGGCGCCCCTAGTGGCCATTTTTGACATAGTGATATATAAAGCTGAAAAACCGGATTCTAATAGATTTTTTCATGGGTAAAATACTTAAGTAAATATTTTACCAGAGGATTATTCATCCTATATGATGATTTCAGCATTTGAGCATCATCAACTGGTAACATTTCTATTACATTTCATGTTGTACTGTACGAGTGTTTTACCTAATTCCCGAACCGTGTTAGAGTGAACTCGTGCTATAGAAGTGCCGCGTTATACGGGGGTTACCTGTACTTGAGTAATTTAAGTATTCCTTGTTTTTCGTCTGAGATACAATGGAAAGATAATGCTTTCTTTCTTCCTCAGGCCGTTACACGATGTAGCGCATAATCGTTCCGGCGATTGGGCCACGTTAATTTCTTAAAATAGATTTTGCCCAGTTAAAAACGGGCCAGGAAGATTGACCATCCCGAAATTTTGGCTAATCCTTAAGATTTTCATTAACGTGAACGTGTTTTTTCAATTAGCCAAACCGAAATATTTAGGCTATTGAGTTCGTAATCGCATTTTTATACTTTTGTTTGTATAGAAAGACTAGTCAAATCAGAAATGTTCAATTTTCAAAGATACCATCGTCTATAAAGGAACGTATAACCTGTAATCTCATTATTGGAACTTTCGAGGAATGTAAATATGTCGGTTCGTCTTCCAATCACAAGACACGAAAGAAAACTATTCCAAAAGTCTGGTATCTACCGTTTACATTACACGTTTCGGCCGTTTAAATACATTTATTTTTTCTTTTAAAGACAGGAGAATACCACGTTGTTTTTAAGTACGAATAAGATAAAGATTACATTGTTTTCATTTCTGTAAAACCGATCGCCAACAATTTGATATTTATAAAAAGAACGTCAATAACAAAATTTCATAATACAAATTGGAACGACAAAACGTGTAAAACTCTTCCTCCGTTTTGACGATATTAAAAATTCTACGTATAAATGGGATTTCTGGAATACAATTTAATACAATTGTGTCGATGGGGATAAAAAAATAAAAATTGGTTACATGATTTTAGAACAATTTGAGTATTATTATTGAAACGAAACTAATATTTCATGGGTTTTTAAATATGGATTCATCGTAAAGGTATAAAGGTTTTCCCTCATCCGATTAGCAACATCTTTTATATTTATTTATATTAGTTTTTCATATATTTTTAATTTCCAAATTAAAAAGAAAAAAAAATCTCGAAATTAATATATCTTAAAATGAAACTCGACGCCATTAAAACAATCAACATAATGGCCGCAGCGTGGAGCATTTTTCGGATTCCGAAAACGACATGGCAAATTTTAATACGAATTTTTCTGGAAAACAAAAGCCCGAATCAATAAAATTTATTAAATATTTTCGACTTTTTTCCCTTCCTCCCTCGACCGGCAGCGGAGTGAAATATAGATTTCTGATTAACTGTATATCCCAACTACCATATCATACAAAATGTTTTCTGCTGCCGGTTAATCAATTCGCCCATTTAAATTTTCATTCAATTATTCGTGTATTTTTTTAAAAATTTTTAATAATCACTTAATTGATAAACTATGTATTTACACACACAAACCGAAATTTTACGCGTATTTAAAAGCTACCACAGTGTATAATTTAATAAATTTAAAGCGTCTATTATGTCATTTCTGTTATTCTCTATTTATTTCTTGTGTAATTCGCAACTGTTCGTTCACCCGAACCGGCAATTAAAGTCTAAGTACGATATTATTCTTCGAGACGTAATTGGATTCTAATAACAAATGGATTCTTCTATATATGAAACGGGATTTAATATCGCATCATATCTTTACAAATTTAAAGATATATTTTTTTCGTCCAACAGGAATTCATTCTAACGATCCAGATTTTGTTGTTTATCTAGCCCGTTCGGTGTTTAAATATAGCGTAATAATTAAGGTGAAATTATGCCGAAAAATATATACGCGCGCGCATTCTAGCAGTTATCTGCCGGCGGATATTAAATTAAAAATGTACAGAATGTTGGCCGGATTTTTATATGTTAAATTTCTAATCTGAGAATAGAGAAATTCGACGCAATCTCCCCCCTCTCTCTTCAATGGATAACGTCATAAAACGTAAACGATGTCACGTTGTCATGGCGATAAATGATGTCAACCCAGTGATTACGTGAAAATAACACTCGTAAATATATATATACACACAAATACAAAAGTTTATTAATTAATTATTTTAGCCAATTACAAAGAAAATAAATAAATAAACCGACGCAAAACACGAGACGATTATATTCCGTCGACCAATTAAATCCGACCTTATAAAATAAATTTGTTTTCGTTTATTGAATGTCAAATACGTCGAATAATATAATACGGATCGACTTTATCGATTGTTTAGAATTAATTATTTCCATTCTCCATTTTTGTTATCAAGCGAAACATTCGTCCGAGACAGAATGATTTATTGTCTGTCTTTTATATTGCCAGTTAAAAATAAATTCCTGCGATTTATGAACAATTTAAAAGTTCCGAAAAGTATTTTTAAAATCTAATCCTTGCCGAAACGTTAATAAAACGTAGCGGTATCTCGGTACCGACACATTCTAACCGACTCTAACACGGAAGACATTAAATAAAAAAAAACGCATTTTTTAATTCCCCGCGCGTTATTGTTAAGAAGTAAACCGAAATAAAAAACAAAATATAAAATTTTATATTATATAAAAAAAAATTGTATCATACCTTTGATTCCAAATAATATTCCACGCATTCTAATCTTTGTCTCCTTGCAGAATTATCTGTGGCTGAAAGATACGGTTTTAAAATCACTAAAAATGTACATAAAAGTGTCTTTTTAATAATTTCTTCTTAAATTTTTGGTTAGTTTTTTATGCGAGAAACCGGTTTCGCGTAGTAAAAAAAATATATATAATTCGGGTAATAAAATTAATATCCGATTTATATAATTGGAAGCGAAAGTGTTAAGTGATGGAGAGATTTCCCGGTCTTGTACCATTTTCCTATTCATCCCGACGCGGGATGAGTCATACGTCGACTTTTACGGTTGAAAAAGAAAAAAAATGAAATAAATAAATATTGTTTTATGAGAAAATGCGCCGTGTTTTAAAGCGGCAATTTCTTTCTCTATTAGTCACAAAAGTTCATTTACAGGCGAGGTGAAAGTACGGAAGAATCGGGTTATTTGCCTCTCGACTATTTTTCCCTTTCGGTGACGGCCTTTAAATACTAGTACCAAGTTCATTACTAAATAGAAATAAGGCGGTCAAGTCCTTACCCCCGAGGAAGAGAATCGGCTTTTTTCCTACGATAAGTAAGGCCGAGTTATTTTTATCTTTAAAGAAAACCTCGGCGAGATGCAAACTAACTTCCAATTACCGTATTCCAGTTCGATGCACTCCAAACGATACGCGATGACATCATAACTTATATAAATGATACATCGCACGCGATTGCCATATGTCGACCTTTTAGAGGCCACCCCAAAATAATTTTCTTCAAGGTTGATTTTTTCTCTTTTAATCTGTCTAAAAGACTATATATTTTTTAAAAAAAAAAAAACATATATATATTATACGCCCGAGTTACGGTATTTGGGGGCGGCGAATTGTATAACAAAATACGAGCTAACTTTTTAAAATTTAATTATTTCTAAAGGATGGTTCGCATTTAGTGAATGTTTTCGCTATGTTTAAACGAGGTACTAACCTTCGTCATTAAGTTTAATGGTTATAATGTCATCCGAACGAAGAGAATATATTCGGTCTGTAAAAGGATATCTCGGAAATCAATATTCTTTACTCCCGATTGATGTTATTTAATGGAGGTTTTTTTTTATGTTTGGTTACAGATATGGGATTTATCGGTAAACAACACAATCTAACTTCATGCCGTGCATTAAATATGTATATTTATAGCGTATATATTTATCTAAGAGGAGTTGATTTTTCGAGTTTTCGGTAAAAATACATTAAAGAAAATTGGTTTCGCCTTCTCGTCATAGATACATTGGGTCAACATTACGGAAATTTAACACTCCCAGCGGATGAATCGATTGCCAGACAAATACTTAACTAGAAATTCAAATGTCGAAAATAGTGAGTGTTTTGACATTTTCGCCGGTTGTCGGCCAGGCCGGAATCGGGTTTCGCTTTTAAATCCCGCGAGATGCGGGGGCCATTCGACCAACTAATTGATAATTAATAGCCAGACGGGAATTATTAACGCCGGCTAAAATTATTTTATTTCAGTTTTTTCCCCGAGTAAATGGAAATAAAGGAGGAAGTTTTTTTCTCTCGACAAACTTAATATTCCGGGTCAGGAGTGAAGGATTTAATTTCGTAACGGGATGTAATGTAGCCTATAATACGGGGACAATTTTTCGTGCCCGTGAAACGGAATTATCCGATTCGTAATGGATTAAATAAATATAAATATATATATATTTAGCCATCGAGAAAAATTCGATTAAAAATATACAATTTCATATTTTGATTGGCGTCGAAAAACTCTATATATTCCATCTGCAGACGAGCGACTGAAGCAGGCAAAAGTAATCAATACTTGGCTAGAAACATTGAGAGTTGAGAGAGACTGTGCAGCTCGTAAAGACTGTAAGGTTATTGCCAGCACTTCCATTCACTGCGGGAAATGAGTGAAGTTTATAGTACACAGTTTGGTTGGTAATATTTTCCCTCTTTTTTTTCCTTTCTTACACTCGAAAGCACGTTTCGAAATCGATGGCTTTTGTCTGCAATTTTGAATGATGTATTGACTGTTACACTAGTTAATACCGATTTTTTTTTTTAAATGAACTTTTTTGAATAATTTAATTTAAAACAGAAGAAAAAGCTCTGATCATTACGTTGGACAAAATCCAGATCGCAAAAATTAAAAACTTTCTTTTATGATTTTCAAAATTTATAGTTTGCTTTTAGCTATATTAAACTAAGCCAAGTGGCGTGGGTTTTTTTCCCTTCTGTCTTCTCTCGTGTTCTGTTCGTTATAACGCATCTTGTTTCATTTACAGTCGAATGAATGAAGCCGGGGAAGAAGAATCCCTTCGAAGTTAAACAAAATGAAAAATATAATAATTTATATTTCCTATTTTGGTTCAACAGTTTATACGACTAGATCTAAACTGATCAAAACTCGAAGGAGAGAAAATCCAGGCCATCCAATGATTTATGATCCGGTCTTACAGAGTCATAATTTTGGTTCGCCTGTCACTACCATTAAGACAGAAGCTTAAAAGATGAAGAATATTAATTCTGACATTCATATCAACGGCCGTAAAGACTAAACCAGACCAGATCAATAATGCGTCTTTTCTTCTTAACTATATGTAAATGGTATACATTATGTATGACTTCGAAATGAGTGTTTATTTTTTAGAACACAAAAGTAATATCGAAATACTTTTTTTTCTGTTTTTCCCTTCTTATAAAATTAAAAATTCTTTAGTTGTGTGCTTATTGAAAATGCCGAGGAACAAAAAGTTGAAGAAATTTATTAGTCAAAGAAAAACAACGCCGGTATAATGCAGCTTACTTTATAGACAACAATATTGATCAGGTCATTCATTAAATATTTCGATCTGACAGCGATAAAAGGGAGTTTACTTGTACTTTTGAGGTTTATAGGATCCCTTTCCGGTCGTAGAAGTTGTCGGTTCGACTTTCGTTGCGCCTTTAGCCTACATAATAATTAGAAAATCCAGTTTGCGTAAGTGGGAAGGTGGGACGGAAACGTCAGTTTTCGTAACTTTTTTTTGAGGGGGTAACCTTTCGTTATATAATATTAAGTAAAACAAATGCGAGTTTACGTCTAGAATTTCGAATAAACTTTCAATACTTACCACAGAGCTGATAAACTAGATTTAAAATATCGTACACGGTACTAGATGTGGTGATTTGGATGCAATTGGTCGTTAGCAGGGAGAGAGTTATCAGAATGCGGATCCTGTCCATGCTGATTGTGCTGTGTCGGGTAATAGGCGATCTGACTTTTTAAACGTTGTTCTAGGTCACGTGAAAGTTGAGGTGAGGACTTAACCTACTTTACAGGTAAATACGCGTGCGGGTCTATGACATCAAAAACGAGTAACAGGAAAGTTGAATTGAAATCCTTAAGAGAAAAAATGATTGACAAAATCTTCGCATAATTTTTAAAATTTCCGATCCAACTAACTTCTTATTTATTAATTTTACTTTCGTTTTTCTAAAAATGCTTTTTTTTAAAAAAGTAATCGCTTCGTTAATTTGTATTTTTAAATTCCAATTCTAGATAGAACAGCAAGAATGATGTATTTTGAAACAAACGATTTCGATTTTTGAAAGATTCCATCCATCAAGCCGTCTGTCTGACCATTCAACCTGTAAAAAGCTCTTTAGATATTACCATCCAGATGTCAATGACCAAGAGAAATTTTCTTCTTTCATATTTATTGCACTTACTTCTAAAATTTTATTTCATTTTTTTCGGAAGTATTCTATGATCTAAAGTTATATAATTATTAAAGAGTATTTTGTATTTTTGAATTAACGGAGGCTGAGCGTGTTCATTTTTTCTTGTAATTTAAACTTTTTTTTAAGCGGAGTAAAGACGTTTTGTTGTGTATATATCATAATTAATAATACTTTAAAAAATTCTATTTTATTATACTGATTTAAATTTTTTTTCTTTTAAGTAAATTTCTAAAACTGATTTACTTAAAAGATTTTTTTTCTTTTTTTCCTGTTGATTTAGTGCGAGTAATAACAAAATCATACACTGAAATAAAAAACAAGAAATAGCACAAGTAACTTTTAATTTGCTGCACATTATACTGGTTGCAGAAGTGAAAAATACACTCCTTAAAACCTCACCATCCAGTTTCGTCTTTGTTTAGCAAAGACATATTTATATATCTGGACATGGCGTAGGCAAATACATATCTAACTTCACATAAATTTCCCACAAATTATGATGATCGGTGCATGTCCACATGTGCCCTAGTAAATCTACAAGTGTTACAATATTTCAGCCACTAATACCACTTTGAAGGCATTACAATAAGACAACATGAAAAGGACCATCATTTTTTTGGGAATTAACTAGGGAGAAATTTTGGTACTTGATGTGAAAAGAAAAATAAATATCTACTTGTATTTAACTTAACAACAAACATGCAGTGCCACTTAGAACAGAGAGCTTAAATCTCGCTGCCTATTTCTAGCAATCACTACAGGTATGCTGCAGTTATTATACAATTAAGATTCAATTTGAATTCTTTCTGTTATAGTACCGTAATTTATAACAATAACTCAAATTACAATATTGAAAAAAATATAAAATATTTATTATAATGATCCTAATCTGAAATGATTTTAAAATTAGGATATGGTTTGCTTACAAAATTTAAAAAAAAAAAATGTGATAAAATTGGTCCCTGACAGAACACAATGGTAAAAATCATAAAAAAAAGTAAAAATAAAGATAAAAAATAAAAAAACTAAAACAAAAAAATAAATAAATTCTTGTGAATAATTTACATAACAAGAATCATAGTTTATATCATATGAAAATATTGAATTAGGATGCCATGTTGCTTAAGAAACTTGTGCAGTTTAAAACATCCTATTCATACCATTGTCAATTTGATAATTAAGTAAGAGAGGAATTTGTACACATTCCTATTGAGAAAACTTCACGCATACACAGGCGCGCACATATACAAACATACATACATACGTTCATGCATACGAAAAAATGGAGATGGAGGCATATACCTTAACATGTCGTCTTAATGAATGATTTACAATTTTGTCACTATGGTTACAATAATTACAAGTTTTGCAAACTTTTGTCATCACATTTTCATAAAATGACAATGTTTTGTGCAAAATATGTGAGAACAATAGTATAGCAATAAATTATAAAATAATACATTAAAAAATGATCACTTCATCTAGGAATAAGTCAATTCCAATGTGGAATTACAATCATTTGTGCATCATGTTGCCAGTCGACACGATTTTGTTTCTGTATAATAATAATAATATTAATAATAATAATTAAAAAATAAAAAATGAGTATAAACAAACAGAATTAAAAGTAATAAAAAAACTTAACTTGAACATCATATATGTTTCAGCTGCTCAAAACAATATAAAAATGGCACAATTTAAAAAATAACATGCCAACATAAAAAACAACATAATATAACAAAACATTGCCACAATTAAAAAATCAATATTTTAGACAAGAAAAATATAAAAGGTTTTTGTTGACCGTCATTACAAATGTATAAATTTTTGATTCTCCACGGTCCAAATCCCTACTGTTTAAAATAGCAATCCTTTATTAGCTATTTGAAGATTCGAGCTATTATTTCATTCCATAGTAATGCATTTTGTATTTTAAAAAATTGAGATTCTATTATACATATGCAAGATATTTATTCACTTGCCATTATTCATTTGAATTACCAGTTTTCACACAAGTATTGCATGTAATAATTTTTTTTATTATTATTATTTTGAATGAAACTCAAAATTATCACAAACAAAATAAAAGAGTTGCAAAAAATTGAGATCAGCATAATTTTGAGTAATCAAGTTTAAATTTTAAACTTGAGTATGACTGATGAAATATGTAAACAAATTACTACAAAAAAATAAATAAACAGATATATAACCTGTTATAAAAATTGCAGCAAACATTAAAAGTGAACAAACATTATAATACTGGGAATTTATTGTCTTAATGACATTGTATTGCCCAAAAAGGCAATTTGAATATGAAGGAAAGTTATGGCAAAAATGACATTATAAATTACGGAGATGATAATCCATGCTTGGCATTTAATAATGTGGTGAAATGCACAAAAACTGTGATTCACCAAATGCTATGAGATGAACAAACAATTTAAGACATTTTGAACTTAACAAAATCCTGATTGCCATCTTGTTTTTTTTCTTTTTTATGAAATACACATATGTATGAAGCAGTTTTTGTGAATATAAATAAAATGTATATAAAAAAAGTTCAAATTAAAAACAAATGTGATTGACTATCACTTTGATTTGAAATTAGTTTGGTTGGGTATGACTATTAAATATTTGCATAATTTACATGATGATTGAAATGATGTGTTGAATGTGAAATATACATATATTTATATTGTATATATATATATATATTTATAAAAAAAACACTTCACAATACTGAAGATGAATATAACATGGTTCAATATACACGTAATTCCGTTCCAATAAGAGAATGGATTTTTGAAGAAAAAATGACAAACTTTAAGAGGGAGAGAAACTACTTTTGGAATAAAAGTTAAATTTTGCTTGTTGAAAATGTAATAATTTAATTAAAAAACTTTAAAATCAAAGATTTCTTTGCCAAATATAACCCAACGTTCAAGTATTTTTAATAATTATAAAACAGAATATATAAATGGTATTCAATCATCACTTATATATCCAAAACAAAACGTGTCTGAAACATCATATAAAATGATGCTATCTAGAGTCTACAAAAGCAGAAATAACCAAATTATAGTACTATCAACAATTACACAGACATCATCATCATCACGATGAGTATTGTAAAAATTTCATTGCACTAGGTGCATATTTGGATAAAAGCTGATATCTTTAAATTAATATTATTGAAGCAAAAGTACTGTGGTTACTAGTAACCACACTTTGGCCATTTTCCTTTTTATTTAATAATATTTATTTTTCAATTGAGACCTTCATTTTAAATGGCAAATATGTGATAAAAAAGCAACATGGCACCCTGCGTGGAAGTTGTTATTATTTGGCACCGAGACAATTTCCAGTCATACACAACAGAGGCTTCGAGCCATATAAAAGATGACATCTACACAACACCAATATTACTACAATATTTGATTTTACAAAAAATGACAACAATAGATTCAAAAGCAGTGACTTCATACTTACATGATAATACATAATGGTATAAAATAAAAATTGTTTTCAATTTTGAGTTTACATAGAAATTTTTGCTATATTTGATCTGATTTGTTAATTATGTCCCAAAATTAGAACATTCCATTTATGACAATTTTCCTGCTAGATAGTAAAAACATTTCATAAGAGAAAGAGAGAAAGAGGTAGAGAGATTAAAAATATTTTTCATCAAAAACTTTATAATAAACCAAGTTATCAACCTGAAATTTTTTCTTTTGATGTGAAAAACAAATCAAACATCTCAAACATTTTTCTAACATTAATGATTCAGTTTTGTTTTAAATGCTATTCTGAATAGATTAATATTACGTTTCCACTGACAGTAGGACATTTACAAGATACAACAATGAGTGTTAGCCTTATTTTTGTTGCTTAATCCATGTGGTACAAGTACACTAAATGTTTTCTGGAGAAGCAGAGTTTTAGGTGTATCGGCATATCTGATACACAACACCTTACAGACGTTATCATCAGTACATAATGTAGAATCAACATTACAGTCAGACTGCAGCTGCAGTACATAATGTACAATGAATTACAGTCAGATTGCAGAGAGAAAAATGTTTCAAGAGAAAATACTATACATGAATAATATGCTACTACCCCCACACCAAATTCATACACTTTTAATAACATTGTTATCAACTTTAGCGCTATCGCGCAATCAAATCAGACTGGTATTCATCTGATATGAAAAATGCATTACAGATTGCAGCCTTTGACATTACAATCATATCGGAATGAAAGTATCTAAATCGCATTCCGATAATTCCAATGATAAGACAATAATTTAAGAGATAAAGTTTATAAACAACACATCTTGTACAATTAAATAAAAGTAAACTAGGAGATATAACAGTGCACATGGAACCAGCTAAAAATTGTTACAAGTAGGCTACCTCCAAAAATACAGATAGTAGGAATAAACCCAGACTCCTGTACAATCTTTTCAATGGTTACATTCAGGTCCAGTTGTAGTGACTTGGGAGATGGGCTAAGTTGTACGTAGCACCACTAGTTTGGAGGTAATTTGTGCTAGCCGGCATCGTTGAGTGGGCGTGTGCTTGATTGTAGTTAGGGGTGGGAGGAAGAACTCCCCCAGAATGGGCAAAATTTGGTAAGGAATGTTGGGCATACCCCATAGCAAGAGAAGTATGTGAAAGAGAAGGTAAGGAAGCCATACCATTAGAAATGGTAGGAGTTGGTGTTGAGGATGGGCTAGGACTTGGGGCTTGGGCAGGTGGGGATGGAGTAGAACATTCTGAAACTGGTGTTGTGTCTGACTGTAGCATAGACTGAGATGTTGTATTATTCCCTCCACTTGTTGCTGCAGCAGAGCTTGTAGTACCTGTAGTATGACTATCTAAGCTATCTGAACTTTCTTGAGTTTGTTCTTCAGTTCTTTCATTTTTAACTGCTGGAGCCATACCTTCATTACCCTATTTATGGGATAAATATAAACTGTCTATTCTATTCTTTCACTACAATATTAATTTTATTATTATTTACAATTTTTAAGACTATGTATCTATATTATCTAATAAATTTTCAAAGCTGGAAATTTAGTTTAATTCAAAATAATTCATATTTCCAAATGTTTTAAGAATTAATGATTTAATTATGATGTTTTTTGGTAAGATAGATAAATAAATATTTTACCAAATAATATCTTAATAATATCTATATATATAATAATATAATATAAATAAATAATACCTTACCAAAAAAGGAATATTTAATAATAAAAATTTCTAAATTATTATTTTAAACAAACTTTAAAAATACATATTCTGAAATTTATTCTTTAAAGATTGCTTTCTATTTTTAAATATTTCTTTTTATATTTATTAAAAAATAAACTAATTTAGATCAAGATTGAATATAAATTTAAAATCATAAATATTAATCACTACAATTGAAATTATTATAAAAAGTATCTTTTTATTATAAGTAGAGATTCTGATGTAGGTACTGTATTAATACTGAATTAACATACACCTACATAAAAATTAAGATTATTATAAGTTTAAACAAAATTATAATCTGAACACAGTCTTGTGTATTCAAAAATTTTTGCTCTATCTGAATTTTTCTTTATTGAATGACCAAACAATGGATTATTTAAAAACAGTTTAACTATTTTGAAAAATAAACTAAGTTTTAAAAATTGTTTTACATCAGTAAAAAATATAAATTATTACTGAATGTTTTTCTATTATTAATCTTAGAAGAAACGATTGATGTAAATTCTTATCATATAAAAATTAATATTGATAAAATACATTTAGGAATATAATTAGTGTACCTATTAATATGGAAAATGTTTTAAAATAATTACTACCAAAAAACAAACTGTTATTTATAAATATAATAATTTGTTTTTTTCCAATATGGTAGAAGCTCCATACTTTCAGAGATTACATTCTGCAAAACTGTTGTGAATATGGAAAGTGTAAATAAAGAAGAGAAAAATACAGTAGAGCTTTTGCCATATGTGACCAATATGTTCCAAGATCCCTCACGTATGTGAAAATTCATGTAAAGTAGCAAATGCCATTAATTATTAAGAATTTCCTATGCTAACATACCAGTAACATGTTTTCTATATAAATAAGACAAATAAGCACTACATTAAAAATAAATAACAAATTACTGTTAATCATAGAAATGACTTTAAGAAGTATTAATACTCTAAACTCATGCTTGCAGAGTAATTTGCATAAATAAGACAAAACACACTCTTAATGTATCATATTTCATTTACAACAAAATCCTAAGCAACCCTAACTGCTCAATTTCTCCATGCAAATGATCTAATCTAGGCGCATTAATTTTGAGTATTTTCTTTGGGTATGTTGCATGATAAAGCTGCTTAAGATAACAAGAATTTGTTTAAGCAATTTCCACTTTCCAAGAAAAAATTTTGCAACCCTTGCTTTGTTGAGATGTAAAAATGCTGTTCTTATATAAATCAAAATGTTTACTCGAATTACAGAACTGTATCCGATATAAAATTTATATCATCAGAGAAATCAATAACAAACATTTTGCAATCTAAAAAAATTTATGAATGCTTTTCTATTCTTGGCAATCATCTTAAAATTTTGTTTTCAGTGTTTCCAAACTTCACTATAACAACTAACTTAAGCAGAAATCACAACCATATTTTAGCAAAGCTGCTCCAAGCAATTTATCAAGCAATGGATCCTTTAACCTTTTAAATATTTTGCCACTATAATTTTTGTTTAGATAACATTGATTTCTAAAGATAACAAAAAACTAAAATGTTCTTGGAAAATACAGTGTTGACACTCACAATCCATACCAATGTAAAACAATGTTTACTATATACATAAATGCATATAATCACAGATTGTGTAAACTTATATATATATATATATATATATTTTTAAAATATTTTAAATAAAAGTACTTACTTTTGTTCGTCTATATTCTTCCATTAATCCTTCATAACGAAGTTTTTCTTTATTTTGTCTCTCTATGTAAGGTCTCTTTTCTTCTTCAGTCATGCTACGCCATCTTTCTCCTCCTATATTTATATTTAAAAAAGTAAATTCTTTTCCTTTTTTACATCATAAAATGAGATTTCATATTAATAAATGTAAACCTAATTTAAAATTTGTAGCAAAATTATTATTAATACTGACATTTTTATTTTTGAACATATATATTACAAATTTATTTAAATTCAATAAGGATAACCTATTATAAATTGTATATATATATTTCTGTTTAAATAAAAATCATATAGATAAAATTTATAAAAACATTAGTTTAGAATTAATCTGTGTATAGTATGAAATACAGTTTAGTAAAAATCTAAAATTTGATTATTATATAGCTATGTGAAAAAAGCTTTATTCTTATATATAAAAAATTATAATAATTAAAATTATCATCTAAATCACAAATTTGTGTGCAATCACACACAATTTTCTTATAACAAATATTTCTTTCTGTTGCTTTGCTATCTAGCTCTTTTCCATCTGTATTAATTTATTTTCCTAGATATTACACATACACAAAATACATATTTGATATAGTAAAAAATAAACCAAACTTTTAATATGACTTATTATTTAAGAGCACAAATATTTACAAGTACAGTAATCAAAATAAGTGTAATCATTGCAGGATTTTTCATTTTTTCTGTTAATTTGTATCTGCTACTTTTCATTAAGTACAGCTTTCATTTTGGTGATGATAAAGCCCAAGTATCTAGTGTTTTGGCATATGTCACTAGGTAGAAGAGTGAGCTACACTAGACATTGTTATAATGGAAAACTCTGCATTTTGCTTGCCAGTAATGAAGCCATTTTCATCTTACTGTATCATGAAGATTGCCAAGTAAAAATCAATATAGAACTCCTTGTTAAGGGATCTAAGTTGTAACAAATTTATAATCCACCAGGAATATGATGTAATGACATGACGTAGGGTCAATATAATGAAAAGTTCTTGGTTTTGTTATACAATCTTCAAATGTTGATTTTAATTGTATATTTTGTAATTTTATACATTTACTGTTACTTTTATTTCTATTTTATTTTTTATTTATCCCGAGAATCTCTTGCATTAAAAAATTATTTAAAATTTTTCAAAAAAATATTACTGTTTGATTTAAGCATTTTATCAATGAATATAGAATCAAGACCTGAAGAAGATCTCAAATTGAAGATTGAAAACATTAGTTGAAAAAACTGTTTCTGGAAAATAATTTAAGAGTGAAGTATTTATGTTTGATTATGTTTATTTTAATTCCTTTTATGTTTGATTTTCATTCTACCAGTAGAACATGAAAATGGTCTTTGTAAAGGTTGAAAATGTTTGTTCTTCAATAAATGTTTTTATTTTACTCACTGGATTTTAGATTTGAAAGTGTTGTCAACCCACAAGCAATACTTTTTCAGACATACCAACCAGAGAAGAGACCTCAGTAGTGTAGGATATTATGTCATGTTAGAATGTAAAATAGTAGCAGTAGTAGTGTCTGCAATTATATACAGCCTTCATGGGGCTGTAACCATCTTTCAGGGAAAGAAGAAGTCTCTTTCTAGTTTCTGATTTAGTGTTTTTAGATCTTGCCACTGAAATTCTATGCAGCTTTTTCTTCATGTATGTACTGTACATATATATATATATATGTACGTATTTTTCTAAATTAATAAATGCAAAATTTATTTTAAATATACAAATGTTCACTACAAATTATAAACAACCCTGTACAACAGATTAGATATTAAAATATTTTATAATTAATAAAATTACACCTCAAAAAACATTTATATTCTATCAACTTTGATAGGAAATATGCAGAAATGGACTTGTTGAGTTAAAGCTCTTCCTCTTCAACTTCTTGCTCCAGAACTTGATGCACTATCAGCTAGTAGGCATGAATTTAAATATAACTTTGTTGCCCTTTTAGCACTCCTTATTTCTTCTGATATAAGCTTATCATAGTAAAATTTAAAAATTCTATCTTTAATTTTAAAACTTTGGAATAATTTTAATTCAAATCAAAGAAAAAAAATTTCTTTGATGGATTCCATTGTTCCAACAATCAAATCAAGGCACAGTAGCAAGGAAAACCACCTTATACAAAAGAATCTTGTTTTGGCGGATCGCTTGGGCCGCTGAAAATAATTTGTTGTTTTGAAAATCTGTCTTGCAAACAATGGATTTTCTGCACACCCAGGAATATATCAGTTATTCAAAAATCTTTCCATTTTTTATAAAACCCCTATAGGAAATCTTGAAAACTGCTTGAAAGTTCACTTTTTTCTTATTTTGTGTTAAGGTTGAAGAAATTTAGCAAATAGAAAGTATAATTAACTCATAAACTGTCAGAATACATTTATATTTATTACTTTTAAGCCTGTTTATTAGTTTAAATTTTTGCTTCTCATGGCATGTCACAGATCATTAATAATCTGTATGTAGCCTATTTGTAGCAAGACTGAAAATTCTTTACTTGTCAGAACCTGTAATATCTTGAATAATTGCACTGATGCTGTCTTAATTTTAACCGTGCCCAGAAGCTTCAATAATAGCATTATGCCAGGTTGTGCAAATTGGGCAAGGATACAAACAAGTATGAAGTATGCAAGTATGAAGTTTTTCTTCATAACCTGATTATTAAAGCTAAACGAACTGCCGAATTATCAGGCTATAAGCTTGATGCCACTATTAAAGCAGGTGAGGTAGAGAAAGCAAGAATACAAACAGCAAAAGAAGTACTGCAATGCATCTGGAAAATGAACTAGAAAACTCTAAAGGCTACAGGTGAAAAACCACACAATATCTATCTTCTCTTAAATGCATTAAAGATGATTCCACCTACATCAATTGAATTGGAAAGGGCATTCTCGATAGCAGGACTTTTCATTACTAAAATAAGAACCAGATTGAGTAATCGGAGTATTGACCATCGTTGCTTTTTAAAATGTTATAAAAAGTTACAACAATATTTTATATTATGTTTTATTTAAAAAACAAATATTACCTTCTAAGTTAGAAGTTTTATCTATGTTCATTTTTTTTCTTTAAATTTTTAACTCAATTCAAAAGAATTTTTTTTTGTAAACAGTTTCCAACAAACTTCAATAAATTTTTTTCTATTTGTGAAAATTTCTACACATTTAATTTTTAATACATATTTTACACAGCATTATTAATATTACTATTTTGGAGGTTACAGGATGTATTAAATTGCTTAAAAAATGAAAAATAATTATATTATCTGATTTTGAGATTTATTTTATATCTTTAAAATAATTATATCCTGAGATTTCCTGGGATCCTGGGAAACAGATCATTTTTTCCTCAAAATCCTGGGACAAGTAAAGGACTGGGAAACGAGAAACCCTATGTACAGTACAGCCTGCTCGTCTATGCTGAAACTCATCAGGAAGGTCTTCATAACTTTGAAATGCTCAATGGCCTTGCTAAATTTCAGCACTATACTTGGACCAGTAACTGAGTGTTCACTAGGTGACTCCTCCTCAATTGTATCAGCCAGCTTATTCTCTTTGTACAATTTTTCAACTGTACTTATTTCAAATGTAACAAGTGCATCGTCAAACTCTACAAATTTCCAGAAACAAATATCCCAATATTAACTAAATGTTGAAAAAAAAAAGTTTATAATAGACTTGGGATAGAAAGAAAAAAACCTGCTATTCCAAGTAATGGATCCACTAAAAGGAGGTAAAATTACATTGATTTGGCAAGACCTGTAAAAAAATCCATTATACTACGAAATCTGTTGTTCTAAGATTTGTTAAAATGAGATTTTACTGTAGATATAAATTTAAAAATTAAGGCTTTTTACCAAAAAGAGTGTCACAACTTAAAGCAGTTTATCTCTTTGAACTCCTCTGCAAAATATAGTAAATATCTAATATGAATTGATCAATGTTTACCTGATTTAGCCAATTTGAACCTTTGTGTACTGTAAGATGATTCAAGTGACACACACTACCTTGGAGATATAAAGATGGCTGAACTTTTTAAAAGAAACACCACTTTTATATTTCCAACTATTGTTATATATATATATATATATTGAAAATACGTTTTTCCCTATCCTGTCTCTGGATTCTAAACAGACAAAAGAACATAATATATTCTCCCTACTTCAGGATTAAAAATCAAAACTATACATGGATAAATTTTAATGTCTCTGTCAGTTACTTCTATTCCTCATCAACTTAAACTTTTCATCCAATTCTTTATGTATGACTTCCTATGTAACTACATTAACAAAAGTAATATATCTTCAGTAGTTTAGGAATGAAAAGGGTGCAAGATACTTTTGACTTACCCTATATATTAAATATATGATTAAGTTATTATTTTTAAGAATTTTTATTAAAATAATCCATTTTTCATCATTTGAAGATAAATTAATTTTAGTATGTTATCAATTTTTCATATTTATGAATTTTTGGAAAAAATCTGGATAATTTCATTACATGTGAAGGGATACAAATTACAAGAGGTAAGACATCATCTCTTGGATTGTGGGTAGGTCAGTGAGCAGTAAAATCTGTTGGCCACAAGGCAGTTACACTTTAACATAACATGAAGTTCACTTTTAAAGACTAAAAGCCTATTATGATAGCAGAAAACATACATAATCTAATGTATTGTATCAGTCTGTATCAATTGCTGTATGTATTGGTGAAATATGTTCAACATCATGTTCGCATACTTTTGTCGTTTTTAAGACAACAGGTGATTCAAAACAAAGTAAGATATTACTATTATGCTCAATTTTATTATCAATTTTATGTTTAATTTTGTACTTATACCTAGCTCTTAATAATTTTAATTACTGATGGAGGTTCAAAAAAATGCAAGTCGGCCCAAAATGCATCTAGTTATGTATGTAATCAACCAAAATAAACATAATTAAACTGTAGTTTTCAATCGTTGAATTACCAGTAGCGTTCCTATACACCTGCAGACACAGGTTTATGGAATTCTCAAAAATTTTCTAATTGGAATGTAGCTGGTATCTCAACAAGAAAGGGAATTTTATCAATGTAAAACTAATTTATTACATAAAACACACCGAGATACCAGAAGATTAACTTTTTTAATTCAGCACAAAGCTTTACATGTTGCTGTAATTAATAAATACACACTGTCTTTTGGCATTAATTTAGTTTGATTCAAATGCATACAAGTACTTTCAACATTTTATAAATGTCCTCTTCAGGTGTTAAAGAATGTATTTAGGTTAAGAACAAAAATTTTAAATGAAAAAATTTGTACTTTTGTGATGATTTTTAAACAAAATTTATAAATTATTTTTCATTGAATGCAAGTGAAAGAAATTAACATCAATAGGAAATGATGTATAAAATATAAAAAAGAAAATATTATGGAAAACAAAGGAGTTAAATATATAAATTATGATTTAAAGTTTTAAAAAGTGAGCCATAATTCAGAGTTTGAGTGTAGGCTTATTGCTTGAACTTAACATTATATAAAAATCTCACAGAGAAAAATAACTATGATCTGTATACAGTGCCAGATTTAACAATCAGAGGCCCATGGGCATAAATAGGGTGGGGTCCCCTTTAAGAGTAGGCAAGTAACTAGTATGTAGTAAGCAGTGCTAGAATGGTCTTGTCTGCGTCAAACTTGCACAAACGTGTATAAACAATCTTGTGATATTTTAAAGATTTCAATTGTAGAAAGTTGTAAATTTCATTTAAAAATACGGTTATTGTAAACATACATATATTTTATTGTGTAAAACTAATTATTTTAATTTAATTGAAAAAATACTTATGTAAATTTTTTTTCTGCAAGTTAACTACTGCATATAATATGAAGCGTGCAATGCCATAAGGTTGTAAATGCCATTTTTCTCAAAATATGTTTTATTGAAGAAATGAATTTTAAATGCAATGTTTTTTCCAGCAAAAAAATATTGTGGTGATAGTGGCACTCTAAGTGGCTATATTTTGAAGATGAATATATGTGCAAGTCATAATGTTTTAAGTGCCAAAGTGCAAGTCACGTGACTTTTGGCACGTAAAATGTTATGGTTTACATTTACATCATTTTGTTATTCCAATTTGTAACGCAATGAGTTTTTTTACGCAGAACCAGATAACTGAATGCCAGTTTATTAATAGTTAACCTGTATCACCTTATTATTTGATATTTCAAAATGATATTCGGACTTCCATTAATCTTTCAAATTTTAACTTTTATTACACTAAATTAATACCTTATTGATTATATTTTCTTTTATTTATCATAATTATATTACAATTGATAAAGATTAGGCCGCGACTCCACTAGCCGTAAAAGGGCCGTAAAACCCCTCACCGTAAAAGCTTTTAATCACGTGACCATGATATTTTACGCCTAAAAGCGAGTTGAGCAGTGTTCAACTCGCTTTTACGTTGGTTTTACGACCTGCTCAGGCGTAAAATATCATGGTCACGTGATTAAAAGCTTTTACGGTGAGGGGTTTTACGGCCCTTTTACGGCTAGTGGAGTCGCGGCCTTACAGCCCAGTTCAAGTACCAAAATTGTGGGCCCAACATTGTTAAAGCCAGGAAGCAGTCATTAATAGATTATTGCCAGTTTTAATGTTAAAATTGATATTGAATTTGTAAATTGTGTTTAATAATTTAAATGTAAGTTTTTGGTATTCAAAACTGTTTTTCAGCTGTAGAAACATTAATTTTATGATTGCAATTGTTTTTGGCATTTACAACTTTATGCACTTGCACAATTTTGGCATTTACAACATTATGGCTCTAACCCTGTTTTTAAACTTTTTTTGTTTCCTTACTATCATACTTAGGTGTTTAAAATTAAACCCAATGTTTTATTCCAAAATGTAAATTGTTAAAATAATTTTTATAGCATTTGATTAAAGTTTGTTCATTAGAAAGTGTTTTTTCTCTCTCCTGAAAAGTTTGTTTTTTTGCATTTACAACATTATGGCATTGCATGCTTCATAAATTTGACTGGTATAAAGTTAAGTATATAGTAAAAAAAAAAAAAATATGTTTAAACATAGTTTTGTGAGGACCCTGGACACTGACCCCAAATGCCCTTACGTAAATCCAGCACTGTCTGTATATTGTTTAAACAGAGAGGCTTCTACCTATAATGGTATAAAATTATGTTCCAATATATTCCTGAAAAGGTCAATGGAGAAGCATACTATTTAAGATGTCATCTTGATGTTCTTCAGAATGATTTAGTAACTTTCTGGTTGTGGCCTGATATAAAAAAATTTTTTTTTTTTGAACCAGAGCTCGAATCCCATATAGACTACCTGATTTTTCTAGATCAGAAAATTTATCCCTGTCATTACAGATAATTCTATATAGAGACAACTGCAATTTGATGGAAAGAATTATTCTGTATTATTTATTTATTATATTGACTCTTGGACAATAAAGAAAAAGAGGTAAAATCAACTGCCTGATAGCATTTCTGAGAGTCAATGTAAAAAATAAAGAAAACAAACTGGGAAAAGTTATAATATAAAAATATATATATGGCGAAAGGATAAAAAATAAACTTTTTTCAATATATAGAAAACATATATTAATATATATATATATACTGCAGTATGATATATAAAAATGAGTAATTAGGAAAAATAATATAGTAAGAGGAAAAAAAAATATGAACACACATGCTTACAAGATAATTTTTCTTGAAGTAAACATTCCATAGGGGCCATATCTGCTATTCAGTAGAGAAAGGATCTGTGTGATAAAAACACAGAACAGAAATGAAGAATAGGAATACATGTAGTGTTCTTCCAAGGATTCTTAGACATAGCTAATGTTGCAAAATTAAACCATTAAAATATTGAAAAACAAGAATACAATCAAAATATTTAATTCTCTCAAAAAAAATTCAAAGTTCTAGTCTTTCTCTAGCAATATTTGGGTTATTGATTTGCAGTAAATTACTATACTTGTTTAAGAGTGAATAAACTATCAACAGAACTTGATAGTTTTGGAAGTAGAAATGGGGCTCCCATTGACCAAATGAGAAGACAATAGTCTTTGATGGAATGAAAATTTGCAAACATATTTAGAGGATATGGTTTGACCAAAACACCATAGTATTCCTCAACATATAGCCAATGATTTTATTAGCTTATCTATATGGCTTTTAAAAGTTACTTTAATATGAAAAATAATCCCAAGCTCATTGTGTATGTTGATATATTGCAATGAATGAGTATTTATGAAAAGGGCTGGTAGAAGCAGATTTCTGAGTAAAGAAAAACACATGATTACAGATTTTTGTATATTAATTTTTTATCTTCTGTCTTTACTAAAGTTAACTTTACTAAAGAAGATAAAAAATATTGATTGGATTGAAGAACAGTGGAATTGTGGTTTAACAACTTAATATTGTTTGCATAGGCAATAACAGAAGAATTTATATTGTTAAGAAAATTGTCGATATATGCTGAGAAAAAGTCCACTTAAAACAGATTTTTGTTGAATACTGGTTAAAGGCAAAAAATCAGGAATAGCAGTTATCCTGCCAGAAGTGAAAATTTAGGTTAATATCAAAATAGTCACAAAGTATAGCTAAAAGTATATATATAACAACATTAAGCTCATTCAATAAGCCTATGCTTGAACTGCCTGAATTACAGCCATTACTTTTCAAAACTTTAAATCCTAATTTATATATTTAATTCCTTTGTTTTCTCTATAATATTTCATTAATGTTTTCTTTTTTATATTTTATACATAGTTTTCTATTCATGTCACATTATCACAAAAATGCAAATTTCAATTAAGATCTCCTATTTAAAACTCATTAGCATATCCATTTTAAATTTTGTTTTTATTCTAAATGCCTTCTATTCGGCCTGAAAAGGATATAGGTAAACCTCCTACAATGCGGTAGATACATTTCTTGAAAATACCGCGTTGTGGGAAATCGCATTATTGGAGACACCAACTTAATACAAAAACTGGGATTCAGTTCTAAAAAGAGAAAAACTGCCTTTTATGGTGTAACATTTTCATCGTTTTTTAAATTTATGGACATAAAAAGCTTAAATAAAATTCAACATCATATAAAAACTAAAAAGATTATAATTTCAAGTCAAAATCAAAAAGAAACAATGTTATGCTCAAATTCAGTCCTCATCGTCACTTATTATAGTTGTTCGAGAATGTTTGACTGGCCTTATTTCAAGATCTGAGCTTGTTCTATCAAGTTCCACTGCGCTTATGTGATCCGTTGCGATTTTTCTGTTATGTGAAAAATAATTCATTTCTAAATACCCTAAACTGCGTTGTAAGAAAATTTCCACATTTTCCCAACCGCATTGGAGCGAAAACGCATTGTAAAGGTACCGCGTTGTAGGAGGCCTACCTGTATTTGTAAAATTCAAATTCAACATTCAAAATGTTGAAAGTACTTGTGTGCATTTGAATTGGATTGAAACTAAACACAAAGAAGTACTAATTTGGCATTGAGTGTGTTCACCAGCTTTATTAGCTTTACATATATCAAACCAATTTCTAATAAATGAAATCTACAATATTTTTACTAGCAAAATTTACTATTTTTTCCAACAGAATAAAGCAAATAGCTTCAAAAATATAAAAAAATTACATAAAATTTAATAAATGAAAATACTACTGAATTTATAAATTGTGTAAAATTCTATGCAGAATATCAGGCAAATGTATTAATATTAAAAATACAAAATTTATTACTTGCAGTGTAGAAGTTCTTACTTATAACAAGAAGATACATCTGATAATAAAATTAATCATTCAAAATTAATTTTATTTATAACAGTTTATAATAACTTATAATGTTATTCTCTTTCATTTTTAAAATATTGTACTTATATTCTACAATAGTCTTATTGAATATCTGTTGTATTCTCCATATAAATTACATTGATTACTTAGTTACTTGGCTTATAACCTATTTGCAATGTATCATTTCTATGCTCTTTACTAAAAGATTACTGATTATTGCAGCTGAAATATTTTAAAATAAAATAAAAATATGTTAATAAGATGGTTTGACTATTGTTTATTAACAGTCAATAAACATTAATTTTTAACATCCAATTGTAAACTTAATAGAAAAATTATTATATGCTGATTGTTCTTCCAAAGTATATTAAAATATTTGTTAAATACAGTCAAACTTCTAAATAGTGAATTACTTTGTAAAAACTAATTTTTGCAAAAAAATATAAGTAAAATTGCTCCTAAAATAACAAAGTTATATTTCTAAATAACGAATTTTCTTAAATTTGTAAGGACTATCGATCATTAAAAGTCAATTATTCCATCTAGTCTGAGTTCAAATTTAGGTATCAATCTGTAAAGCCATGGCCCAGGTGAGAAATACTAATTGTTAGCTTTTAAACCATCATGTAATCTGTCCCCATGGCTACCAGTTGTAAAGAAGGGAGAAAGACATTATCTGTCAATGAGGGCATTTGGACCTAAACAATTTATAATTAACAAATGTTTTAGAGTTACAGTATTACATGACTGTATAGTATTTACAATATTTTTAGTAATACTGTAACTTAGTTAATGTTTTCAAAAAGAACATGTCATTTTATATAAATTTTTTTTGGACAACCTGGAATGCATCCCTATTCCAGGTAATACACTACTGTACAGTATAATGGAATAATTTTGTGCCAATGTTGTTTATGCTGCTTCCTCTGAGAATGCATCCCTGTTGTAAATCAGGGCAGCCTGTACAATGAATATGGATATCTGTGACTTTTGTACAGTACAGTATTTGACTGAGAAAGCAGTCTTACTTGTGCAGATGGCTGAGATGAATCATGCCTAAATTGTTTTACAGTACTGAACACTATGTACAGTCCAAAAAAACTTTCCTAGATTTGTCTATAAGAGTTCTCAGAAACATTAAAATCGAATTAGCATTTAAAACCTCTATTTTAACTTCAGGTTTTGAGAGCAAATGGTTCTATACTGTAGTGCAAAAATGTCAAAGCAAAAGTGTTTAAGCATTAATGAAAAAAATTAATGTGTTATGGAAAGTTAAAGGCTCAAAAAAGAAAGATATTGCAGAAAGTTCAGAATTTCAGTGAGTAGTTAAGCAACCATAATAAAAAAAATTATGAATCAATTCTGAAATTAGCCAATGATGTAAGACCTACAGAAAAACATGCCGGAATCTGTGTTTATGTCAACGTAGATGAAGCAATTTTAAAGTGGATGCATTTAATTCATGATATGAATATACATTATCAGGACCACTAATTAAACAGAGAGCTTTAAAGTTTGCAGAATCACTTGGATATGCAGATTTCCAGGCAGGCACTGGGGTTTGATGGATAAATTTAAAAAAAGGCATGGCACTGTTGAAAAAATGGTTTGTGGAGAGTGCAGTTATTAATGAAGATGATGGCAATCAATGGAAGAATGTAACATTAAAACAGAGCTTGGAAAAGTACAAGCCAAAGGTCATTTTCAATGCAGATGAAACTGGTTTATTGTTTAAGTGTACATCCAATAGAATACTCACTTTTAAAAATGATCAATGCTTTGGTGGAAAGCAGAGCATAGAAAAGATCACTGTATTGATTGGAGTAAATATGACAAAAAGTGAGAAGTTGAAACTGTTAGTAATCGAGAAAAGCAAAACTGCACAATGTTTCAAAGGAATGAAGTTTCTTAAGTGGATTAATTATCATTTTAATAAAAAAAACATGGATGACTAGCCATATTTTTGAAAATTGGTTATTAAAACTGAACAAACAAATGACAAGAGAAATGAAAAATCAAATTAATTGTAGATAACTGTCCAGCAAATCCTTCTGTAGTCTTTAGTATAGTCTCTACTTTTTCTTCTCCAAATTTAACATCTAAACTTCAACCAATGGATCAAGGCATAATCAAAAACCTTAAATTCCATTAGAGACTTTTAATAAAGATTAATGGAGTTAAAAACAATATAGCTGGCAAAATTAATTTAAGAGAATGCATTTCTGAGTTATCAAAAGTGTGGACTCACAAAGTGACTGAAATCAAAAATCACTGTAAAAAATTGTTTTTCCAAAGCAAATTTAATGAAAACTCTGGTGAAGGGGATAAAGACAATGAACTGCCACTTTCAGATTTACAAAAGTCATGGAAAGTATTAGGCCAATTCAACGAAATTACCATCAATATCATGCTGGACAATTATCTCATCATCAATAAAGATATCATTACCACCAAGTATCTTATTGATGAAGAAATTTTGGAAAGCTTAAAAAGTAATGAAACTGACGAGACAATCCAACATGATGACAATGATAGTGAAGAGCTCACAAAAAACCAACTAATGACAAAATGATAAAAGCATTTCAAATTATTCAAAGTGGACTGCAGCATTATAAAAATGTGCCTGGAAGTATTTCTAATGCTCTTAATAAGTGTAAAGCATATTACGAAGTGACAACATTTTTTAATTGTTATTTGCAACAAAAAAATTAAACTTTTACAAAAATGTAGTTAAACTAACTTGTAAATATTTTAATACCTAAATGTAAACTTACTTAGAATTATGTTATTACTGTATATTACATTTATATTAATTTAAATTACATAAAATAATGAAAAAATTACATTAAAATAATACTTTATTTACCAAAAAGTGATATTTCTGCATAATGAAAGTTTCCCTATAGCAATTTTTTTTCAGAATTTAGCAACTTTGTTATATAGAAGTTTGACTGTATTTATAAAACTTAAAAGTACAGTAGAATTATTATTATACAATTACAAAATTTATTTTATCTAAAACAATTAATATAATTTTTTTATGAAATAAAAAGACAGTCGCCTCCAAAAAATAATTTTTAGTGGATCACCATTTATTTCCTTACATTGTTCAAGAATAAAAACTTTAGGACGACCCGACCTTCCTTTTTAGGCTTCACGGCCGTCCAGGAAACAATTCTAAAAACACAGGAAAAACTCCAATTAAAATTATAAAAATTTTTTCGAATATTGGAATTGGTAACCTTACGACGTCTTGAGTTGCATCCATGACTTCCAGTCGGGATTTTCGGACCTTATATCCACTTGTAAATTTGCGCTGTAAAATGTAGATTATCTTGTCCTCCCTCTGGCGGCGAATTATTATTAAATTTTTTAGTTTTAAAATTTCGCTGGATGAAAATCAGAAATTTTAAAACTAAAAAATTTAAGGCTGGATCGTCGATAAGGCTGGTCGTCGATAAGGCTGGTCGTCGATAAGGCTGGATGAAAATATTTTTTATTTCATAAAAAATATTTTCATCCAGCGAAATTTTAAAACTAAAAAATTTAATAATAATTCGCCGCCAGAGGGAGGACAAGATAATCTACATTTTACAGCGCAAATTTACAAGTGGATATAAGGTCCGAAAATCCCGACTGGAAGTCATGGATGCAACTCAAGACGTCGTAAGGTCACCAATTCCAATATTCGAAAAAATTTTTATAATTTTAATTGGAGTTTTTCCTGTGTTTTTAGAATTGTTTCCTGGACGGCCGTGAAGCCTAAAAAGGAAGGTCGGGTCGTCCTAAAGTTTTTATTCTTGAACAATGTAAGGAAATAAATGGTGATCCACTAAAAATTATTTTTTGGAGGCGACTGTCTTTTTATTTCATAAAAAATATTTTCATCCAGCGAAATTTTAAAACTAAAAAATTTAATAATAATTCGCCGCCAGAGGGAGGACAAGATAATCTACATTTTACAGCGCAAATTTACAAGTGGATATAAGGTCCGAAAATCCCGACTGGAAGTCATGGATGCAACTCAAGACGTCGTAAGGTCACCAATTCCAATATTCGAAAAAATTTTTATAATTTTAATTGGAGTTTTTCCTGTGTTTTTAGAATTGTTTCCTGGACGGCCGTGAAGCCTAAAAAGGAAGGTCGGGTCGTCCTAAAGTTTTTATTCTTGAACAATGTAAGGAAATAAATGGTGATCCACTAAAAATTATTTTTTGGAGGCGACTGTCTTTTTATTTCATAAAAAAAATATTTTCATCCAGCGAAATTTTAAAACTAAAAAATTTAATAATAATTCGCCGCCAGAGGGAGGACAAGATAATCTACATTTTACAGCGCAAATTTACAAGTGGATATAAGGTCCGAAAATCCCGACTGGAAGTCATGGATGCAACTCAAGACGTCGTAAGGTCACCAATTCCAATATTCGAAAAAATTTTTATAATTTTAATTGGAGTTTTTCCTGTGTTTTTAGAATTGTTTCCTGGACGGCCGTGAAGCCTAAAAAGGAAGGTCGGGTCGTCCTAAAGTTTTTATTCTTGAACAATGTAAGGAAATAAATGGTGATCCACTAAAAATTATTTTTTGGAGGCGACTGTCTTTTTATTTCATAAAAAATATTTTCATCCAGCGAAATTTTAAAACTAATTAATACTATATTAATCTGTTTATCACAAAAATTTATAATTTTATATTTCTTAATTACCGAGTTTTGCCAAGGCTGCAACTCCCCCTTCTGGTTCTCTTCCTGCCATTTCTTTACGTAAGTCTGCCATAAATAACATGAAAGTTGTTCCTGGTCGTTTTGGTTTATTTGTGTCACGAGGAGGCTTATATACTGCCATCTAGAAAAATGAAAAATTATTTTCATATAAGTCATTTGTGAAAAACAAATAATTTAATTATTATATTATTATAATCTATCCAGCCATCCTTTAATTCTCTTTATTGTGAAAAGTCAAAAAACTGATTACAAATGTAACTTAGGATCTTAAATGAAAAAACTAACAAGCATTTTATCTACAAATAGACAAAAATACTATTCCATACCATTTGCAGTATATTTTGTACCAATACCAAAGAGTATCCAGAGTTTTTTTAAAACAAAAACCTTCTCATAAGTATTGTAAATCAGATTAAAAACCCACAACTATAAAAATCAGGTCATAATATAGCAGTACAATAGTGGTTATGAAAACACCACCACCCATAAAATTCTACACAAATGTGTTTATTTTTTTAAATTATATTTTTTCTGCAGACCTGCAAAAACCTATAAACATTGTATCATCCATGATATCAAACACACAAAAAATGCTTTTCACAGGCTAACAAATGTGGAAATGTTTCTGATGACTGCATTGTCCGTTGGTTTAAAAACCGTGCAGGGCAGTGTGCTTTTATAGGCAAAATGGAAAGTTTTCAACAGTTATCATGTAAAAGTTTGTGCGGAGGTGCCAAAATATTTACCAAATTGTAAACTATTATTATTATACACTTAATTTTTCAATAATTATTTTTAAAAATTAGTCATATAATAATAATTTTTCAATTATTATTATATGACTTTATTGACAAAAAAAGGAACTTTACTTGAAACATCTGTTAACATATATTCATGCAATTCAAAGTTGCAATGACACAAGCTGTTATTCAGCATGCCATGTTGCCACTGGAAGAGACAACATTATGCTAATCCAAATTTGAAAAGAAAGTAATAAATAAATGAAAATTACGAATAAAATAAAAGATAAAAGAAGAGTGCATTATAAGGGCATAAACCAAACTAACAAGAATTCACTGCCACCCTTTGATCTAACTTTGTAGCCAACAACCACTGCACCATCATAAATTCACAGGTCTGCAAATTTCAACTAATAATAAACTGTTTGGACTTTTGAGATGTGATTTTTACTAACAACAATCGGTACAACTAAAAACAATCTCTCAAATCCTTCACATAACATACAAAGGCTTTACAAAGTTTTGTCAAAAATTCATAAAAGCATATTATTTGCATAAATACAAAAAGCAATCTCCATCCTTTTGTAGAGCCTTTATGAATTGTTTCATTATTCCCAGATTAATATACAGGAGTAGCAGCAGCACTTTCTCTGGGTTCACCAAGCTGCTCCTCACAATATTCTTTATGCCAGGTTGTAATTGTTTTCTAGGTGGCCATTGCTTCTGAACCAATGCAAATTCATGGCTCTAGTGACCCATTCACAGAGAAAACATGGAAACTTGGTATAACCTGACTGCTAACCTATTAAGTCAGCAGTCAGGTTATACATCAGGTTATACCAAGTTATGCATGCACAGTACTTTCAAATCTCCACAGATAATTACAATATACATCAGTGGCTTAACTACTATCAAATTCTGTTTTAAAAATGTAGATATATTTTTTAACAACATAATTACCTCATAAATAAATTATGGCTACTGAAATGTGTCACTACTATGAGCACAAAATATGCAAAAAAAGCATTAATTTATCCAATAAAAATGGTTTGTAGAGAAACTTTACATGACAGAGAAAAATTAGTAACATTCTTGAATTCAGCATAAAAAAAGCACATAAGAATCACAAAAAAAAAAGTCAAACAGTTTTTCTACTGCAGACCAGTGTTATAATTAGATCATCGTTAGAAGACAGACTCCAACGATCAACCCCCAAATTTCCAACTTTTGTCTCACCATTTTTTTGGGGAGTATATTTCGGTATATAAATTCTCTTTCATGATCAAAAAGCTGTTGTACTCTCTGTACTATAAAAAAAATTTGAAAACTAAATATATTTAGTGCTTAAATAGTGTGTATTGCCACACAGTCAAGACCCAAGAGACATTCACCTTTCATAAAGGTATGTCAATTTGAGTTGAGGTTCTCCAGGCCAACTTATGAAAGTCAATCACACCTCACTATGGGTTAAAAGCATCAATGATCTACTTCATACCTCCATTCTTCTATAAAAGCTTAATAATTCATAATTTTATTGCAATGTAATAAAATTATGCTGCATAGTTACACTTATTTATTATAAAATAATTAACATTGCATATTATTTCTTTTGGTAAATACACTAAAACAAAGAATACAATTTATTTTTCAAAACAAGAGAGAATTTTATTTCTTTCCATTACACATATATAAATTTTGCTTCTATCTAGCTCATTTCTTTTGCACTTAACTGAAATTGCTTAGGACACAACAAAACAATTACTAGAACAGCAATAGCAATATAACCTAGCAACAATCTTGACACTATGAGCACTTCTTTGTATTCACCACATGTTACTTTATAGAGAGTTAATAACCCATATCAAATAGTTAAAAGAATTTTCTCAGTGAAAAATATGGGTTTAATATTCCTATCAAAATTACATCATGTTTTTTACATTTTAATGAGTCATATTTTCTGCAGCTGACCAAAAACAATGCACTGATTGACTTGTTGTCATCTATGATATAGATAAACCATTTTAGCTTGACTGGGATTTTGTAAAAACGAAACCATAGACTTCAAATTCATAATTGTTGCTTTGAATGTCGAAGGTTGATCCTCTCATAAATTTAATTTTATTTATTTATTTTCTAATTTTATTTTATACATAATTAGGAATTTCCAGATGGCAGATGATATCCACTACCCAATTAACAAACTCCAACAGTGAAGGAGAGTAAAACAAAATATAAAAAAATAAAAAGACATGATTTATGAAAAAACATGGTATACGTTAATGCATGAATGTATCAAATTTTAAAAATTCATAATAAAAATATAGTGAAAACAATAAAATAAAAACTAATAATAATTTTAAAATAACTGATGATAATGCAATCTGTACTAACAATTGTATATTTGTTTCAAAGGAAATGTAACAATAGCAACATTGAAAGAAAAGCTGGATTAACATACATAAACAAACAAGATAACAGATAAACATACAAGTAGACCATGCCAGGATAGGATACTGAAGCAACTCAGTCTGCAAGAATATATTACTAGTTTTTCTGAACTGAAACTAAAGTGGGAGAGTGAACAGATGTAAAAGCAAGTGTACAAACTATAAAACATGGTTTAAAGCCTACCATTCATGTAATAAGCCATTACATTCAACTAAAATGCACAGAGTATAATTTATCTGGGTTAAACAGCTAGAGTATTAACATGAGATATTCTGTTGTTTTTAGATGAATCATAATTTAACCTGTTTAGATTTGATGGCAAACTATGTAAAGCATAGAACAGATGAGGCCTACAATAAAGATTGTTTGATGAAGACAGTAATGTCCAATGAGTCAAATGGTCATAAGGATGCAAGTCAGGTAAAGGTGTTGGCAGAGTACAACAAAAATATTTTATCTACCAAGCTAATCTCAACAAGGAACAATTTTGTGACATTGAATCCTGCAAATGACTACTCTTTACAATGATGTGTCACAAAGTGTAAAGTGCCATCTCTTTACAGTTTGTTAGTGTTATTTTCATTTAAAATGACACACAAACTCTAGTTTAGGTAAAGAAAATTTCTACAAGAGGGGGCCCAGATAAAACTCCCAAGTTTTCTAATAAAAGTCATGATCTCAACCTTGTTGAGAACTGCTGACATTATGGGCACAAAAATTCATAAAAGATCTGAAAACAAACAGTGAATATAATAGACAAGAAGCAGTCAAACAATGAAAATAAACAACTGCAGTAGAGTACAGTAAGACCTTGCTTAACGCAGGGGCATTCCTAACGACAAAGCACTAAACGAAGTCATTTTAACAGAGTAAATAGGGATAGGGGAACATGTGACCAAAAATAAACAAATTTTATTTAATTTTAAGTTACTTTTATATTAATTTGTATAATAATATAGGTTAAATAACACAAACATATACACACAGAAATGTAAAGTTCAATTTTTGTGATGAAAGCCCTGACTTGTCTAAACTTCTTGTTTTTTTTTTTTTGCATTTTTTGCAATAAAGTCGTGAAGTTTAATTTGTTGCTTTTTTCTTTCCTTAAGCAAATGTCAGTATTAGATGATCACATCCAAAACGCCTCATTTTGCCTTTGCACTCCTTTCAAAATCTGGGTCATTCACTACAATTTGATCAACGATTTCGGTTATCATTGCTAAACTTTTACTAAGAAATTCTGTAGTGAAATTCTTTGGGTTCTTTGTTTTCAGAATCTCTATTTTCCAGTTGTACATAAATTCCTTGTTCTGCCAGTTCATCGTTGGTAAGACTCACCAGAAATGTGCGGTAACTCCTCAATATTCTGCTTGTCTACATCTAGTCCTGCTAAAATACAGCGATAGGCTCTTCTCATTGAGAATTCTTGGATACCTTCAACCAACTTCTTCCACACTTCGTTCGTGCAATATGATTAGGAAATCAGTTAATTCTTGCCAAGCGAAGCCAATATTGCCTATGGCATCCATGATGTTATATTTTTTTCCAAAATTGCACCAAACAAACTTAGATTTAAGAGAAGTACACCTTTTTGCCACCTTTTGATGATTGATTCATGTTCGTAAATAATCGTATTATAAATGAATCAACGAAATGTTGCGATAATTTAAATCAGCGTAAATTTTGAGCTTTTTTTAGACTTTGAGCAGACTGCATTATATTGAATTAGCGTTAAGCGGGGTCTTACTGTATTAGAAGAGTTTGGTATCTTGAATTTTGCATAAAATATCTGAAGCTCATCTACTCTATACCAGAGTGCTGCAAAGCTGTTATTAAGGCTTGAGATGACCTCACAGAGTATTAGGATCCCACTCAAGAAATAACTGGTTATGTTATGCTTTGTTTTTGAGTCTACTTTTGCTGTGAACCTTTTTCCTTTTGTAAATGTAAACAGTAAGTTCTTGCAACAGCATTCATTAACAGTATTGATGAAGATGTGATGTAAAATAACACTTATTTAAGTTTGATGTAACATTATGTAATAAATGTAATAAGCTGAATTTATTTTGGTTATTCTTCTTGGATTTTTCTAGAGTAGTTTGTTTTAAAACAAGGGTTCAAAACTCAGTGTTTAAAACAACAACGAAAATATGTACTGATCAGTGCAGAATTAAGTTAATTTTGGTAAAATAACTGAAAAGTTTTTTGTTGCGTACACCTATACAACAAAAGAATCATGAAGTCCAGTACAAGGTCATGTGGTAGATTTTTCTCAGTATGATGCAACTCTTCAAAATGCTGCCTGCTCCTTAAATGCTACTTATGCAGTCCCTTAAATGCTGTTATGCCGCCCTCTTACAGTGCCACCTCTCTGTATCATAGCAAGGCATGGCCCTGGTCCAATATATTGAATTGTAGGCCTGCTGAAGGCCTACAATTCAATATATCAATATAATACTCCAATACAATTCAATATAATACTCAGGTATATGTAATAGACTAATAATTATTAATTTTGTAATGTTTAAATATTTAACAAAGTTCACATATTTCATACACAGACATGTTTTATTAAAAATGTAATAAAAAGTGATAATGATGATTTATGAACACTTAACACAACAACTAATATTTATGAATACGATTAAGAAAATGAGAAAACAAAAAAAATATTTAAAAAATGTTGTACTAACAGTATTCGGTTAGTATTTCATATTAACTATGAAGTTTTGTAAACATTGAGGAAGCAATAAAACATTGTAGAGAAATAGAGAAAAGTAATGAAAATAAAACATGTGGAAACATTGCTTTTAAATGCTTTAATTACAGTTTTTATTTGAAAATTTAAAACCACAATATTAACAAAAGATAAACTTTAAGGTTGCTAAATAAAAACAAACAAAGTTATAACTGGCTTTAAACACCTAGTTCAAAGCTTCAGTCATACACATTTCTTTTAACACTTACTGGCTTTTGGATTCTGATCTCTTTCAATCCAAACTAAGGATTGAATGAGCCCAAAGAATAAAAAAAGTTTTTCAAATTCTCTCTGAACTGCAACAGAGTAATAAGGACTACAGTTTTTAGATTCAAGTCTTGCAAGGAAGCCACCAATTTAGATGCTTGATGAATATGGTAAGCACTTTTCCCGAAAGAGGTAATTTTTGAAAGGCCCTGCTCTTGCTTGATAGTTAATAATATTGGAAATGGATTGGTGCTAAAAACACTACTGATGTATCTCATTAATCTTCTTGCTGGATAGTTTTTCGCAGTGAACTGTGGATCAACTACATCTGTTCCATTTCGAAGTCAGAGTCATTTCTGCTTTCATAGTAATATCACCAGATAATTTTCTGGGATGAAATTTCTGCATGTGATTTTCCATTCATTAAACTAAAGAAACGAATTCCACTTTGCAGATTCAGCATCTAACCTGTGAAGTTTTCATTTGTGGGGGGGATAACATAACAATGTTTTTAATAGGGTCTTCTTTTTGGCTGTTCATGTATTGGATTGAAAATAAAAACTAAGAAATGTTCACAACTTCTCACCTGTTTAAAATCTAAAACTGAAACATGGCATAAACATTGTTTTTTCTAATTATGAATATTTTGATTTCAAAAGTTGAAATGTTTTTTTGCCTTTCTTCTCCTTTTCTGACTATTGGCTAGTTTCAAGTGAGAAACTTTTTAAATTACTGATTGTCAGGATGCTTTTGTAAATAGGGAAATACAGTAGTTCAGTAGTTGTCACAAAGTAAAATAACAACCTTTTTTTCATTCCAGCAGTATTTTAATTACGTAAAAATGTTTTCAACTGCTTTGAGCAGCCTTCATCAGTTAAACATACAGCAAAAAAAAAAAAAAAAAATGTAGAATTATAAAATTACGAAAATAAGAACAAAGAATTCTAAATTTACAAAATATAATTCTATAGTGCTCGTGCAAATTGTCGGTAACGCGCTTGCACGTTAATCCAAACGTAAAACAAAAACATAGAAAAATATCTACCTAGGCATCGTAAAATATTTACATTATTAATTTACGTTATCAAAGAAGGATTTCCAGGCTGAAGCTAACATGTCTGCATCTCTATGGTTGATGCAGTTTGTGGTTAAATGAGCTCTGTGTATTTCCATTTTTTCAATGTGCTTAACTGCTCGTCTTGATCTTGCGGCCCTCACAATCGAGGCTTTATCCCAAAATACCATTATTCCTTGCTCTTTCGCAAATGCTGCCAGTACCATAGAATCAACATTCCTGTTCACTGACTGCTTATGCTCATATACTCTCTGTTTTATGCTCCTCATCGTAGCACCGACATATACTAAATCAGTGTTAAATCGATGGTCTCTAATTGGGATGGAATATACTCCTGTTCTGTCGTTGTGCTTTTCTTTTCTCTTATCGTTTCTTAAGATACTGTACACCGTTGGGTTACGCCTGTATATTATGTGCAGATTCCTATGCCTCGCTACTTTCTTAACTACTTTACTTAGAAACGGTATATAATCCAGAACTAAATTTCTTCTTTGTCCAGTTTGGGGTTGTTGCTGGTCCTGTTTACATTTATGCATTCTCGTAATCAGGTCGTCAATTACTTTCCTCCGGTACCCATGTTGAACTGCTACGTTTCTTATGTATTCTAACTCTTCATAAGTATCATTGACATTCATCAAAAAAAGGTTGTTATTTTACTTTATAGAATCAATTCCAGTAAGCATTGTTTATTTAGTTGTCATATATTTCAGCTCATTTTTACTTTCTAGTTTTCGTATCAAGTATCTAGTCCAAGTATCAAGAAATTGGAAACAGATCATCTCTGATAGAAACACTGCAAGTACTATAAGTACTACACTAAGAAATGTCCAAGATTTGCTATCTACTGCTGCTGTCGATAATGGAACCTGAAACTGATCTGATAATAGAAGAATGCCAAGAACTCTTGAATGAATAATGCCAAGAAACTCGGCGAAATATGTTTTCTTCTGAAAAAGAGGATTAATGAAGACATCTGCTATTAAACATCTTTTGAAGAAGTGGGAGGATGTCAGAACAATGGTCTTAGAATGGCATCCAAACCAGATTGAGGTTAATATGCTTGGGAATCTCTACAATTGCAATGCTATTAATTACTTCTGAAAAATCCTGAAGAAGAGAGAAAAGCAAATCGACATTAGACAGATTCTTTAACTGCCAACAAATGAAAAAAACATGACTAATAAAAAATGCACGACTGTGTATATATGTATTTTTATTATTACATATAAATAAACATAGTAAGAAAGTATATATGTTTTGTTTTTTGGAGTTTCCAGTATGAATTAATCAAATTCCCATAAAATCCTATGGTAAATCAATAATCTGTTAATGAACAATTCGGATAGCAAATGAAGTCTTGGAACGAATTATGTTCATTAACCGATCACCCACTGTATGTCAGGCTTACAAATTAAAAAACACTCACTTTAGGAATTCATCTTTAATACTCAATGAATAGCCCAATGCCAAATTCAAATTTTTTCAAACAGAATAGTAAGACTATGGAATTTATCATTGGAAGAATATCATATCAGCACTTTGGATTTTGGAGTTTTTAGATAAAGAATTTTTATCTGTACTATCTCCACCCACAAAAAGTTAAAAGAAATATCAATTTGTATATATTCAAAATACAATCAACAACTAATTTTATAATTAAAGACAGTATTTGTTGAATAAATGCATTTATTAATAAATAAAGTTAGCTGCTTTAAAAATGTCTTAATTTACAAGTAATTTATTCTGAAAATTAGTTTTTTTTTTTTTTACTATTTTCAATTAAATTTTTGTTAATTCTTCTGAAATCATACTCCTCTTGTCCAGTTCATTTAGATATTACCTTAAAACTAAAATTTATATTTTCTAGATATATTTGAGTTTTGAAGAAAAATTACAAGTCACAAAGAGATCTGGAAAATTACAGATAATACTTTGTGCAAGCAAAAATCTGTCATTTGAAAACAATAACAAGATAAAGAGCACTACCAAGCTAGAATAGTAGATTGTGTTTCATTGTTTCATTCTAGTTCTTAAATGGTTGAAACAAGATGAAATTATAAAAAAATCAATAATTTTTATTGGACTTTTTTTAAACATCTCATTCACTTCTATGTTAGATTTTCCATCATAAATAAGATCTTGTGTGACTTCTTGTTCTATTTGCTCCATCAAATACATTTATTAAATTACTACAATACTTATAAAATACAGAAAAACTGAAAAAAATTAAATTCAAAATATGCAATAATAAACTGTTATTTCTTTCATCATCTAAATTTTTCTCTAAATCTTTTCACAATACCATTATTATTTTGTATTGCTATTAGTTTTTTTTATTTTATATTAAATATTAAAAAAATACAAAACAATTTTTATGTACCTTTAATCTCCATTTAGTCTTTGCCAACACACAACATTGTTATTAATACAAATCAACTAACATTGGAAATATGTGCAATAGTTGCAATATTCATATAATATACATTTAATATAACTATTCAAATAAAAATATATCAAAGATTAATATGGCTACTATTCTACATAATTCAAATCTTGGCCTATACTCCAAGTGATTAATTATTTTTAATGTTATATTGTACAAATTAATAATAAAAAAAGATAAAAGCAATTAACTTTTCTTTTTTCAATCCACAAAACAAGAAAATTAACAGATACTTTCAACAATACGTTTTTTCCTTATTTTATGAGATTTTGACCTTAAAAACAACAGCAATCGGTACCTTAATTTTGCCTCATTATCACCTGCTTGTATTTACAAGAAATATATGATGACAATTTTTGACTCAACATTTTCAGATTCCTTTTGTAGCTTTGAATCTTCAAGTTTCAAGTGATTAAAATGGCAGATGGTACTTTACACGTTAAAAAATACAAATACATACTAACAGAATAAACTAATAACTATGCAAAGTTTTGTATATTTTTATTGAGGCTAAGCATCTAGTAAAAGGTCATCTCTAATGGAAGAATGTTTGCTCCTGATGATTGTACATGATGAAGATTGTAAAACTAAATTTGTCTTTACATGTATTTCTAATATTTTGGCATTAAGGAAATACTTACAATAGTGTGTATGGCGGGAAATGCAAATCTGAACAAAACTCTTAAAGCTTGTAAATATGGTCCTCCTGAATATACATGATTATACACATATTGTTAGGTGTAGATGGCCAGCAGTTCAGTAATAATTGACAAAAAGTATTTTAGTGTTCATTATGAAGTGTGTGGTAAGAATGATATTCCAATGTGCTACAAGGTAGCATGCTAAGATCTTTATCTACTACAATGATCTACCAAGTTTGAATCCTGATATTTCTGGAAATTCTTTCAAACTTTTGTTAAAATACTATCTACAAGATACTCCTGATTATCTGAGCTAATCACCAGTAATAAAGGCTCAGATAACACACAAAAAAAATGGATAATCTGTAAGTCTATTTTAATAAAAAGCTAATTGATTTTCCATTTATTTAGTTTTTAATTTCGTATTAAATTTAACACAATACTTTATATGTTATATGCTTTACATGTAATCAAAAATGAATAAAATTTTCAATATAAACAGAAAATTCAGAAAAATTTATTGAACCCTGCAGTTCACAATCAATTTCTTATTTTATCATCTGTCTGAGAATGACAGGATTCCAGCTAGATATCATTGTAAAACACCATTAATTTTGCAATATTAATGATTTATTGATCAGGAAATGATTCAAAATATTTTCTTCAAACACTTTTACAACTTATTTAAAAAAAGAAATAAAAATACAGTATACATACAAGTAAAGCCATATTGTTCAAGAACCAACTGCACTTACTGTACTTGTAAGACCATTTAATTTATTCCTTGACATTCTGGAAGAATTACTTCCTGATGCTCAACATACCATTTTAAATAGCAAGAGTTAACAATGTAAATTTTTTTATTCTAATGTTAATCTTTGAATTCCTGACATACATTTTTATTGAGATGTAAGCATGCATGGATAATCAAGAGTATACTGTATTTATAAATATTGTATTAAACAAAATAACAGTTTTGTTGTAAAATCACCAACCACATCAACAGCAGTTCATTGACAATTCTGACTACCATACACTATTTAGAGGAGTCAGCTTGGCCTGTCTTACATCCAACGAAGTGGACTCGTCCTGTCGTGCTTTATCATCTCAACATCACACTTGTACCACACTGCCTTTTTATACTCCCGTCGGTTAACAGATTCTCCAAACTGCCCTCACTGCACGGAGCAGGAAATGATCCTCCATTTCTGGCTACATTACCCCCAATACACTAATGCCCGCCACAACCTGGGCTTGGCATTGAATGCCAACCTGGTGAACGTCAGTACGCTGCTTCCTATTTATGAACCATCGAATAACATCTCGCCCTGCTGTCTCGTGTTGGGACTTGAAACTTACATCACTCGCACTGGTCGCTTCCATTGACCAATGAGTGAAGTCAAATCAGAGAAAGAGCCTATCAGTGCTAGTATCTCCATATCAACACCAGACAAAAGAGAAGAAGAAGACTTGTGCCACACTTCCTTACTACCTTGAATAGTGTGTGTTAAAAATTTGTATTATACAATCTGTTGTACAACACAAATTCCCCCCCTCATTTGCAGGTAAGGATTTTCCTTTCATCTTTTTTTAAATCTTTTTTTTAATTATTTTTTATATATATATTAAAAAAATATATGAAAAGTGCAAACCTGGATGATGCAAGGAAGGGTTATCCTTGCACCATCCAGGTTTAAAGGTTATAAAACTTATAAAGGTTACAAATGTCATTACATCTTAATTCTTTCAGGATTTTTATGCAAAATGTTAGGTCTATTAAAAATAAATGCCTCTCACTCCTAACTATTCTCAGTGAGTTTTATAACTTATACATACTCACTGAAAGCTGATTACTCAATAGATACAATTTAGAAAATTCTATAAATCAATTAGGATTTTCTCATCTTTAGCTTTGCCATGAAAACCAACAAGGTGGTGGGATCGTACTGATTTTCTACCCTTTGATCAAAATAATAAAAATATTTGAATACCTTGATTCCATCTTGTTAGTTAAAATCCCTAAATTTCATCTTATATAATTTCCATTTATGCCCCTCACTCTAAAAGTGTGTGTATTTCAAATAATACACTGCTTCCTGAAAACAATAGATTACACTTCACAATTTAAATTAATTCTATGTGAAGATTTTAATATTTCTTGGTCATCCATTGGGCCAACTTACTCATCATTAGATCCTTGCAAAAAATTTTTTATTAATGAAATTTACTGTTTTTTCAAATTTACTGAAAGTATTCATTTCCCAACACACCATAATTCTGTTTTAGATCTGGCATTTTGATAAATTGTAACCTCAACTCTTACCCGACAGAAGGGTTTATCTGATCACTCTACAATCTTTCTTGAAGTTTTGGATTGCACTAACAGCAAATACTCACAGTAGTTTACAAGAATCCCTTTATGGCATCATTTTAATTTTAAACAAGCCGCTAAACACATTTGTTCTATTGACTGGACTTTCCTATATTACTTCCTCAAACTATTATCAATTTAACATAATGATAACAGAATAAAAAACATAAGTTTTTATAATATCAAAGGTTGCTACTTCCTCATAAAAACTGTTCTCTCACCATTTACAAAAATAAGAAATGTCACTAGAAAGCAATGGACCACTTGGAAATGTAATGGAAATCCACACAACCTGTATGTTCATCATATCTTACAAAAATACTATTATAAAGAATGCAACACACCATTTCAAAACTATTTTAATAATATTGTAAACACTTGTTTCTGACCCCCCCATGTTTTAGGAATTCATTCCTAAATTTTCTAAAAGAACTCAAAATAAATCAACTTCCTTTTCTGATCACATGATATTTGATGCCAGTAAATCTATTAAAACAAAAGTTTTCCAAATTACACCAAGGAAGATTATTTTCCACTTATATCACACAACTACACCTATCATCACAGTTTTTCAGAAATAAAGATGCCATATATGAGTTGAAGCCCTCCAATTCCAGCCCTAACTCCATTCCTTCAATTTTCTACATAAAACTAAAACTGATTACCACCATAATTTTATCAAGAATTTTTTCTAAAGTATTCCAATATAGTCTAGTTCCAAAACAATGTATTCCTCTACCATTATGCCAATACAAAAAAGTTCTGACACATTTCTTTATCTGTTGCAATGATTAAAATTTTTGAAATATGTCTCTTCAATAAAATTTATGTTCTGATAACTGCAAAACTCTTACTTATTCAGCATTGCAAACTGCATAATCAATCAACTATTACTAACTTATTTGATACAACATTTATAATTCTGAATAATTTTGAAAACACATACAATTATGTAGATTACATTGACATAAGTCAAGCCTTCAACACCATACTTCCAAATATGCTTTTAGATGTGCTCAGTCATTATTTTGATATTAACCCAGCTCTTCATTCCTGGCTGAACAACTATTTTTTAGCTCGTCTATGCAAGTTCAAAGTAGGGATTTTATTTTTCCACCTTTAACTGGTATTCAACAAAGATCAATTCTAAGTAGCCTTTTCTTTTCTGTACATATGAACAAGTTGTTTATTAATTTAAATTGTGTTATTGCCTATGCAGATGATATAAAGCTGATAACATGGGTCCAATGGTTAATGTCTACTCCAAGAAAAATTTGCTCATTATAAACCGGCATGTTGACATTTCTTATGTAACTCTTACCTTTTTTTTTTTTACTTTTTACTTCTTAATTATTATTATTTTTAACATTTTTACTATTTTCTTTTTTATTCCTGCATTTTTTGATTGTTACGATTACACTTTTTAGCATACTGTTGAATATATGTATTTTAATATATGATTTTTTTAAATATTTTTTAACAAATGTACATATCTGTATGTTGTTTATATATATATATTTATGTATCATGTCATTGCTTTGTACATGTTTTTTTATGTCTTTTTGTATTTTTTTAAACTTGTTTTGGGCTTGTTATGTACTAGGGGGTGGAAACTGCCTGATGGCATTTCCAAAATTCAATGTAAAATAAAAATAAAACAAATAAAAATAATATGTATTTAATTTGTGAGATAACATTTCTTTACTAGTATACCTGACACTTGGTAATGCCACCAGTGATACCAAGAATGTACAGTACAGTTTGTACCAATAAAAGAATGACTGAAGTATACCTGACACTGACCTAGTTACTTGGAACTGACTAATTTTATTTGCTTTATTCCTTGTTACTATACTTAAAAATTTTAAACTGGTCAGTCATATTTGAGCCTATAAAAAGTTTTTGTCAGTCAGTAAAATGGAGCCAGTGCTATTAACATATAATGGTTTCTTTTCCCAATACTTCCCATGCAGTTTCTTATAAGGCAACAACTTTTAAAATGTGTTTGTATATTCAGAAGAATTATTGCAAGACATCCGACCAGCAAATATTTGGAATAGGAAAAATTGTGGGCAACAAAATTACAAAACTGTTTGTTTAATTAATTTAAGTATTATTTATAAATAAATACTACTTGAAGAAAAGTTTGAAAAGAAAACTTTCCAGAAATATCAGGATTCAAACTTGGGACAAAATTATAGTAGGCAAAGGTCTTTGAATGTGCTCATGACAGCATGCAATATTTTACAACACTAGGACAAGAAAAAGCTATTGGAAAAAGGTTTAAATTTGTGAAACACATGGATAAATGTCTGAATACTTATGGAATTATGTGGAAAAATAAAGTATACAAATGTTTATTGAATTTTTAAAGAATTTTTTGTTGTAATTTTGTACCTTTACCATTGGACAGCCTTCATACCTATCCTATATTCCTATATCAATCTTTGGGAAAACATTCCAAATAGAATGATCAATTTCCTTCTCTTAAGAACTGCTCTTTTATGCTCTATTACTTCAATATTGTTATAGAGATGATCATTATATATTCTTTTCATATTATACAACAATATTTTACATCATCACTTCGTTACGAACCTGTTACTGCTGTGCTTCATGAAATTACAGTTTATCACAAACGCAAACGCTTTCAAACTTTTGAACAGTTCTTCAAGTGAAATCTGATGGAACACTTCTAAATGGAACGCGAATATTTAAATAAATCAAACTCCTGTAAGCCGAAATCCATTGCAACGGGCACATGCATTTGAATAACAATTAAGGGTCGGTTTGTATGTTCAAAAGTTCGAAAACATTTGTGATAAGCTGTAATTTCATGAAGCACACCAGTAACAGGTTTGTAACAAAGTAATGATTTCTCCCCAGTGTTTGGAGGATGGTGAGCTTTTATATTTAATAATTTTACATATATACTTTTCTCAAAAGAATAAAAATTTATCAATTTTTTTTTTTTACAAAAATCTCATTTTTAATAGCTTCAATATTTCATGAAAATCAGAATTTAAAACCATAACATGAAATTTCACTTCTCATTTAGAATCTCTTGTCTTCTCAAAATATTAAATTACTCTTATAAGTTTTTTGAAATTTTTTTTTATCAAATTAATTAATTTAATAAAAAAATTGTTTCTGATTAAGACTTAATAAAATAATAAAAGCATATTAAATTGCAAAGTTGTTCTTATAGCTAAACTCAATATTTCCTGTTTACGATATAAAATGTGTCAAATAATTTCTTACTTCTTGTTTATAGCGTTCTCTATCTTTGGCCGCTGCATTTAGAAATGGTTGTTTTTCTTCATCACTCATAGCATTCCACTTAGCTGCACATTCTTTACCAAATTCACCAATCTATAAATTTTAAATAATTATAAAAATTAAATTTTTATCTATCAAATATATGCTTACTTTAAAGTAAAAACAATTATGATTTATTAATTATCAGTCTTACAAAACTAATATAACATTTTAAATTACCAAAGAATTACAACATAATAACCTAAGTGATGCCATATTTAGTTAAGTTGAGAGCATCAAAGATAATATTACATTTTAAAAATATTCTTAGTGTGTGATATATAAATTTGAATATTTATTCAAATTCAATTTCATGAAGTCACCACATAAGTTGGAACTATAACTTAAAGAAAATTTATGCTTATAACACAACTTCCAGCACCTATGTTTCTTACAAACACCTTCATGTATTTGTGAGAAACATGTAGATTGGTTGAAGCTGCAATTAAAGAATCCACATATGTTATCAAAAAGAATAAGCACACAACAGCTCCTGTTCAATATGATTCCACACTGAAAATAAGGCCATGCCAGCCCCAAAGGTAGACTTATAAGAACAATGTTTGACAAAACAAAAACTTAAAACTGCAGTAAACATTGAAAAAAGCAAATATATGTATAAAGATGGCTGCATTAATTACAAAGATAAGCTAAATCAGTCTCAAGCATGGCAGATTTTTATTTTTTATTTTTATGTAAATAGTCTGTCTGTATTAAAATACTTGCTGAATTCAACAAAAAGATGTGAAACACCTAGAAATTGGTTAAAAGATCAGAAAGATATTTGAATTTTGAAGAATTTTAGAACATTCACAGCTGAATTTTTGAATGTCTTTGTCATTGCTTTTTTTAGAATTATTTCAAATATGATGATGCTGAAGATTAGTAGAACATCAGCAGACAAATTTTCAAATATAACAGCAATAAGGAAAATATAAAGAAGAGTCAGTGGAATAATAAAGCTTTCTTTTTCTAATACCTAAAGAGGGCCTCTGAAGAAACCAAAAATGTTTGTATTTGTGAGAAACAGATACTGGAAGTTGTGTTAGGAGTGAAAGTTTGCTCTAAATTCAATTTCACATAATAATTTGTAAATTCTAAGTTTATTTAGCAATAAATACATAGAAGAAACCATATAAACATCCATAAACTTGATTATTAGATTAAAGCAGATTTAAAAATCTGTTTATATTTATATATACATACACACCATGCAAGGTGAAGCAATAGCAGACTGAATATCATAATGAGAGTTATAAGCCATAGGCATTGTCATCCTTGGCTGGCATCATGAGTAACTATGATTATACCTAAATTAATAGTTCTGGGAGCAAAGATCAGATGGAGGTCTAAGTAGCATAACTGGCAACACAACTGCATGGTTTTGTGTTAGAGTCCCATTTTGGACAAATTCTTTTCTTTCAGAATCTTCTAAATTAATTGTTAAAATATTTATTTTATTATAATATTTAATTTATCAAGAGATGGTACATAATGCCTACCTCTAGACCAAATTACTTAACATTTAATTATTAATGATAACATTAATATAGCCCATTATAATCAGGCAATCATTTGACTTTAAGAAATCACTTTAAATAAAAATAAAGATAGATATTAGGTACAACATAGGAGATTATTAATAATGTGATTTTTCATATTTCACTTCCATTTTGTAATTTTTCTTACTAATATTTTAACATTTGTTACAATTCTTTGAAAATTTATTCATTCACACTAGTCCAATATACTAGAGGTAGGTGGTTATGCTTCCATCTCATATTTAATGTAATTATTTATAATTAATTTTTAATTTAGACATTTCTAAAATTTAATTTTGAATTGGTCATTAAGTTTAATACAAGATGGCAGTATAACTCCCTACCTCTAGTCAAATTAATTAATTTCTAATATTCAATTATAACCATTACATAGCCCAAGAATTTGGCATATCGTTTGTTTATTATATAATGGGCGATGGTTGTTGATGTTTATGCATAATGTGTGTGAACACAAGTGACACTAAGATGCTAGCGGAATGAGTGCTAAACACAGACTGATGGAGCATGCACACAATCTGGGACTTCCCCTTTCCTGTCCTGGTCACTTGTTATGTAAAACATTGCTCCTTAAGTGAGTCATTTTTAACATTTTGTTTTTGCTCGTTATGCAAGGTTCCACTGTATATTAATTTAGGCTGACTTAATACATAAGATTAAAAAAATTTGGAATCAGTAGTTGGAAAGAAACCGAAAATTTTTAATTTAATATTCCTACTGACTTGTGTATTTTAATAAATTAAAAACATTTACCATGTATCTGGTAATTAATGATTGCAATTTTGTAACTGCAAAGAACTACAAATTGTAAATAATTGCACATGTCTTTATAATCTGTTTTTTGGAAAAACAAACTCATGTTCTAGACATGTAAAATTTATGATAATCATTGATTACATTTGCTATCTTTGAGAGGAAGCAAAAGTGATAAGTTAGAAGGTTTGCCAAATAATATAAAAACTATGCAATAGTATACTGGGAGAAGAATCTAAGAGTGAAAAGTGAAAGTGCAAAACTTGTTTAAATTGAATTCTTATATTTAAAATGTAAATTTTGGTAAGTTTACATATCCTTCAATATTGCACAAGTTAAATGGTTTAGCACTAAAAACACAATGTGAAAAAGCAGCAGTTAGTACAAAAAGTTTAATCAGATAAAAAGCAAATGAAGAACTACTCCAATAATCAATCTAATAAAATCATTAATAAATCAAGCAGTTTGATCCCTATACAAATATTAAATCTCTTCAAAAAAAGCCTTAATAAAGGGTTCCATCACATACTATTGTAGTGGCAGTACAAATCTGCTAATGGGACCTCAATGCTACCTTAAAGGTACATGTGAACCACTCACTTTTGTGACTGCCTCTATATGCTTATACACAGCTGTAATGAGAACTAGTATGTAAATGTAGGGTACAAATAAAGACTTTTGTAAGTGTAGTTCTCATGCTTTATATATCAGAACACATTCTAACATCATATGGATGTGTGTGAATTTAATCAGACCCATGTGTCCCGTAGCTGGTAGAAACTTTGTCTGAACCCCCAGCAATCCATACTATGACTATTTTGAAACATTAAAGCTAACAATTAGTGTTGTAAATTCAAGTTTAAAATCATCATGAAAAAATAATTATACATGTTCAACAATTAAAGGAATTATATAAATTTAAAAAAATTCTTCAATTTTATATTATGAATGTCTCTTACTATAATACCACAAAATAAAAATAACTGTACAAAAATTAATAACTACCATTCAATCTTTTATACTTGTTTAAAATAATAATTATTAAATTTTGTAAGATATATAAGATGACAATAATAATACAAATTTATAAACAAATAACTTAGATTCATAAAGTTGACAACTTCCTAAGTTTATCTGTAGGGACTGCACTATTTCGTTAATTCATTCAGATGGATTAATAATTTATTGTTCATACATTGTTGTTTACTGATTACCTACTAAATGTACACAAACTACTGGTAAAACTATCAATAAATGAAAAATTCTTTAATTATCATCAGAGTAGGTATACTAACTTAAATCTATATTCTATTTTAATTATTTGCTCAGAGAAATTATTAAATAAAGTTAAAAACCATATTTCATTCCTTTAAAATATTACATTGAAAAATAATTTGCAATGCAGAAAAATATGCTTAAAAAATTTAGAAAAAAAAAGAGTAGCATTTACTAAAAATAAAGTTGACCACTAAAGAGTTAGTAATGCAACATAAAATCAGATAAACTCTTTGCTGTCCTTTTTGACTGTTGCAGTGTTCCTTTTGACATTATGTTGCTATATGACATCTTTTGTTTGAGGTTTTTTCTTTCTAAACAAATTGTAATTATGAGAGCAATTTAGAAATTAACCTTCGGTAGGCAATGAAAAAAACAATAATTAAGAAACTATATTTCACACGTAAGGTGCATACATATCTTAGCTACTATTTGACATAAGTTCAACTTGAATTCAGGCATTTGTCATAAGTGACACCATTTTCTCTATTCCCTCATTAAAGAAGTTTCTGCTTAGGAGTTCAGCCATCCACTAATGCCATACATCTCTTCCTCATTGGACTCAAATTACTACATTCCCAACTACACTTTCATTTTTGGGAACAAATGAAAGTTACTCAGTGCAAGGTCAGAGCTATAGGTGGAGTTAACCCCCATTAAAGTTGTTGGAGTTGTTTGATATGTCTGTGTGCATGTGTTGCTGTGGACAAAAATATTTTTCTGTCACAACATTCATCCTTCAGTGAATCTCAGCCGTACTGTCTTTCAGCTTGAAAAAACAGATAACAACATGCATTGCACATTTGGTGAATCTTCAATGACATAAACCATGTTTCCATACTCACTATACAATAACTTAACAAAATGGCTGACTAAATGGGCATCCTCACATAGCCAAAAGGCTGTAGATGCCTCTGGTATGGCATCAATGTTTGGAACAACTTATGTCTGTGAGCAATTTCAAAAATGAAGTATATAAAGTTAGAACATTGAATGCGATTGACTGATGAACATTTGAAAGCAATTCTCTTAGTTGGATGCATTAATTCCAAAGCAAATATTGATGATATCTTAAAATCTAAATGGCAGTTTCATAAATTTCACTAACCTTTTTTGGTGCTCAGTTTGTGAGATTCGGATGTGTGCACACTGGGTGTGATATAACTATCTTATTGCTAATCTTGCGTTTTTTGTAAACTTTTTGGTAAATAAATATATTGGTTTTTTTATTTTTTATGCAAAAATGTAACAGTTTGCATATATGGTGATACCAGGTTCAGATACTTTGCACCGAATTTGGTTTTTTTTTAATACTCTTTTGGTGCCAAAAATAATTTCTACTTTTTAAAATAACATTCAACAGAAAAAATAATTACAAATTTCTTTTAGCTTTGTTTTGTTTAACCTCTTAAGTCATACGACCTTGGCCTTGACCCTGAAACTTGTCAACAAATTTTTGATAAAGCAAACTAACGTGTTCCTTTTGCGATTCATATTAATGCAAGTTGACTGTAGTAATAATCATATACAGGAAACTGACAAATATGGAGGGAAATCGCAATACATAATTATAACAAATCAACATAATCTCTACTTCCAACTTCATATAAAAAGATATATTTTATGTGAAATAGTTACACAAAACTTTTCCTAATTTATTTAACCTTGTTTGTTTTTAAATATTTTAAATTTTGATATCTGAATCATCAATTTGATTTCAAGTAAAATTCAAGTAATTTTACGAATATAAAACCACTATGCTAAAACAGTGTTTTCTGAAACATGAATAACTTGAAATTATCACTTAAGTTTTATATATTGTGAGAAAAATTTTAAAAAGAATTGTTTGCAATATAAAATTTTTTTACCCATTACTCACATATAAGTTATAATCACATGAAATCATCTAGGTGCACTTAATACAAATTGCTATTCCAAGTAATAGTAGATAATACTTAATAAATACAATATATAAAAAAAATACCTAATTACAGTAGAGTCCCACTAGTCCAAACTAATTGGGACTGAGCCCTGTTCGGATTAGCCGAATAACTGAAATAATGCAGAAGCAAGCAGTAAAAGAGGTCTGGTTTATATAGATCCAACACCATCAATGATGTTAGCATTCCACCCTTTATTTCATCTGACTTGTACCCAATAGAGGGTGCAGACAATTAACAAAAATAAGTTTTGTAATTTTGAAATGGCAACCTGCCTTCACTGTTTACCTTAAAATTATTTTAACTGTAAAAAACATTGTTTTTAATACACAGTCCAGGATTCCAATCAGTTGATTGATGCTACTAGATGACTTAGCATGCTTAATTGTGGATGTGAATGTACTCTTCACTCTGCATTATTATAATTTAGTTTAGTTTGCTGCTACAATGGCCACAAAACAAAAAGACACGTGTACGTTGAAACATAAGCTGGATATTTTGAAAAGGCTGGACAAGGGTGAAAGTGTAATGAAATTGGCAATAGAGTTGTTTGGAGTAGGCAAGGCCACAATAACTGACTGGGAATAAACCACACTGACCGAAACACGTTCGGATTAGCGGGACTCCACTGTATATCATATTTAATGTATACTCAAGTTTCAGTTCAAAAAGTTATTAAGAAGTAATAAGAGAGTCATAGATGTTTATATTTATTCTAAAAACTAACCATTTAAAAATGAAAAATGTTTATTGCAGAATTCTTTAAAAAATCTTAATATCAACTCACAGATAAAAACAGTGGATTTATGACAGAAAATAAAACTCTAAAACCACATTTTCCATCTTTAAGCTCAATTCTTGCTTAAGTGTTTTAGAACTTGTCATATACAAATGGTGAGGCTTTTATATTGTAGTGTTAATAATTATCTTATTAACAAAAGTTTTCTACAATTTTAATTATTTTGGGTTGCATTTCAGGAAGAACATTACTTCACTACCCTTTTCAGCCTATTATAACACAATACAAACATTATGGTGGATATTTAAGATGACTTATTTCTTTAATTTTTAAAAAAATACTTCAATGATACAACTATATAAACTACAACCTATGTCTTATATAATAGTTATGTAAGGACAAAGCTTAAAACAAGTCACAAATTTTATAATTCTTCCATTCACTAGAAAAAAAATGATAAATTTAGTACAAGATTTGTCCATTTCACAACATATGTTACATACAACATACAAACTTAATAAAACACTTTCCTTAAAATGGATGATGAACCTTTATAATTAATAAAGGTTCATCATGAAGTCATGAAGAATAGTCAACAATAATGGTTTCTTATGTTTTCATCACATCAAAAAAACTCAGAAAAGCATCATATTATTAATAAAACACATTGTTCTTTGCTTGTTATTTCTCTATTCATGGAGAAGACAATTATGTTCAAAATTTAAAATATAAAAATTTAAAAAACTACAGTAGAGAGGTTGTGGCCAAAGTTCAAACGTTAAACTTGTACAGCAATCAGAAGTGCACATTTGATGTTTGAACTCCAATTAAAACACGTTGTGCCATGCGTTCACGTCACGCACTGACTCATAGGATATTGTTGAAAAATGGTGGAACATGTTTAACAACAATGAATGTTATTAGCAAAGGTAAATAAACAAATTAAACTATTTTAAAGTATTTATAGGATGTTTAATAACACTAAATAATTAAACCAACAAATTTTAGCATTTAGGTGTGAATTTTGCTGGTTTAGTATATAGTTCCAGTTTGTGTGTGCCAGTTTTTTTATGTCTAATTAATTATTTTTAATTAGCGTCATGTCTCCTATTGTACGATAGGACCACCTCATACTTTTGTTGAGGGAAGTAGTAACTTATGTAAATCCGAAAGCAGCTCAGGAAATTATTTTTACAAACGTATTACATAGTTGATGGGTAGATGCTGTGAAAGAACAAACCTACTCCTACAGAATTATGATAAACTATTATAAACAGAAATATATGTGAATTCTATAGGCACTTCACATCACTTGCAAAAAAATTGAATAATTAAATAATTTCTGGATTAAAATCATATGTTTCTTTACAATATTATTCATAAATGCTTAAATAATCATTATTTTAAAAAATTAGTCATAATTTATTCCCAAACACAAAAATAATGAAGAAGTTTAGGCCAAACTTTTACTCGCCATGCTAGACGTAGCAGATGCCATTATCAACCTTCTAGAATTGCCAGATGGTGGCGCTCGATGTCCGACATTCACATTTTAGGCTGAAAACATCAGCCGCAACCTCTCTAATATCAAACATTTTCAGCAATATACTTTGTATATAATTGTCTTAATCTTATTCCATTATATGAATATGTTGAAATTTTTTAAGTTTTGAATATTAAAATTTGAATGTTAAAATTTAACATTTTAAGTTTTTATGCAGTATTATATTTGTTTTGTTCTTTCTATACTACTTAAAAATCATTTTCTATTACAGAGGAAGACATAGGAATGCTAACATATTACTGAAAAAACACATGTACAATTCTGTTATATATTGTATATATAGGGCAGATTAAAAGTCCCTTACACCCTTTATGTTCCAAAAGTACTGAAGATAAATACATTAACAAAAATCAATATATGTAGGAAGTCATGCATGAAGAATTGAATGGACCTTTTGCTGACCTTGAAAATGATTTCAAGGTCACTTATGTTGTAACTTTTAATGAGAAGTAACTTAAAAGTTTCAATTACAAAGTTAAAGAGCACCATTTAATTAGTATAAAACCATTTTCTGGATTCAAATGAACACATTCAGATCTGCATTATTGCAACTTTACTTTCCCCTCAAATTTAATTTTGTTTTATGCAATGCTGAAAATCATTTCAAGGTCAACAAAAAGGTTCCATCTAATTCTCTGTGCATGATTCCCTATTAACAAAATGATATATCCTCAGTACTTTTGAAATGAAAAAATGTATAATAAATTGTATATTATGTTTGTGTTACCTGAAGATGTCATTTACTAACATTTTTGATCATTTTTAATTAGAAGTTTTTGATGTTTATAAAGGTTGTTTATTTATTACTCATACATTTTCACTCACACTAAAGTCGTAAAATAGAGATTAAAAAAAAAAAAAAAAAAACACTTAATGACAACAAGATTCCTAGCATTATCATATGTTAGTGTGGTTTCTGACTGTCTAATGTGGGAATGCTGAATAACTATTACTAATTACATAAACTAATATAAACAGTGGAACCTCCATTAATGGACACTCCTGAATAGTAGTGGACACCTCTACTTAAATATTTTTACAATCCCTAGACCCTTCATATAGGACATCTATTATATTTACCTTAAAATAACAGACACTCTATAACAAATACCATCATCCATAACCAATCTTACAAAAACACAATGCCCTGCCTTCAATATTCTGAAAGAATTAATTATAAACAAAATATTTGAAAATGAAAACCAAGAATCGGTTCAAATACTCTTTCAGACAATGAATTTTGACCATAGGTGTCAAATAAAGACTGGCTTAAAATAGAAATACGGCAGGTTATAAGAAGTCCAACAATATTCTATATCTGACAACTTAGAGAAGTTTCATTTGGCTATCACCATTTATCATTATACATATTAATGTTATTAAACTTTGTCTTATTGCTGGAATTAAAGCTTATGATACCAAAAAACTATAAATTTTTCTGAAGTTATTCATTTGACAATAACCATGGTATAATATTAACGAAAAAGAACTTAAGATCATAAATGACATCATAAATGCAAGAAAACCAAATATCTTCTCACACTTTAAAGTGGTTGGAAAAATCACCTCTATAATACAACCTTTGAACTCCCCAAACAAATGCTGTTATAACTGTTTTAACAGCTTTGTGGAGACTAAAGTACAATTTTAATAAATCAGTTACTGAAAAAACAAGAATGTTTAAAAAGTTGCACCTACTTGATAACTACAAAGCAAACAAATCCCTGTATTGATTTTTTATTAATTGCTTAGATCATAAATGACTTTAAAAATGTAACAATTCCAAATATATTTCCCACCCCTCGAAGTGGATAGCAAATCACCTTAGTAATTCCACAATTGAACAAGATTCAATTAAAAAAAATTTTTTTACAGCTGAAAAAAATATATTGTATATATATTTTAATTATATATGCTACATATATTTTTCAGTATATTAACATTCCTAATGCAAATTTGATGTTTTCGTAATCCATCTTATTCTTCACTACATGATGACCAGGTTAAGATACAGCATAGCCGCCAGCATATATTGTACCTTCAAATAGAAGACAAACTTCTTGGTCCTGATGGTCTCCACTATTCGGATATTATACTGTATTATATATATGTTATGGACCATGAATTGAATTAAAGCTAAGATTAACAGCTAATGCTGACTATCCAATGTTTTGATTAAAGAAAGTAACTATTATTTTCAAACTTTATCCATATAAAGCACACTGTATCCAAGTCACAAGTGAATAGAACTGACATTATCCAAAAACAATGTTTCACTTTAGCTGCATAATCTGAAATATTTCTAAGAAGGTTGGATGGATAAAGAAGGAATTTTGTTTTTCTTTTTTAAAAATCAAATAGATTATTATTTTTGTATTGTATAAAATAAATGTTGCCAGTTATTTCACCAAATAAAATTTTTTAGCAAAATCTGGTTCTATCTTAAAAGCTAAAAACTGCACTCTCCTAGTTACTGATATCTTCTCAAGTGTTTCATTGTATCACAAGATGAGGCAGCAGCACAAGTGGGACTGTTTTCTGAGATCAGAGATCACATTGCACTGTTTAAGAGCATTGTCACAGGAAGGTGCACAGCAGATAGCCACATGCCTAATATAAATTATTTTTATTTCTCATACTGTTTTTGATTAAAAGAAATTAATTTTAAATCATGTGTAATAATTTATATAATTACTATGCAATAAAAAGGCATTATTTTGTGATTTTATTTTTCTTTCAGGATGTTCCAGTTCTACAGTGCTTATCACAAGCTACCACTGATATTAACAAAACAAAACTCATGAACACTATCAATTGCAACGATACAAAAACAGATATAATTTAATGCAAATTAATTTCTTTAGTTTTCAAGAAAAAAGAGAATTTTTTAACTAATACAGAAAAGTTTATAAATAATCCATATTACAAATAATGACTGTTTGGGAATATTTGATTTAACAAATGACTTTTGTTGAAATTTTTAAATGAAAATTTTTTAAAATATTTATTACTCTACTTTTTTGGAATATTTAATTCATTTATTTTTAAATATACACCTAACAATATATTTGATTATTGATAAAATTCATTTGCATTATTAATTGCAATTTTTATTTTCAATTTACTAATACAAATTAAAGTAAAAAATTTTACTTTCCATAAATAGGGTAGCTGTATTCTTATTACTTTAACTCTAATCCTTTGTCAGGCATAGTATTTCCTACAGCCAACAAATATCCAATGGTTTAACCACACACAATTTGATTAATATTGTGTATTTAACCATACACAATATTAATCAAATTGTGTGGTTAAACCATTGGATATTCATTGGCTGTAGGAAAATACTATATACAGTTAAACTAATAAAAAAATTTAATTGTTATTTTTATATTTTACTTCTCAATATATTTTATTTGCATTAGCAATATCTTAATTATAAAATACTTCATTCATTTTTATCCTTTTAATATTTAATTTCAAAGTATTAGTAATCTATAATCCTTCATTTTTTTTCAACGGTAACAAGTTCTTAAAATTGGTGAATTTAAAATTAATGTAATTGCTTTATTTTACACATCACCCTATTTTCTTGATTTTAAGAAATATCATGAATTAGAAATTGAATTTTGATAATTTTTTTTTTATGAAAAAAAGAATTTTAAAATAATTAAATTTTATCAACTTTTGTCAAATAATAACAAATTCAAAAATAATGTAAATGCCATAAAACAAGTAATGTTTGGCAGGCTCGTTTTATATACAGAGCAGTTAACTAAACTATTTTTTTAATGCTCCATCATAATGTCATTTAGAAAACATTTTATGTTTAAAAGGATTTTATATTAAGCACACATTTCCAGTAAAATTTATTTTAATTGGTGTGATCATTATGTAGTAGTACAGCTGCAAATAATCTATTATTTATATGCACAACACATCAGATGATCCACTTACAATGATTTCTGAGTGTTGTTTTGGTCTACGAACAACATACCAACAATTCTAAGATACACTTCTATTTTAAATCAGCAAAAATATGTAAAAAAGTACATGTTAGAATCAAGGAAATAAACATAGTATTTTGCTTCCTGTTATTGTTTCATATCAACTTTTAATTGCTGTTTTCATCCAAATACATAACGAAATCTGAAGACATCTTTACAAAACTTACACGAAAGTATTTATAAATTAAAGCAATTTGTGCACTTAGATAAAATTTGTTAAATAAAACACAATAAGAAATAAAAAAATAAATTTTGAATAGTTAGTTACTTTAATATTTCTTATATTTTGAAAATAATAAAACAGTGAAATTCCACAAATTCTCTTATTTCTAAATAAGTAAAAACATTATTTAACTTAGAAATTATAATTACAACTGGCTAAATCAAACTATATGGCAACTGCAATATCGACGATTTATTTTTAATATTTAACTTATTGAGAAACATTTGTCTTTTAAAATTAGAAAGAAAAGCACTATAGATATAGTTGTAAACATTAAAATTTACACGTTCATTTAATATTTTAAAACTGAATAAACTGCTGAGTATCTTAATTAAATCTATTACAAATATATCTTCTTATATACATTTATATGAATAAATGTACATTATTAACTTCAGAGTGTGTGTTAAAACAAAATAAAATATAATAAAAATAAATAATAAAAAGACTAGTTGATATATACATCATCTATTAGCAATAGAATATTTAAGCTTTCCTAAGTAATTTGATATAAAGTTTTTGACAAGGATATTAACAAATTTCATAAAACTGATGTAAAAACTTAAGGTTTAAAGTTTATATAGAATATGTGTAAGAGATATTTCTTAATAAAAATTCAATGTCAGCACACAATTAAAAATGCAAATATTCTGTGATCATTTGTTATTCTTGATGAATCAAACACTGAAACAACTAACAACTAAAATATGTAATAGCTGATGAAAGCTTTAACTAAAATGACATGTGCATTGTGCTGCCATCTCTGAGAAAGACTTAGAAAGGAGTGAGAAATATCATAATAGTAGTTCTAATAATATGTTCATAAAAAGTAAGTTTGGGATAGGTTATTTTTATTCAATCATATATTTCACACAGTTAAGTTGTATAATTTATAAGATTATTCAAATTATTTCTTTGTTATAGAACACTGATCATACTTATTAAAGTAATAAAATTATTGAAGAAGTCAAATTTAATAACAATAGATTTTAAATTCTGCAACAAATTATGAAATATGTTTTTGGAATATGAATAAGTGAGATAAGAATTAAAAAAATATATATAATAAAATTAAAATATTAAAAATATATTTTGAAATTTGTTATCTTAACAAAATAAAAATTTAATATAAACTTTTCTATTCTGTTTTAAATTTTTTTAATTATTTAAAATATGTTTGCAAGTATTTAATTGTTCAATTGTGCACTTCTGACAGTGGCTAGTTAACATCAAGTGTTTAAAAATAATGTAAAGAAATTAATTTCTGTTTATCAGTTTTAATTTCTCAAAATATATCCAAAGTATAATACACGTCTCAAAGCCCAATGAGTTAATATAATCATCCAACGATTGCCTAAATATTCACTTACTTCTACTACCAAATTTATTTGTATTATTTAATTATAGCCATATTACATCCTGAATATTTAGGTGATCGTTGGATGATTATATATCTAAGAATTGTTTTATATGATTATTATTTTAGCTTAATTAAATAAATTAATGCAAAAAGCAAATCACTAATTTATTCTTATAGCAGAAAACACAAAGTTAATGGACCATATTAAAAATAATTCAAAATTTTTTCACTTTTTTTCCTTTTCCTTGACTTAATAAAACATTTCATTTACTTTTTGACTTATCCATGTGACGATGGAGATTTGTAAAATTATTTCCGCATATGTTGAGAAAGCAAATGTCAAAAATCTATCAAAACAACAAATTAGACACAATATTCTCATAGTGGAAAACCAATTAGAAATTCTTATACAAATACCATGCATCATAAAAATAACTCTACAAATCTGAATTTATAAAATCCTTCAAAAAGTTTTAAGCCAATAAAGTAAGTAATCTTTTACATATAATCAGTGACCATAAACTATCAGTAATGGAAATTGGATCACCTATGATATAGTATATACCAAAAAGCATTCAGCAAATGTTAAAAGTAACATATGTCATCATTATAAATTACAATCAGTTTAAATATGTGGTATAGAAAAGACACTAGAAATAATAAACTAAAATAAATTCAATTAAACATTTGGTTCAAACACAATCAAAACAGACTTATAATATACTAGTTTATGTTTATTAAACAATTAAATTTACCATCATGCAGAAAACTGGTATGTATTTTGACAACAAAAAAAACAATGCTGTCTTTCTCTGCTGGTTTTTAAATCTACAACTCTTTATGGTGTTAACAATATTAACAGAGTTATTGCTGGTTAAAAGAATTATAGAATTAAAAACCAGCTGAGGACAAAATTGCTTTTTTGTTGTCAAAATGCATACTGGTCTTTTGCACATTAATAAATCTGCTGTTGGTTGTGTTTGAACCAAACATTTAATTATCTAAAATACATACAAAAGTCATTTGATATATGTATATTTAAAGTAAATTTAATTTATTACATATAATGCTAGGTTGAACTTAAGTATTATTTCACATCACAGCTTCATCAATGCCACTAATGAATGCTGTCACAAGAACTTGCTATTTACACTTACAAACAGAAAAAGATTCACAACATAAGCAAGCCAAAATAAAAAAAACCATTAATAGTTATTTCTTAAGTGGATTTTAATACTTTGTACAGTTACTTCATGTTTTAACAGCTTTGCAACCCTCTGGAATAGAATAGACAAGTTTCTTCAAGTATGTTTTGCCAAGTTCGTGAAACTAAAAACTCTTCTAATACTTTACTTTTATTTCCAGGCCTCTTTTCTGCAATTTTTGTGCCCAATTCTTAATAAAGTTGAGACCAGAAGTGTAACTTGCAAGCTTAGGTATTTTGTCTGGCCACTTGCAATTTAGATAAAGATAATTTCCCACAATTTCTCTCTCATTTTAAAAGACAATATTCTAACAAACTGTAGAGAAAGAACACTATACTTTTACATTACTATGTCAAGATGGTGAGTAAACAGAGTCATCTTGAAATATATAGGATTCAATATCACAAAACTGTTCCTTGTTGAAATTAGCTTGGCAAATAAAAATGTTTCTGTAGTACTCTGCCAACACCTTTATTTGATATGCATCCCTGTACCATTTCACTCACTGGACTTTACTGTATGCATTAACAGAGATTGTTTGATGCACACAGTAAAGTCTAGTGAGTGAAATGGTAGACTTCATCTTTTCTACACCTAACATAGTGCGTCATCAGATCTAAGCTAGTTAAATTTGGATTCATCTAAAAATAACAGAATCTGACATGACAACACTAGTTCACATGATATTTAACCCAGATAAGTTGCTGTTTGTGTATTTTAGTTGTCAATCAACAAGTTTTTACTTTATGTTGTCAATAGTTTCACTTAATATCAGTTTCCAAGAACCTATGTATAACAAAACCAATTTTACCATAAAAACAAGACAATTTGGTTAATATTATTCTTATTGGATCATATGAAGAATTGGACCATTTTCAATGTGGCCACAGTTATTGTGGACCATGAACTGCATCCTATGCACAACATTCCTACAGCTGAATTGTAACATGTCTGAAGGAATGTTCACAGGCTGTGATAAACACAGAAAGTGAATGTGCTGAATATAACGTGTTGTTTTAGTTCAACAAAAATCCATTATTCTGAGAAAGCCACTGTTCTACAGTCTTAAAACAAGATTCTACTTACTGTAATGTTTCTTCAAGTTTGGCTTTTCTCCTATGGCAAGTGACACCACAGGTTTGTTTTTTTTTTATCAGTGTTGTATTCATGTTGTTTAATTCTATTGGTAATTGATTCATCTGTAGTGCCAAAATAAACCAAATCAAGATCAAATCTTTCATCTATGATTGGGATATGACACCCTCTGTGCAATATCAAAATTTATACTATCTTTAGTATCGTGTAATATTTTGTACACCATACTGTTATATCAATAGTTGAGTTTGTCACCTATATTTCTCACAATTTCTTCACACATTGATCAGAGTCTTATATCAAAGTTAATCACTACAGCCAGTTCGACTCAGAGTATGTTGTTTTGGAATAACACAATTAATGAGAGATTGCACTTCAGTACTGCAGGTGTATTTTTGTGCTAATCCTTGCACTAGTTGTCTTGTGTATCTATGTCTTATTGCAAAACTTTTCTGTGTCCAAGTTCTTTTGCTATGTAAGAAATATAGATGCCAAACTCAGCTAATCAACTATAAATTTTGATACAGAATGGGGTGTGTTGTATCTCAATAACAAATGAAAGATTTGATTGAGATTTGGTTTATATTGATGCTATGGATATATCAGTCACCAACAGAATTAAAGAACAAATACAACATTGAAAAAAAATTGTGACATCACTTGCCATATATGCCAGCAAGCTGGGAGAAATGCCAAACTCAAACAAACACAATTAATTAAACTGAACTTTAACCTGATGATGCCCATTTAACATGGGCAAACCCATTAGCTGTCATTTTTTATGCTGATTCTGGTTTCAGTCACTGTGATTACAATAACAAAGTCAATGATTCCTATATTAAAAAGCTTTTCAATCAACTGAACACTATACAAGAATCAGCCATAGCATTACAATACTTAACTGATGAGTGCATTCAGGGATGTAAGATACAAGCAACTTGTACAAAATTGGAACTACTCTGCAGTCTGCAGTATGGGAACTCTCCTGGAAAGATGCAGAACTAGTATTTGAGGACATCTTTATTTTTGGAGCAATTTGCTAGAGCACTAGCTGTGTCCTAAACAAATATTCTTTCTAGCAGACCAAAATCAGCAGATGTGCTGACATCTAGGCTTCACCTATCCTCTCAATCCAAGTAATTAACTACTGCAGCACACATGGTATCATGCAACTACCATGTCTCATTTGTAATGATGTACTGTACATCAAGTTTTCAAATATTCAGTCTTTATGGGAGCATGAGTGAATGAGTGGAAAAATTTAGTGAAGAAGCACAAGTTATCCTGTAATTAGGCCATCCTGCAACTGTAAATCAAGTCATTGCAAGAAGCGTTCACATAAACATAATACACTCTAGTATATCAAGCAGATTCACATGATTCTACAAAAATCACAAGCAAATTTGTAGAACCAGAAGTCATTTCTCTGTATCAAGGCAATTGAATGGGCATAAATGTGTGCTTCTATCTACTGCTGCCATTCAAGTGAGAAACTCATGGTGATTACAGTCATTTTTGGCTCTGTTGAATTCTGCATCATAAATAAAATTCATTACTGAATGTGTGCTTGTGCCTTCAACCAAAACAACAGTGGCGTGCCGTGACATTTGATGATAGGGAAGGCATTAATTCAACTAATATTAACCTTTCATCCAGCAGTTTATGCATAAACCTAAGTTCTAACTCATACAGATTAGAAAACATTAAGAGCACTAATTCCCCCAAATTTGACAGCAAACTTGCCTAATTTTTCATTGCAATCCTTTCAAATATACACAAAAAGAACTTCATAAATTGGCTAATATTTATTAAGCTAGGCACACAACAGACATTCTTCTTGGAGCAGATGTCTACAACAAGATCATTCTTCCAGGACAATGCAAGGAATTATCAAGAACTCCTACTACAATTAATACAGTATTTGTTTGGGTACTATCTGGGCCAATAGATGTAAGCCAACAAGCAGTATCAGTCATTGATTGTCACTGCAGCATTAATAATCAGCTTCAAAAATTCTGGAAGCTAGAACAATGCCCATATTAAGAGTTGACAGCAGTACAACTGTATGGAAATCCTTGTGATAACATACATTTATGTGATTCAACATGCAGGTATATGGTCTTTCAAAAACTATGCAAAACCTTGGAGATTCAAGAAAGACTACCATCTTACAATTTCGGTAACTAGAACACAAACTTACTCAAACATCAATACCAGTTCAATATTATAATATTTACAGGGTCCATACAGGCAACTCCATCTGCAATTCTCTAACATTCCCTGACCAATTATGACATTATTCCCTGACTTATTAATGCCTCTGCATTTTCCCTTTCCATGACATAATATTCATCCAAGTCTATTTAAGCCCATTTTGTACACAATTATAAATTTTTTTTATTAAAACACATTTTATTCACTTACAAAAAATGAAAAACTGTGTAAAATCAATTACTTAATTGGCTATGTAATTTCTACATCATAAAAAAATTCACGATTTAATTTAAATTAATTTGTAAATTTTTCTTATTTAAATAAAGACCTGTGCCATAAAATCAAATTTTCTTAAAGCAAGGAGGTAGGAAATTCAAAATAATTTAAACAGAAGAAATCACACACTCTGCAAGAGAGAAATCACTTATCGCGCACTACTTTTATCCAGCATGAACCCCCATTCAAGGTCTGACCTCTCCCCTAAACTTACAGTAGGAGCGGTGGAGTTTGTAGGAAAGTGGGTTGTTGTCGATGGTGTTTTTGAAAACCCGATGGCAATATTTTGGTATACTTCCAAAATTCCACGAGCCATCCAAAGACAAAAATTTACAGTTAGAGAGAAGACCTATCACAGATCATCAATCTGTCAAAATTAGCAGGATTATAAACTCCACATACTGTATATGGCCTGCAACAAAAAATATAAATAAAAATGCATGACCTGCACAAGGACCGCCATGCGATCCTTTTTGGTGTTCACATGCAACCGCTACCCCTCCCCTACACAGCTACACACTCCCACTACCCATCATTTTAAATATGGATGTAAACTTCCTATCCAACAAAATTTAAATCATTAGATCATCATTTATAGTTTACAAAACATAAATGCAACAAATCTTGCCATTTGTTTGATTGCTCCAGTTTTAATAGACCTCCCTTTAATGAACCAAATTTAAAGACATGTTCAGATCAAAAAGAAGCCAGAGTGAGACAATTTGGTGGTATTTGCAGATTCCCTGACTTCTAATGATATTCTCCAACTGTTTCTGATAAAAATCTTATTTCCTGACTTTCCAGGTCTGTATGGGCTCTGTACTTCCAGGTCTGTATGGGCTCTGTACTTAAAATGTTTGTATTAGTAAACCTTGTTGTAATATTGAACTGGTATTGATGTCGGTGTTTGAGCAATTATTTTTATTACGTATAACCAATTTTTGGAATAGACTGTTTAGAACACAGACTTCAATCAAGTTAACATCAAAAAATTCCAATTTCAAAACCGTCAAAGAACCTGACGAAGATCTCGGAGGAGATTCGAAAATGTTAGTTCGTTATTAATTTTTCATCTTGGGTACCGGAAATGTAAAGGCTTAAGAAGGATAGTTTGGGTTAACATCAATCTATATAATCAGTACAGATCCCAGATCCTTTATGGATTAATATGTATCTTTGAACATATGGAGCAAATTAAACAAGAAATCCATCACAAATCTTAAAGGGTGTTTTATTTACCCTATCATGCAGTATTCAAGAATACCAAGACAACAACATAGCTTTATGTCGTTTTTGATGAACCACAGCTAAAACCACCACAGGATTCTCCATCAGTGATGAGTTTCTAGTTGGACCAAGACTGCAAAACAATTTATTCAACTTGTTAATTTGTTTTCAGTAATAGCAATGACAGCAGATCTTGAGAAAATATACTGTCAAATATAAGTAGATCCAGATGACAACCTTTTAACAGACCATTTGGAGAAACCACCCAAATAAGTGTTTTCAAAACTATCAATTGTTAACAGTCTTTTATGCTACTGCTTCAGCACTATTTGGCCACTAAGGCCCTTTAATAGATAGCAAGAAATGAGGAAACAAAGTTTCTGTTAGCAGCTCTGGGGCTTACCCAAGACTTTTCTATTAATTTCTGTCATTAAATCAACAATAACACCATAAATATATGTAAACTATTTCAATTTCAACTAGATCTTCAACAGGTTAAGTAATGTTCTAAAATTGGAATGCATAGAACAAGATATAAAATTTATAAATATAACTTTTACAATAGAGTGTACTGTACTATTAAATAGTGATTGAACAATACCAAAATATCTCCCAATTCCAATTCTTTTGAATTCAGAAAAATTAATGATTTACGTTACAAGCACGGTACAGTCATTAATTAATAAACATCAAACTTAAGAAAGGAAAATGATTGGGAAATCCAGAATCAAATATATTGAAAGAAATGTGAAAATTTTCCATTTATACGTGGATACGCATGCTTTTATCGTGCACTCTTTTATTCTTATTTCTTATTATTCAATCTTATTTCAGAAAACATTAATACTGCAACACTACCCACAAAGAAATTATAACTAATTAATTCCCTTTTACTCAAAAGAATTATTCCATTTGTCATCTTTGGAAACTGTTTCGTTGGCTGATACAATGACCAGGGAGGAAGGTAAACGAGATGATGTGCCTTTTTTTTCACACTTTTTGCAACAGGCATGTCTTGTAAATGATTTAACTCCATCATATTTAACACTAAATGACGTTTGGCAAATGATGTAATGAGCCAAACAAATTGATCATGACTTAACCATCTTCAAATTCATTCACTGGCCCACAAATGTCTAGACCAACTCATCTTGAAAAATCAATTTTTAAAACTAAAAAAACTTATGAAACAAAATTTAATGAAATTACTAAAAATTTAAATTTAAATTTGATTATCTTTCATGCAAAACAACACAAATAACTTCTATAGTTATGTTGCAAAACAAAAAAAATCCAGCAACAAGTTGCTTAACTTTCCCAACATCATTTAGTGGCACCATCTGTTATGATATTTTATTTTAAAAACTTTTTTTAAAATATTATAAAATGGCAAAAAGTAGGGATGGGTTTTATAAAACATTGTAAATTATGATACTAAGTAAAATTGTCATTAAGTCCAAACCTACTCGCAATATGACACACGATTCCCCTTTATCTCGATATACCTCTCTCCACTGACCCTTTAGCCACCAAGATGAACAAAATCATTCCCTTACACACAAACAAATATCCATACAGAAAAAAAATCCCAAATTTTTTTTTTGCATTTCTTGACAGGTCAAGGTCCAGAGCACAAACATGTAAAACTCTGGGGAGGTCATTTTTTGACCAATTGTCATACTTTTATACCCTCTGTTATATATAACAGCCAGAAAAGTAAAAAAGAGTTGCAATTAATTTTTTAAAAAATTGTCATTAAAGTTACAGTTCATCACAAATGCTTTCGAACTTTTGAGCAGTTCTTCAGGTGAAATCTGATAGAACGCTCTGTCATTAAAGATTCAACAAAAAATGAAGGCAAAACTAAATTAATAAAAATTATTAAAAATAATAATTAAAACTCTGACCTTTACAACAGAACCAAAATCAAAATGTAAATTAATTAAAATTAAAATCAAATCAATTTTTACGTTATTTGTGTGCAGCGGTGACAGAACATTTTGCTTTTAATATATATTCAGGATACGGACTGCCGGTCAAGCCAGCCCAATGCCAGCCAGATGGCAACCCTAAAGTCACCCTATCTCCCCTGAAACTGGGACAATTAGTACTGGCCAAGTGCAATCTCTCATTGCTCTGACTACACGAAAGAAATGTCCACTATGATAGATGTTGCCTCATGTATGGGGCATTGTGTACTCTCTGCTTTGTTGACACGAAAGTTTCCAATAAACTAATATTTAATTGTTAATAACAATTTTAAAAATTTTTAATCTTTGACTGAAAAAATAATTTTCTTATAAAATGTGGAAGAATCATTTTTAAGAATTGGAAACCCCAACGAGATTTGCTTGATTCCTGAAAAATCTGACATTTTTCAGATTCCGGTTAATCAACCCATCACTACTATTAAACAAAATATGTTAACAAATTTGTTAACCAACATTTGTAAGAAATTAAAATTTATAAATGCATCAAAAAAACAATACAGGTATCTCTTGTACAACACAGCATTTCTACAACACAGTTTTGTTCTAACACGGTTTGAGAATTTGGGAAATCCTCCATATGTCCTCCATATTTCACCTCTTATGTGTAAACTCGATTATTTGATATTTTTTTTATTCAAGTGAGCATGTGTGTTGTCTCAAATTTAGAATAGCGAAATTTACAATTTGTTTTGTGCCTTTCATCAGGTTTAATAAAAACTGTTGGGAAAACTATGACAGAAAAAAAATAAGAATAAGAAAAAAAATTTTACTATCAACCAAGTGTCGTCATTGCTTTCAGACTTTAGTAATAACAGCTGTTACTGTTTTTTTTTATAGATTAAATAAAGTTTATTACCTAAACATGTTTAATCTTTGTAGTTAAGTGTTATTAACCTTTTTTCCACTGTAGATAAGTAATCATTTGTAAAAATGACAAACAAAATACAGCAGTATCTCGGTAACTGAACAGTTCCCAACTTGAATAACTCAGTATTTGAACATAAATTCTGGAAGGAAAAAAAAAATCACTTGGTACCTGATTGAACAAATGCAACCCTCTAGAATAAATTTTCAATTAACTCTTTTAATGTGTATGTAAAGTTTGATCAACTTGCAAAACCATGTCAAAGCCAAAATTTTATATACTAAGATATAAAAGATATATAAGATAATATAAAAACATTTTAGATAAAAAAAAAACAGAAATGATTTCATTCCATAGCATTTTAAACTCAAATTGTTAATTATGGCTTTTCCAACTTCTTATCTTATAGAGAAAGTATTTAGCTCTGTTCTTCAGTTGTTGTCCAAACAAAGGAATCATTTGCAAATAAAATGCAATTTACACTGGATGCAAAGGATGTGAAATGTAACAAAGCAGAGAGCTATCAAAAAAACAAGTTAAAATTTTCATGTTAGTCAACAGGAGTAGGAGGACAGCTAGAGCATGTTGGAAGCACAGTCCAACGAAAGTAACGTTTTCATACCAACTAGAGTTCTTGACTCACAGCAGATAAAAAAAAATGACATCCAATAATTAAAAAAGATCCGTATTCAACATAATACTGCTATATAATTTAATTTTGATAAACCTTCATAAAACAGTAAACAAAAAGAACTTTAATGTAGAAACTGCAGTATGTATCAAACTTTTTAAAACTCCATCTATTGGTAAAAGTCCAAAACTAACTCTCGACCATGCTTATCACTACTTGCAGTGTGAATGAAATTCACTTCGCTGGCATCGTTTGCTCCCTTTGCTTTCATGCCCTTCATGTTTAGTTTAAATCATGATAATCTCAAAAAAGTGATTTGAGATTATTTTTAACTAGTTTGAACCAAATATAAACAAGTAGGCTCAATTTCGTCAGACTCGACAATAACTGTTATTTATCTTCAGATTTCAATTTTAGAGTTGTATTATTTTTGCAAAATCTGTATTTTGAATAAACAAATAATTATGTATGATTTTTTATAAAACATAAATAAAATAACATTTGATAAATTTTGAAGAGAACGGAGCAATATGTTCTGATACTTATGAAGGGGGGCGATAATTCTGAAAAGGATAAAAAACACTGGTGTACACCAATGTGTTGAAACAGCTTAACAATTTACAGGTGAGTTACCAATGAAGCATGTGAATCCAGTTTGCCCATTCCATAAGTGTGGGTTGACTTTGCAAGTGAGATCCCAGACGAGGTCCAAAATCACAGAATTCTTGTGTTTAAACTATAACAATAGATTATAAAAGAGAGAAAAAACCCTTGGTCTAATAAACGTGGCACAAAATATAAACAACAAGTCCCAGGACGATCAACACGTGTTAAATGATCTGTCAACGTCAAACTGAAAGGTAGAACTCTGACTCAAGAGCTCATAGATAGTCAATCTAAGAAAACAATTTTGGAAAAGGGGGCCAGATTTAATGGAAAACATCGTGTATGAGCGTTAAAGTTCCCAGATGACAGAAATTACAAATAACGGGATAACCTATTATGATTAGTAGTAGTATTAGTATTAAATAGACATCAACACCTATGAGCAAATTTCTTTTACATTTACCGTATTTTACGGACTATAAGACGCACTTTTTTCTTTGAAAAATTGCCTCCAAAATTCAGGTGCGTCTTATAGTCCATAGTGTCTTATAGTCCGTAAAATACGGTAATTTCTTAGAATACATAAAAATGCTTAGCTTGTAATAAAAAATAAACAATCATCATCTTATTTCATCAGTGATGCGCAGAAAATAAAATACAAGCATAAGAAACACAGCAACTGTGATAAAAACACATAAATGAAACTTGAAATTAGAAGAATATTAAAAGTTTACATCACACCTATCACCTTGTAACGGCACACTAGTGTGCCACAGCACACCGGTTGCGGAACACTAAACTGGCTTACCAATGAAGGTATTTCAAGAAAAGAAACCCTTCTAACCTTTTTTACCCGGTGTGGTTCTATTTTTAGAATCGCTTCGTTCTATTTACAGATTAGCAAACGTTTTCACAGCCCCTCCTGGGCTCTTCTTCAGGCTTCGTCGAATAGGCCGTTAACATTCGAAAATATTCAATTTAAATTTCTTTCCGGAATATTATCACGTGCGGCAGCTGGATATTTGTACTGCGCATGCTCGATGCTCCTCTCCTTTAAACGCTGTTTTCTAGGACAACCTGCCATGCGCTCGATAGGATCATTTCGTCCTTATGATTAATGCAGGTGTTACGTAATCCAGCCTTAAATATCTCTATGGCTTCTAGCCATTTCAATTGCTGTGGGTTATAGCTGGGTATAATGATTTTTGCCGCATGCAGGTCCGCCGTTATCTCCTCTTCCGACGCGTACGTCGCCAGGGCCGTGGTGTATCTACCGTGGTGTATGTCTGACTCGTGCTCCTTTAATCTCACTTTTAACGCACGTTTCGTGGAACCAATGTATGTTAATTGTCTATCGCACCTGTGATCTTCTAGTGGTATCATATATACTCCCGGAAGCCTGTCGGGGTTTGGTGGGTCTTTACTGTTGCTTAATATTCTGAAGAGAGTCTGACATCTTCTGTACACGATGTTAATTCCTTGACGGTTGGCCACGGTTTTGTAAATAGATTTCAGCACTGGATTGTATGTGATAGGTATCCTTTCATTTTCCTCCTGTGTGATATTCAATGGTTGTGCTGTTTGCTTATTTTCCTTTTGGGAGTTCTCATGTCTTCTAGACAACTTTTCAATGAGCGTTTTGCTGTATCCATGGCTTATAGCAATATTTTGGATATGATTGAGCTCCGTTTCGAGCGCTTTTTTTGTAGAGGAGTGCGTATGAGCCCTTCTCACTAATGCTCGGAAGGCAGCTATTTTGTATTGAAAAGGATCATATGAATTTCTAGGAATATATGTGTGGAACGTGCTAGGCTTTCGGTATACTGATGTAAGTATATTAGCTCCTTCAAAGTTGATATCAATATCCAAGAAGTGCACCCTCGATGAGTCGTGCTGCTCCACCTCTAATGTTAGCCCGTACGGATTACTGTTTATGGCTTCGAGGAATAATTTTATGTCCGGTTCTACTTTCCAAAATATAATAATGTCATCTATGTAACGTTTGTACAACAAGATGCTGGGCAAGAATCGCGGTAGGATATTGTTTTCCAATCTCCTAATTACCATTTCGCACAAATCACCTGAGAGCGGGCTGCCCATCGGGACTCCTTTGCCTTGCATGTACGTGATCCCTTTAAATTGGAAAAGAGAGCCGTAACATAACAAATGGGCTAGTTCGAGAATATGTTGGTGCATTGTGTTGTCCTCAACTATCGAAAACAGAAAGTCCCTTAGTTCGCAAAAACATGGTGGTATTTCTATCTGTAAATAGAACGAAGCGATTCTAAAAATAGAACCACACCGGGTAAAAAAGGTTAGAAGGGTTTCTTTTATTATTACAAGTTCCGGTGAATAGAGAGATTATACAATGAAGGTATTTCAAGACACTTCAGCCCCCATTTTGGAGGTCTCTTTGAGAAGCTGAAGTAAAGTTGAAGTATCATCTAAAAAGAGTACTGAGGCCAACCAACTATGAAGAGATGATAATCTTTATCTGTCAAATTGAGACTTGTCTAAATTCCAAACCACTTGCAGCACTTACAAGGAAGCACCTTCTCCTCCTTAAACTGATTTTTTAAATATGTAATAGTACACTTACCACCTATAAATGTAAAATAACTCTTTCCAATGGACAAAAGTTTGAAAAGTATCAACATTTAAAATTTTCTGTTTTGGTTATATATTGAGTTCTTAAATACAAATCATAGGCAAGCATAGTTAAACGAGTTAGATGGCTGATTTGCAAAACAACTTCACAGCTTCCCACTTCTCTCCTTCCAAATTTCTTTTTTTTATAAAGCAATCTTTTCCTGTAATACACAGTCATGTGAATTATATATATTATGCTAATAACATATTTTATATAGTCACTCAAGAGGATACAATTAAAATTTGCTTGATTTTTTGCATCAATTAAGAGCATCAGTTTTCCTTCCAATGATAAGATAAGCTTGGTATGCCTCAAAATTGATTGATGAAAGATCTGCATTTTTAAATGTCAACAAAATCTGCTTCACTCTGACAATACATAAGAAACCATGCTCTTGTTAAGACATTAGATGCAGATGGTGTCAATTGGTGCTTTGTTTTAAATGCTTTTGTGATATTTACCATCCAAGTATGAGTAAAGGTTTTCATTCCACTCATCATTTTTCAAATTCCAAGATTGATGTATGATAAAATTATGATGCTGATATACTTTTGTATAATATACAAATAAAATTCCTTGTATAATTCTAAAACAATTATCATCTTTCCATTGAATAATAAATTAGTACATTTCCTAAAGTTGTTGGTTTAAAAGTATGTTAAATTTATTTGCAATTATAAAACATTATTTTTGGTCTAATACACTCAAACCTGTTTTTGTGCGGTCTTTTTTTCTGCAGTTTTTTTATTTGTGCGATTTGTTTTGTGCGGTATACCAATTTGATTGAAATTCATATACTGCACCCCCCCCACAAAAAAAACGCACAAAAACAGGTTTGAGTGTATATACAGTGAAATCTTAATCTATCATTTTTTGGAAGGACTTTGGGAAAAAACAACCAATACGGGAAAATGAGACATGAGAATGTATGACATTGATGGTTTTATTGTTTATCTCATATGAAACATTTATTTTCCGGTGATACACCTATATGATGACTTTCTGTAATATTAAACAATATGACACTTGCACACAGACATGCGTTTATTCTACGTTTTAAAAACTTATTAAGAGTACCATAATTTGTTCTACTTTCTTTTGTAAAAGTACAGATCTAATATGTATCTAATACATCAATATATCAGAAGCAGCTGATCTGAAAAATTCAATATTGTGTAAAAATGCAATTACTGATATTGTAATCGATAACAATGTAATGTGTTCATTTGTCATTACTAATAAATCTGAAGATGTCTATGTCAGAATAGAAGATTATGTGGAAAAAAATGCATTTGTAAGTTTTCCAGTAACCAGTTCAAAATACATTTTTGTGTGTCACAATCTTCAAATGAAGTATGTAATATGAATATAATTTATGATGGCAGCCATCATAAACATCTATCTTCAGCACTTCTGAACCTCGCTGCACTAGTACTGCAGAGGCTAACTTAAAAAGATAGAAGCTATTTCTGCTTTAACAAAAAGGCTTTAAGCAATTTTACTAAAAAACATGCCCAATATGAACAATCATATAAAATACATTTAACTGTTGTGTAAATAATTGCAAGACTTATCAAGAAAAAGACAATTCTTTGTCTTTCAGCATGATTACAATACTATAGTACAGTGTTGTATTTTATTACCCTATTAAATAAATACAGTCTATTAAAAAGGAGCTATTTGGAGAATTGGTTTAGTTTTGCACATGAATGTTAGAGTTTGTTAAATATGATGTACTGTACTATAAATAAAAGCACATGAAAATCAGTGTTTCAATTTTGCACTATTGTGAATAGAATGATTGATGCAGGATAACATTTTTCTTTCAGTTAAAATGGAGAATGAACATTGAGAAAATAAACAATGTGGGAATAAAGAATGCAGGAAAAATTATCATTATATATAATGCTAATTTTTCCTGCATTCTTTATTCCCACATAGTTTGTTCCCACATACGAGTCTTTATTTAGAACTGGGGAAAAAACAAATAGATGCAAGAATAAGAATGATTCAGAAATAATAGATTGAAGTTTTACTGTATAATAATTCACGACTGATATTATAGGGGAAAGAATTCAAAAGAAGAGAGGCAGAAAGTTGCAATGTTGAGCTTACCAATCAGCCATCTTATTCTTTCAACTATGCTTGCCTGTATTCATTTTTACAAACTTGGTAAAACCAAAACAGAAAACTTTAAACATTAATATCTTGCAAACCCTTGTGCATTGGCAAGAGTTACTTTATATTAGTTGGATAAGTGTACTATAATATATTAAAAAATCAAACAGGATTGACAAGGGCAACAATTGATGGTGCTCTTGTTAGCAATGATCTTAATGATCTGACAGTTATCACTCTGGGACACTTCATTATTGGTGATCACTTTCAGCAATTCCTGAGCCACTGATACTGAGCAATTCCAGCAATTCTCATTGGCAGTTAGGCCAATAGTTATTGCAGCATTCTGGAGAGGTTGGAAGAGAGACTATCTTTCACATCTACAGCAACCACCTAAATGGGCAGCCAGAAGGGAAAATAACAAGATTGGTGATTTAGTGCTCCTTGAGAATAACAATTTGCCAATCACCAAATAGAAGGCTAGAATTCATAAACTTTATCCTGAAAAGGACAATTGTATGTAGCTTGTTACAGTAAAAATCAGATCTGATCAGAAGCTAAAAAGACCCATTGTGAAAATACGTCCATTTCCAGAATGTTCAGTTTCATTCTTATTGCATCTAAAAGGAACATTTTGGACAAGGGTATTGGGAGTATTGGCAGGTTTTTTGGTTGAAAAGGGAAGAGAGGAACATGATGCTTCCATAAATGAGATGTAACAGTTTTGTTCCTATTTCATTAATATTTATGTTTTGTTGAGTTATGTGGTACATTAAAACTGAGTGATCTGATTCATTTTATGTTTTGTATTTCCACCATCTTTACAAGGTCTTATTTACAATCACAGATAATGTTTTCAAAACTAGCATACAAGGGGCAGTCAAAAAGTTCTCAAAATTTACCTACAGTTAGAAAATGCGATGTAAGATAAGGTTGTGCATTGCTGCGGCGGGAAGCTCAGTATGTCTCAGTGTGATAATGCTAATGAAAGTTTAGACTTGCACAGTCGTTTCTGTAGCATCTTTGTTGGGCGTGAATGCTTCTCATTCAGTGCAATGTCCCAGTTCGAGCAGCATACAAACATGAAGTTCATGTTCAAATTGGGAAAAACTGCTGCAGAGATGCTATCGACCCTGCAGCAAGTTTTTACAGTGATAAAGGACTAAAGAAATCAGAAATTTTTGATTGGTTTGGCTGGTTTAAAAACAGACAGATGTTGGAGGATGATAAATGCAGGGGAGATCCAGAAGTGAAGAAAACACTGAAAAAGTTTGAGAACTGATTAAAAATGATTGAAGAATATTCATCGTTGAGTTGGAGCAAGAAGTTGGTATCTCTCATGGATCCATTCGTGCAATTCGACAACACACCAAGTCACACATCACTTAATGGGCCTTGATCACCTAGCTGACAAAAGCATTTCTGTCATCACCCAATCACATTACTCTTCAGATCTTGCTCCCATTAACTTTTGGCTGTTCCCTACTCTCAAAATGGGCCTCAAAGGGACGTGTTTTGCAAGCAGGGAGGACATCATATCTAATATGATGGCCCGACTCCAGAAGATTCCAAAGGAAGCATTCCACGCTTGCTTTCACAGTGGTAGTGTGTATGTGCAGGAGGGATCTACTTTGAAGGTGATTAGGTCTGTGTTGTCATATCTCATGCCACTACAGTGCAGGATCACAATTTTGGGAACTTTTTGACTGCCCCTCATACATCACAACATGCATTAAATACACTTAAGAAACTTTGCTGATTTTAATCATAGTTTCAGCTATTACTATCATTATCTTTGCATTTTTTAATCTGTCTTTTTGTGCTGATGTAATTGTTATCAGTTATCAGCTACATTTTATTAATGTTAGCCAGCACTTTAAGCATTAATCATTATTTGCTTGTAGTACAGTAGTTTAAATTACTGACATTTGTTACATCAATTATACACTATTATTATTTGTCTTTAATAACAAAAATTACTATTTAAAAAAATACTAGATAAACTGTAATTAGTAAATCTTCAAATTACATATTTTTTATTGTTTTAACTATTCTTTCAATATCAATTAAATATAAACATCCAAACCCAACAGTCATATATTAAAGCCAAATGATGTCCAGCTATATTACTACTAACTACTATTATTAATTAAATGCTAAGTAAGTGCCAAATTACTTAGCATTTAAGTAGTAATAATAATAGTAATAAAGCCCAACATAATCTAACAATCATTTGACTAATATCATAAGCAATAAAATCAGAATGTCTATTAATTGTAGTCTTATAAAAGTAAGTTGGGCAGATAAAATAAGTATAGATGATTCTCAAACTGATTATAATAAGCAGATTTTACCATATGACAAACTATATTTGAATAGCCACTAAATTTTTCTGAACTTTTTACCTATTTCGCTGATACTTTTACTTTCCCAACTGCCATAACAGAAAGTATGGCAATTGCTCAAAAAATGAACCCCCAAGTTTTTATATTTTTGGACTTGAGATCTTGAAACATTGAGAAAGGCAAAAAAGTTGGGGGTTTTTCTGTATGTATGGATGTTTGCTTGTATTTGTGAGGAATGATTTTTTTCATTCAGTTTGAAGCTTAGTAACTGCTGTGCCTTTTTGTCAAAAATTTTTGAAATTTTGCACAGAGATTTATGTATTAGGGGAAAATGTTTCTAGGAATTTTCAGGAAAATCAGACCATTGGTTTGGGAGATATTAAGGGAGTGGGACCGTATCTCCCGAACCAATGTGAAGTAAAGACTTATAAAAAGTTATAGTAACATATTAATTATAAATGGTAACAATTATTAGAGATGAAAACAAAAAGAATGCCAGGAAAGTCCAGCAACAACATTGCCAGCTTTGAATTACAGATGTAATTTGGATATAGGTAATGCTGCCATCTTGTAACAAATTTAGTAATTATAAATTAGTTTAAATTAAATTAATTAATTTACAATGTTTAGAAAAAGAAAACAAATTAAGTAGGAATTTAACTATATGAGCTCTTGAATACTAGGCAAATATCTCACCAATAAGGCCTGGATCTCTTCTCTAATTTATATTCTATCTAATTTAAACTTACCAAGCAGTCTTGCAAGTCAACTTAATGTGCTCTCAATTTCAAATTCAATTAGCATTAACTTTTTTCACTCTAGAATAGTTTTAGTGTGCATGTGCATGCTTGCATACTAAACATATAACATTACATGCAAAATTAATGGCTACATAGTAACTCAATTAATTCGAATTACTTATTGTAATATGAGATGAGATCACCACTTACTAATTAAATTTGGGATTTAGAAGTAACTAAATAAAAAAAACAGCAGAATTATAGCCCAACAAAATCTGCCAAAATTTGGCTTATGTTTAAATACAACAAATAGTAATGAAATTCTCAAAAATATTTTTCATATCAACAAATTCATTTATAATCATTCAAAAATGTTTTATTGAATTATTGGATACATATACAGTAAAAATTTGTGTATTCGAGATCTTAAAGTTTTGAATTATTTCTAAAGATCTGAACTCAAAAAATATAAATCAAAATTTTGAATACCGTATTTTACGGACTATAAGACACACCTGAATTTTGGAGGCAATTTTTCGAAGAAAAAAGTGCGTCTTATAGTCCGTAAAATACGGTAATTTTTGTGAATTTTTCAAATTATTAACAATGAATAGTAATGTTCAAAAACATCAAAACAGATTTATTACATTTATATCCTACACTCCAATGAAACATTTCATAAATACATTTGAAGGAGAAGAATTGCAATGGTGACTTTTTTAAAACTCTTCCAGGTATCTGACAATAACAATTCTGAATGTTAGGTACGTGGTCTAATTTTTTGTGTGTTCAACAAACATTTTTTTCAAAAACTAGATATTAAAAATTGCAATTCATATTTTCCTTTATATTGTATATTTTTATTTGTACTGTTCTATTAAATTTCTGAAATTGCTATTAATATGTTTAGTCTATTGATTCTAAGTTTGACATTTATAATTTAGAATAATTCAAACAATAAAATTCAATTTTTATTACAAGTGCTACAAAACATAGCCTACAAGTAAAAAATGAAAATTATTTTATTAAAAATTCTAAAACAACCTACAAAAACAAATCACTCAAACATTTAAATGCAGTATGAAATTTGCACAGCATTTAAAAGTGAGTGGTTTTTTATAGTTTATGATGAATGCAGTTTTAATGAATAGTGCTAAAAGAAAAGATAGTATATTAAAAAAAAAATCAAAATATTTTTATATAAATCTTTATATCAGATAGTTGTATAGTAAAAAAATTGTGTTTTCAATTACTTTCAGAGATTCTCAACAAGTTCCAATCAAACCACTCACTAGATTATATAAAATATAAGATTAAGAGGTATATTGTAAGATCTTTCTCTGGCAGGGTCCTGACACCACTTAGTCAAAGTTTGTGGACTCTGAGAATAATTTACTTTAGCATGTCTGAGTGGTTTAGAACAACTTTTCTACAACTGGAGATTATTCAGAGACTAGGAGGGTTATGTTTATAGTTACATGAGCCAATGATGGAGTTAAACACTATTTTAATTAAACAGATGGTTTAAATATAACTAAATGTTTATTATACTAAAAGTCTAAAATGAATACATAAAAAAAATGGCTCCCAAGATTAATATACATAAAATGATTGATAATTCAACTACACGAAAATGTCTACTTCTAGATCTCTAATTCTACCTTGAAAGAGAGTTTACAATGTATAAATACATATATTACCTGACGTCTGTACATGATAACTACAGAGTTGACTGATTTATGGAGTTACACTCAGAATATTGGGATGATGATTGCTAATTTGTTAGATACTCTGTGAGGGAGCCAAAACAGGAACAAATGGCTAGAGCATGACTAGAGTACATCTAGAGCATAACTGAAACATACTAAAGCAAAACTAAAGGTGACTTTTGCCCTTTCATATGGAATTGACATCCAATAAGATTATTGGGATGTCATGCCATACTTTTGTCAAGAGAAGGAAGTCATACATAGGAGGCTTTTAAGTTAAAGGTCATAGATTTCCTTCCCCCTCCATGAAAGTCAATCTATATCTCTAAAGTTTATAGTAGCATTTTTTCTTAGAACTTATTTATAAAGTGCTCTAAATATCTAAGTCGTTCTTTAAGGAAGGTGTTATGTTCATTTCAACCATTTGCATAAATGGTTGAAATTTACATCTATGTTGGAATCTGAAGTGAAGGTTGCTTGTTAATATGGTGTTGGCCAACCCTTTCAAGATAGTCTGTTTTTTGAAGCAGGTGTTTAAAGGTCACCCTGTGGTACCCACTTAGTTGTGGTTGGTACTGTGGTCTCTATAAACCCTCCAATCTGATATATACTCTCCCCCCAAAAGAAGCCTAAAACATTTCATTTTGTATTTAATAAACTTCAAGTCTGAAATGTTAAGAACAAAAAAAGAAATAGAAGAATAAACAATCCTAATAAAAAACAGCAATACAGCATTCAATAAAAACCAATTTTTAGAAATCTTTCAAATCCTTTTGACAAAATTTTTACAAATTAAATTAACTGAAAAGTCTATGATAGATTTAACAGTATTTTTTTTTTACCTTATGTAAATTATTAATGCCATTGAGTAAATTTTCATATTAATTAATTTAATTAGTATATAAGATAAATTTATCACTAGGTCATTCAATTATAATCAAGAAACTGCAAAATAAACTTAATGTTAAATTGTTTTTTGTAAATATTTTGATCTAGATATTAAATCTGTTTAAAAAATTTTGATAAAATAATATTGACACTCACCATCATAAAATAACATCACCAATAAAATCAAGTTTTAGAACACTTCAATTTATACTTATATACTTACTTAAAAATTCTTTTAATCATACCATTCACTCATTTATAAGAATGTGATAGCAATAATGGTTAAACAAAACATTATACTGTATTAATGATAAATTTTTATTTAATTATTAAGAAAAAACTGACCTTTGGTATTTCTCTTCCAGCCTTTTTCAATTCTTCTCTATACCACTGCGTAAAATTAATATAAGCTGTTAATGCACGTTTTGGTGCTGGAATCCCAGCTCTATTCACTTTTGGTTTTTTTGATTTTGATTTTCCTTTACCACTTCCACTTAATCCAGGATTTGACATCCGATGATTTATATGGTAAGCAGAATGACTATTTGTCAAAGAAGAAGTTGGTATGCCAGGAGAAATACCTTGATTTGCTGCATTAACTGATAGGTTTAATCCTGTAGGTAACATTGCCATAGCCGAATGAAGAGATGAGTTATTTGCAGCCGAGACAGCAGCCGCATGTTGGGCCATTGCATGATGATAGTCAAATTCAGGAGACAGGGGTATATTCCGCTGTCCTAGGGGTAATCCATCTATTTAATTAAAAAAAATAAAAATAGGAATTATTACCAAATGAGCTCCTCTTTTAAAACTATCTTTAAAGAATTAGTCTTACAATTAATTTTCCTGAATATTCTGAACTCAACTTATCTTTACAGTTGCCTGGCAAAATACTACTACATAGTTAATAAAGCAAGTAAAAACTTGGTTCATGCATTTCATTCAGTATTTGCCAAATCCTAAGGGTTATTTATAAATATTTGATATGATGATAAAATAAGATAGTTTAGTTTAACTAAATAAATGCATGATCATGCATCAATATAAATGATAAGATAAAAATAAAATGCAAATTCAATTCTTTATAATTAATAATTCAGTAGAAATAGAAACTTTGTTTAAAACAACATTAAACATTGTTTTACAATATGGTATTTCCAATGTCATTTTAATTTTAAATAAGAAGTACTTAATGATTATTTGAAGTTTTTTACAATCTGTAATTCTTCTTTTCTTTTCCTACAAATTTACAAGATATAAGTTTTATAGCTGTAAAATATTTTTTATCTGAATTGCATTTAATGAATATAAAAATTAGAAGCTCTGTAAGAAATGATATCTCCTATGCATTATCTAAATATAAAATATGAATTTTCAAATATTCAGTATAATACCTAACATTAACCTACTAGACCAATCATGATTAATGTTTAATCAAGCATTTTTATAAACTAATATGAAAATCATATTTTAAAAAAATGAAGTTTATCAATCTTTCTGGTGTTTGATTTAATAATCATTGTAAAAAAATTCACCTAATCTGTTTTTTCCCCTTTTTTTTAGAAAAAATGTATCTGAAAATTTTTTTAAAATTTTTTAAATCAATTTATTAATTAAAACACAGAAATACAATACAATAAAAGTTGATTGCTTTTATACATAAATACAGAAAAAACCTGATTTTCTGGACATATATATATATAATAGCTGCAAAGCACTACAATATTTTATGTATATACAGTAGAGCATCGATTATCCGACTCAATTGGGGATTGGGGTTGGTCGGATAACTGAAAAGTCGGATAACCGAAAAGTATGAAAAAATACATTATTAGTATAGTGTATTAGGCCTGCTTTAAATACTAGCCTCCCTTTCATGGTCGAGCCATTGCTGCCAGCTAAAACATGCAAAAATTTAACAAAAATAATATTAAAGTAGCCGAGACATAACCGAATATTGTAGCGCCACATCACTAGCGGACATTTGAATTTGCTGACTAGAACACGGTCGGTTCACCGATAAGTCGGTTAATCGGGGGTCGGATAATCAATGCTTTACTGTGTGTGTATATGTTATATATATATATATATATATATATATATATTTTGTTTGTTTGTTTTATTTTATATTTTTGTTTTTCGTTTATGCCGTGTCGCGTGTATGTTTTTGTATGGGTCCTTTTCGTTTCCTTCCGTGATACCACCAATTACCTGCTGGCTGGGCTTTTGTTGTGATGATTGGCCCATCATGGGGTCACGTGGAACGGAGTGACGTCGGCTAGTTAAAGAAAGTTATAAAAACACGTGTGTAACCCATGTACGGAGAGTTTTTTCTTTTTGTCCTTTGACTGCCTCTTGAGGACTTTTGTTGGTTGGCAACCTGAAGATGTGGCGGGCTGTTAGAAGAAGAAAGCGGAGGTAAATCGACAAATGCAGGATAGGTGAATTATAGCACTGAAAGGGAATCTACTTCCATCGAAGGAATTACATGAAATGAATAAGGGATTACCGTCTAACAACGAGGAGGACTAACTGTAGTATCACCGTTGTCGACGATTTTTGTATTACAAGAGAAAGTTTGTATATTTAGTCGTAATAATTGTCAGGAAGAATAGGGCCTCGCGTAGAGAGAAGGAAACTTACGAGGGTGATAATTGGACAGTATTAAGATTGTAACGCGATCAGATTCCGGGACTGAGTCGTGTATCGATAATTAATTGTGTTTTTCATCTCCAATAAACCTTTGTTCAATTACACGCTTCCACTGACTATTCATTTCCATTTTTTTGGGTGTTATTCCCTTTCTTTCAAACCCGCAGACCACGTGCTTGCAGAGTTCACAATATCATCTCTAATTTCAAAATAATAGATTCAGTTAAAATTTCAATGCAAACTAAAATAAAAAATTGAATTTATTCTCTTTCTAACCAATAATAATTTATATATAGGTAATTCAATACAGTAACAATAAAATTTATCTGGCAGCCAAATTATAGTTTATCTAATGGAAATAATTAGCAAATAAACTGATAAAAGAAAGAGTAAAATCACTTATCTGATATTTTCATTTGCTTGCATTGCCTACAAGATCTTTAAAAATTTAATCTTTTTATGTAGTATCTTTTAATTTAATATATATAAAAAAAAGCACAGTGACAATCTTTTGAGTTCATTTAGAACACTTACCAATGACAGCAACACCTGGTTTATAGGAAAGTTAGAATAAGAAACTAGGACAAGGAAGAAGAAAAATTGCATAATCAATTCTCATTAAAGAAAACCATGCAAAAGGCACAAAGCACCTGAAAACTTCAATATTCTAAAATCCATAAACAAATATGAGACAACAAATCTTGCTTGAATAAAACAAAAAATATCAAATGACAGTGTTTGCACTTAAAATTTGTGATATTTTGTGAAAGATGTCTCCAGTTCTTGTACCATGTTACAGCAAAACTGTATTGTATGAGGGATTCGTGTATTTATATTTAAACAAAGAATAACTTAATTACATTTATATATAAAATCAGCTGTTTTTCAATTGGAATGTGCCAGAATGCTTTATCACCAGATATTTTTTGTGCTATCAACAGCCAGTATGTAGTACTGGCAGTTGCTCAGTAAAAAAATTCTGTATGTTCAGGCAAGAAGTCTGGTGACTGGCACAATAAAAACAAATGAAACAAACTGGGTCACTATCAGCCATACTGAATGTCATGGACTGATTAGAGCTGATGTAAAAATATGGAATAGGAATATTGGCCCTCTTTTGATGAATAGACAATGTCAAATAATTTTGCCTGAGGAAGATAGTAATGCACCATCAAAAAAGTGTCCACTTTTTATATATTCTGTTAATTAAAAAGAGTTAACACCAAAAGACAGTTATCACTTTGCATATATTTTGAAACTGGCATCAAGCATGTTTTCAATTTTATTGTCTGGTAGTTATCTGTCCCTGCTATGTTCTTTCCAAGAAATGAGGTACAGGAAAGTGCTAATGGTAATATTTTAAAGGAAAAAAGGTAAAAACATGGTTACTAAAAAGGTAACCATTTAAAAAGCAGCACTAAATCCAAAACATGAAATACTGTAAATACCACAATATAAATAAATTTACAAATACTTACAAAAAACAAAAATAAGTAATTAGTAGTATTACGTTTTTCTAAAACAAAAAACTATTTTTCATCACCACATATGCTTATGAGCAGTAATAATTTTAGAAAAAGAACATTATATAATGAAATAGAGAATTAAATAAAAACTGAATGCCACAAAGTTCGTCAGTTATACATAAAAAGAACAAATTGATATGATGATTTTATACAGATCATCATTTAATTATACATTATCAAAAAAATTTTTTAAATAAATAAAAATGACTTTCATAATAACAATTTTCAAATCAACTTTGTATTCCTTTTTATCTTCAAACAAAATTATTTAGTGTATAAATAATGAAAGTTTATTATTAATTTATTAAAATTATATATATAAACGTGTTTATACTTATAATTCAAACTCATTAAATAATAAATGACTGAAAAATATAAAAACACCCAATTAGTAGGATATTAACTCAAGCTATTAATGACTAAAAAAAAATCAAAAAATCTGCAGTTTAAGCTTTCCACAATCCAATTATCACCAACTACTTTCAAAATAGTTAATTCTAGCCAATGGAACAGATAGCTTCATATCCTATCATCAGTTAATTAAATGTATTATTTCAAAAATTTTAAATTTCATTTGCATCATCAACTATAGCAAAAAAAAACAACAGACAAGTATTTACAAAACTATAATAATTGAGATTGAAGAAGAATAAAAAATTATCATATATGTAATAGCAAAAGAATGTAAAAATGAATAGCCAAATATAAAAATAATTCACAGAGAGAAACAAGTATAGTTTTAATCAAATGAGATAGAAAAGTTAAAATGAAATTAGTTTGACCTGTCAAAGCTGTACAAAAAATTGTTTTCTAGAATTATGAAGATAATCATATAATTGTGATTTATAATAGGATTAATTTAAGGATAAAATATGAAAAATTTAAATGCTTGGTCAAATTATAAAAAGACTGACAAATGATATTAAATAATTGAAATTACTTAATATTTATCACATAAAAAATAGTTTTGGAAGCAAATTTTAAGATCGTTTGTTATGGCAATGCAACACTTGGCCAATCTGTCTAAAGGGGATGCCTTCTGGGAGGTCTTTTTAAGGGAAACTGGCCCCTATTTAGGCTGTTACAGACGTGGAGAAAACCTGGAAAACTCCATGTGACCAGCCCATTCGAGCGAGGCGCAAACCCACGACTGAACTACCAGTGTTCAGAGTAAGAAGACTGCTTGGCCACTGATGGGCCTTTTAAGATTGTGCTAGAAGAGAATTTTCTGTTATTTATGATGGTTATCAACATAAACATTTTTGATTTCTTGATTTAGAAATTTTAACTTTTATAATCTTTTCCAAAATTTAATCAAACTATAAAATAGAATAAATTCATAAGTATTATAAAAAGGTAGGAATTTATGATAATTTATTTAATTATATAGAATTTTTACTATACAAATTTGATAATGTTGTATTAATATATTCTTAAGCTTCTAAAGACTTTTTCCCTCTGAGAATGTTTAATTTTAAAAATACATAAATTGATATATTATAGTTGTTTTTACAACTTCAGGATAACTGGATAGCAAATATAGATAGATACCTTACAAAACCCAAAAATTTTGCTTTCAATTTTCAAAACGTTCTATTTAACCTGATGAGAGTTTGAAACAAACATTTTTGATAGTTAACTAAGTTTCAAAGTAAGTTTTTATGTCTGTGCTGGATTTTTGGGTTTTGCTGGATATCTGTATGTTTTCTTGTTTATAATTAGGAAAAAAATTTTCAGCAACTTATGACCATTTGAAATTAATATTTATGTACCACACACCACACACGTATTTTACATATGTAAACATTACTAGTGTCTAGAGCAGGCCTGGCCAACCCATGGCCCACATGTGGCCCGTCACGTTAAATTGTGTGGCCCGCTAAGCAATATTATATATTTATTAAAACTTTTGTTTCCCATTATGTATATACCAAAACAATTAAATACATGAAAATTTGCATGTGTCATTGTTATAATCTGCAAGTGCAAGTACGAACTCTTGGTATAACAATAAAATCTTACTCATTTTGTATTTGTTTTATTTTTTTAAAAGCATGTTTGACTAAATTGTGGCCCACCGTAATTTTACACGTGATCAAAGTGGCCCGCGAAACAATTTGGGTTGGCCAGGCCTGGTCTAGAGTATCATATAAAAGTTAAATAAAATATAAATATGGGACATCATTTATGTTTTAGCAATTCTCAATAGTAAAAACAAATTTTAAAATCATTCAGACACCAATTAAAAAAAATCTTTTGTTACAAAACTCTTTATAACAGAAGGGTTGGTTAATAAAAATATAAGCCATTTCTATCATTTGATCATCAGAACATGTAGTTTTTATTTATGTAATTTTAATATTTAATCCATTTTCAATTCATTTCTACTTTTATTTATGGAATACTATCTAGCAAAATTATTTAAATTTATTCAATCTAGAAATAGTTATTTTATATAGTGGCAACTGATAAATTAAAAAAATTTAATTATGACAAAAAACAATAATTCCTACTTTATGTCAATTGATTATTATAAATATTGGAATATAATCAATTAACAAGCAATTACTTATTGTCACAATTCTGGACTGCAATTTTTAATCATATTTTAATTTAAAAATAAACTTTCCATGTAGGGTCTCAATTTTCATTAACTCCATTCACAAGAAACTTGTGAATTGAAATCATATAATTTCTGGCCTAGACTGGAAGTTTGTATATAATTAATCAGGAGTTTCCAGCTCCTAAGCTTTCCATATCTAATCTCAATTTTCATCTAACTTTTTTCTTAAGATTAACAAAAGACAGAGTAACGGACAGACAGTGAAAATGTGCTGGTCTTCAATTTGAAAACTGTAGCCAAATAAAGATATAATGTAAAACACAGTGGACTTAATTTAAACTGTGTTTATACAACATTAAATATAAACAAAATTGTTCTTTATATAAATACATTTATCAAGAAGCTCCTCAAGCATAAGTCCATTTCATATTCTTTTACTTGAGTTTCTAAAAAAAATTTTCTAAGTGTTTTTTTTGTAAATACATGCATCTACATTTTCTAAAAGATTTTGTCCCAAGAAAAGCAGTTTGAATTGGATTTTTAAAAAATCATTTGTATATATAACAATTATGTATTTGTTAACAAAATAAGGATTACAAAATTATCTTAGAGAAAATAAATCAGAGTTGCTAAAATTCCATTGAATAACTGTTTTAGAAAGATAAAAACTATATGACTGTAAAGATTTCAATATTGCAAGCTATTTCAAATAGCTCAACAGAATTCTGATAACAAAACAAAATTATTGAATTCTACATCATTTATAATTTTTTTAAAACAAATTTTTAATTTTTTTTAAAAGTTAATAAAAATAATTTTATGTTTGCTTTAATACATACTTATTTCATAACTTGAAAAATGTATATTTATTCCATATATTCAATTTCTAAATATTTTCCATTCCAGAATGTTACCATGACTAATTACAAATTACATCAATATAATTTTTGTGAAAAATATCTGAGACAGAATCATTAACAAGATCTGCAATTTTTTTTAATTTATGAGAAAATTCCTAAAACAAAGAATATAACCTCATGAAAGGAATTTAAGTAGAAACATTCTATGTTATGTTTTGAACATCCTCTAAATTTTCAGTTATTCAATATATTTTAACATTGTTGATCTCTGGTATGGGACGCTTCCTTTGCATTTTGTTCATCCATGCCATCTTTTTGTCATATCTTCGTTGCAACCTACATCAAACGGATGCTTCTAGGTCGATGATACTCACAATAACAAAGAATGCAAAGGAAGCGTTCCATACCAGAAAATTAACAATGTTATAGTGTGCTGGGACAACATTTCACTTCCTAAATACTTCAATATATTTCTGACAAGTTGAAATAATTGAAGGTATCTTTGAATAAAAATTATTTTACTATATCATACTAATGATAAAAAACAAATTTTATTATTTTATTTTGTTTTTATTTTAAATGTGTAACAAATTGTAAAGGCTCGAACCAATATCATGTAGTTCCAGTGCCTAGTATCTTATCCATTTGGCTATAGACATTACAAGAAGAGAAACATCCAGACTTGTAAACTAACCACTGAATTTTCAGAGGCCCAATTTTTTTCGGAAATGCTTCAGAAGTAGGTCCTTATTTGGACAGAGCTGTTTGTTTAGGGCAGTGGTCCCCAACCCTATGCCCGCGGGCACCATGGCACCTGCCAATCGTTTTACGTGTGCCCGCCACTGTGCGACCACGATAAAAATAAAAATATTTCGGTTTTCGATAAAATGCTATGTAAAAGTTTTTTCACTTTGAATGATTAACCATTCAAAAGTAGAAATGGTGTCCAACACAGATGAAAGCACAAAGCGAAATGCGACCGATCTCTTTTTCCCCTCCGCCAAATCTGCACCAATTCAATTTCCCATACCTGAAATGAAGTAAATCGGTCCGTTCTGAATACCATAAAATCAAAGTAGGGAAACGTGTAGGGCCTGTAACTTGGAGTGACCTAGAAATTTCAGCAGTCGTTAACTAAAAAAAAAAAAGGTCAACAGCCATCCGTGTGTCAGAAGTAATCTCCGCCACGATATCTCTCGCACAATCTAGAAATATTCCTGGGTGACACCACGATATCCACACCGGGTGTCACCCATGCTAATGTCACATTATATAAGATTTGTTTAGAAGCAACTTATTTAAATGGGGCCCCAATTTAAATTTTGTCTAGGGCCTAATGTTGTGGCGACTATTGCTCTACCTTCATCAATCAAATAATGAGTCAAACCGAACGTCAAATTGAAAACAACAAACCGCACTGTCTGCACTTATCTGAATTAAGCCGAGACGTAACGACAACGATCGAACACCACCGAGTAAATCTAACTCGGTACATTGCCTAGTTTAGTTTACTCTGCATGCATTTTATGTGTTTTTTTTTTTTAATGTATTTTTTATTTCTTTATATTCACTATAATATTTAATAAATAATAAGTAATATATTTTTACAGTATATTTAAAATAAAAAATGCAGATATTTTCTAAAAAGTGGGACATTTTTAAAAATCGGCAAGACGCGGGACAGTCCACCAAAAAGCGGGACTGTCCCGCCAAAATCGGGACGTGTGGTCACTTTACTCTGAAATGATCTTTTCTTCTAATTTATTTCTAATAATTAATTTTAATGCAAGATGGCAGCCTAACCACTTATCTTTAACTAAATTATGAAAGTTTGCTCAAAAGTTAGAATAAATATAGCCTGAAAATCTAGTAGTTGAAATGAACAATTGATTAATTCTTATTCCTAAGCTTTGAATATTGTTTGCATATGATAATAAATAATAAAATTTAAAATATTAGTTTAACATTATTGAGGAATTTGCTAAGTTTGGAATAAAATTCTAATAGTATCATAATTTCATGAAGTAGCACACAATTAACAGAAAATAATTAAGAGAAATAAAAAACTTTTCCATGACCCAAGTCACCATATATACTGCTCTTCTGCATCAACTGTATACTTATAAAATAAGTAAAATGGAATATCAAGAGAAACTCCTGAACTTTGTGTGTGGAAAATAAAAAAAATTTGACATTCATCAGGCATTTGTATCAAATTGCTTTACTTATTTTATCAAATAATAAGAATATATATATTGTAATAATAATTTTATTAACAATTATTTTTATATTACTGATTGAGAAAACAAATCATTAAAATAATTTTTTTTTAATCTAATGATATGAATTTGAAAAGTTGAGCCCCTATATACTGAGGAGAACTCTAAGTTTAGATAAGACATCCAAAAAGCAGAATATCAAAAACAATTTACTTTCACAATTTGATTTTCACTACCATTTTGCAAAACAAGAACAGTGAAATGGCAGCTGATAACAGTAAATATTTTTTAATACATACTTCATCCTGTTTATCAGAGAGAAAATTTCAGAATTACATATTATATTATTCTTTTTTTTAGATGCAGAGTTCAAATATCTTTCTTATTTCCAAAAATTTTTTTCTGACCGGTTAAAACGTTTCCCATTTTAATACAGTGAACTTTTTCACTAGAGATTGTGATTTGCAAGACAAAAATTTAGTGGAAAGATCATCACTGCTAATGCATATCCATTCCATGTTCTACTAGCAATTTGCTCTCTCTATAGTTCTAGCTCTATATGAACTAAGCTTAAAATTAAAACATTACAATTATTTTCTAGTTAAAAGAAACCCGAGAAGAATTATTATTACTGTATATATTTTATTTATAAAATAGTAATGAAATTATATAAAAATTTTGTCCCTTAGCAACAGACTCCTTCAAAGTTATACTTTGTTACATGGTAAAAACATGGTGTAATGGTTAAACTATCCACTAAAATGCTGAAAATTGTTTCATACATTCAATTACTGTTTAAAAAATCCTATGCAAAAATTAATTTTTTGCATAGGATTTTTTATTTAACATTTATTTTAGTTTTCTAACTCAAGTTATTTAATAATAATTTATATTTTAAGTAAATCACTAATAAAAAACAACTTTCTACACTATCATGTTTAAAAAATTAAACAAATAGTCAATTTGACTTTAAATGAACCCTGATAAAGCAAATTTTGCTGTTGCCCTGGCAAAACACTATTGTCACAACATTAATGTTCATGCAATAAAGTAAACAAAACTTTTAGCAGAATTTGTTAAATCAAACTAAGTTACCTTCACAACTCTCAAGAAATAAACCTATTTCCAATAATGGTTGCTTTATACATTTTTCAACATGAACAATAAGTTGTACTATGAAAGAAATTATTATTCTGATTTTTACTCCAGATTTTTATCAGATAAAAGTTTAACATCACTGTCTTTCGGCATTAACAAGTTTTGACAAATAAAGCACAAAAACAAACGAAATATCTTGCAAGCACTTTTGACACGTATGGAATATCTTCTTTGTTAGCATTTATGTTAAAATTTATATCAATGTTCAAAATTTGTTTTTGTTTCATCTGAAGTCTGATACTGAGTATTTATCATTAAGCGAAACAAGTACATTTGACATCACTTGATCAACAGGTTTGGCTACTTTGTATCAAAATTTAGCTCCTTTTTACCAAAAAATACTTTACTTTTTTCAATCAATCTTCAACAGAAAAAAAAACCCCACAGATTTCTCTTAGCTTTGTTTCATTTAACCACTCTGATATACTATTCCAAACTTAAACGGTGAATACATCTCATTTTGTTTGATCTGAAAATCATTTAGAACTGTCAATTAAATATGTAAATAAATTAATTTTATTTAACTTTATTTAGTAAATAAATTCAAAATATTACAATTTAGAGATTTCAATCCCTATTAAGTTGGACTTAATAGGGATTGAATCCAAACTCCCTAAATTAAATACAACCTTGAAAATTGTTAATACAAATTTTCAATAAAGTAAACTTTTGTTCTCCTAGCGATTTCTGTTAATATGATGTTTATTAAATGTAACAAACTGTATTGAAATCTTTATTTTCAATTTTGTTAATAAAATGATACTGTCATATATAAATAAAACATTATGCATTTAAACTACAATGTATTTATCCTTACTTCATTATATCTGTAAACAAATTTACAAGACTGAAGCCTTCTCTCATTAGTTGAAAGACTATGAACTGACTTTTTGATTTAGATATAATTTAATGATAAAAGAGAAAATTCGAGTTTTTGGTTATCTGAAGTAGCACTAGGCCCACCAGTGGCCGAGCAGTTCCGTCCCTGAACATTGGGAGTTTGGTCATAGGTTTGTGCCTCATCCAGATGTGGTTTTCCGGGTTTTCTCCATATCTATAATGTCTGAATAAAGACCAGTTACTCTTAAAATAAAAACACCTCCTGGAAGACATTTCTCCCCTGCATAACATCATGTATCCAGAGAAGGCAACGGGGGAACCACTCTGGTACTAACTTCTCCCAGGACATCCCTTGGAGTACAAACTAATCCGTACCAACCTGTGCCTGGTGTTCGTCAACATCAGGGTGACCTGATATGGCACATGAAGAGAGAGAGGATAGCACTGGTCCAGTTTACTTCAAATAATTAATATTAAATGCTCAAATTTGAGAAAAAATAGCCAATCTTGTAAGAATAAACAGTGAAAATGAAAAAGTACATAACAGAAAAATGAGATGAATGAAAGAGGAAAACTTCTTACTGGATTAAACAAATTAAAAATGTAAATTCTTCTTTTCTTCATCAATCCAAGGAAGGATTGAATCTCTCAAGTTTTAGTCTTTTTCATTGGTTCCAGTTCTGTGTATTTGTCCATATTTGACAGAATCCAGAAAAGTTTGGTATGGAGAGCAAGTTGTTGTTAATCCAGATAATTCAAGGTCTTTCTCTTTACTTTCTTCCATCCATTCTTCTATTTGGGAACACATGTGGCAAACATCCACAATCATGTGTTTCTGAATAGAATAGAAATCATCCAAAAAAAGTGACCAAACTAGCAGAGTTGATGTTGAGTGAGAGTTTTTATAATTGATTTCCTATAATAAGATGTTCCTTTCTTAATGCATCCCAAAAACTAAAAATAGTACTTCATAATTCAGGCACATTGAAATAATGCAATTTTTGTCTAATGATAAAAATAAGAATAAAACTTAATTCTTTCATAAATAGAATAACTGAAAAATCCAGAAGGAATACAATAATAATTAGAAAAATAGAAAATACAATAAAATAAATTAAAAGAAATCACATATATTGTTATTTTTCCTTTTAAACTTAAAAAATGCCTGAATTTTTTTATAATTTTCAAATGAAAGACTTGGTCAATCTTGTCCTAATATTTATAGGACCAAAAGTAGTATGAAATTAACAAAATAACAATATTACTCTAACACTTATTTTCCATTTTATGCAATTATTATTTATCTAAAAATATAAAAAGTAATAGAATATACAATAAACCACAGACAATAAAAAAAATATCTGAAAGTTGTATTACATATCTAAAACTAGCTTAAAAATTCTAGACTAAAAGATAATCTGGCTTTTAGATGCATTTATTATTTTCATTACTTTTAATAGTGAAGAGAAAATAATGTAATGAAAAACACTTTCAGTCAAAATGTCAAGGTCATAAAATTTATTTTTCTAGTACTAAAACCAGTAATGTATCTAAAAAAATCTGTTAAACAGGGTATTTACTTCTACTATAGACTATGAAATAAAAAATTAAAATTGTTCTTAATTATCCATTTGTTTCAAGAATTGAAAATTATGGAGTTAATAGTACAGAGGTTTTCATTTTCTTGTTTAGAAAAATCAAATAATAAATATATGGCAATAAAAATAATCCTGTATGAAGGTAAATTTAGATAAAAAAAGAATCTCAGCATAATATACACAATTTGATAATCCTGTATACCATTAGTTTTTATTAGGACAGTATCATTTTTTTTTTTTTTTTGCTCTGTCCCCAAAGTTTATTGTTTTAGTAAAACTTTCATTTTTGTTCTACTGAATTCCTTTGGACTGGAGTGACAGTATTAAAACTCTAATCTTTTGATCCTCCCTCTGAATCGTCACTTGACAATGATTCAGAAAGAGGATCAAAAACATTAGTCTGTATTTGGATGAGGACTTCCTTCAAAAATAAAAATTCCTGTTTCTTTAATTAAAGAGTTTTGTCACTTTTTTGAAAAATCAAAAAGAACAGCCTTCCAGTTTGTACTGTATATTAAACACATTTGTATACTGTGTTATGAATTTGCAATTTGTTAGAAAATATTTATTTTTCATTGATAGTCAAATTTGCATGGCTACTGCTGAGGAAGATGCCCGAATTGCAAGAAACACAAAACAGTTTCAACAAATTTAAAGAATATATTATATGAACAAAAACAGATGAAATTTGATTATTTGATTAATGGGTGCTAATAAAGACAGTAAGTAAACACTGGGAAAAATAGAATGAAGAGAAGTCAATTTAGCTGACAGATAGGTCAAAATATTTAATGAATAAAAAAAAAAAAATGCCAAATTCAAAGATTTTAATAATTCAATAGAATTAGTGCTTTGTTTTCTAGGAAATACAATTCTGTAGAAATAATCTATTTACGAAGAATTGTATGATCAAAATAGAAGTTGAGATTAATTATTGAAGCCATGAGAGCAATACTAATTATAAAGCAATGTCTATTTCAGAATTGCTCAGATGGAATAGAACTTGGTGACAGGACCTTTCATTATGTATTATTTGCTGATGACCTTGCAATCTTCGCTCCGACAAAAATATCACTACAAAGAAAAATTAATCAACTAAATTCTTACCTCAACTCAATCCAATTAACAATCAATCCTACCAAAACGAAAGTCGTTATATTCCGTAAGAATAGTAAAATCTCCAAAAAAGAAACAACGATATATCTAGACAAGCAACCTCTGCAAATGGTAAATGAAGTCAATTTCCTAGGTGTTATGTTCGATTGGAATCATACTTTCAAAGCACATATTTCGTATTTGAACAATAAAGTAAAACTTGCTATAGATAATCTGCTAAACTTATATTCTAACTTAAAAACCTCCGATTTATCTATTCATATGAAACTGTATAACGCAATCATTAACCCAATCATATATTACGCATCCCCAATATGGGGTCTCGATTATATATATATAAATTAGAAAAATTTCACATCTACTTTCTTCGCAAACTTTTTCACTTAGAAAGAACTGTCCCAGGCTACGCAATTCGCCATGAAACTAACCGTATCTGCTCTTATCCATTGTTCTTAAAACGTATCATTAAATTCTACTATCGTTTAAAATTCAAATCTGACAGTAATATTACCTTTCTGTACCACGAAATAATCAAAGGCAGTAAAAAATCAACTACAATACAACTCTGGCAAACTAAACTAAATAAAATACTAAATTCTTTTGGAGTATCAGATCTTCTATTCAAAGATAATATTCAAGACTGGAAATTTGGATATACTATGTTAATGGAATCAGCTATCGCTCAATCTATAAATATGGATCAAAATAGCCTAAATCACAATACCTATCATCCCTGGTACTTAAAATTTTACAAATACCTTCTGTACAACCTTATATGATAAAATCAATTAACTTCAACGTGAAAAGGCTAATTTCACAATTACGTCTAAATAAATATTCCCTTTATATCAATAATTTCTATATTGACCTATCAAACAATCATTGCCCATGGTGCAAATTCGATAACTTCTCAATTGAACACTTACTTCAGAAATGTCAAAATCTCTCTAATGTACGTGATTCTTTCAACATTCCTCGAATACTCCAAAGTGATTCATCCCAAGATTATAGAAATTCTCTCAATAACCTAAATAAAAATGATTTCTATTCGCTGTATAATTATTTCATTAAGATTACAAAAATGTAAATCTATGCCAGTATGTCAAAATATATCAACATTATATAACTTCATTATTGTATAATTATATTACTGTGTTTGTTAAAATAACTGTTTTTATTTATGTTAATAACGAAATAATATAAAACCAACGTATAAAGACTGTTAAATTTTAATAACCTAGTTAATGTTTTAATAATACGAAAATTTACAAGTCAATTTTGTACAACCCCCTGCAACAGGGATAATCCCCTTTTTGTGAATAAAAATTATGTAGTAAAAATTATAAAGCAATGTGATAAGTTTGATGGTAAAATTATGATCAACTAGAACTTTATTAATATAAAAGTAAGTTCATCTGGAAAATATACTTGGTTTGACCTGAGAAATCCTGCATCATGACTTAAATTTTTGAAAATAAAAAGATTTTATATAAATATATTTCTATAAAATCTTTTTAAGTTTTTCTAAATTTGATAATTATTATGTTAATTTAATAGTAAAAAATTCTTATATATTTTTTTGGAATGAATAAATAATATATATATATATATATTTATTTATTTATTTATTTATTTAAGCACAGCATAATAATGTATTAGAAAACTGCTAATATTGCTTATATTTCTTGACAAAATTTCTAGTAAGAGATGGCTTTTATCAGCTTCAGCTCCTGTCCTGTTTTCACATTAGAACAACGGTTCCCAACCTTTTTCGGGTGGCGACCCCTTTTTATAAAAGCCAAGTGACCCGCGACCCCGATACAATTTGAAAAAGGCATTTTTAATAAGATAATTAAAGAAAACAACAAAAATAGTTTTATTTAGTATAATTTTATTTTAAATTATGTTTAATAATTAATTTAATGCATGATGGTTGAAATTGCATGTTATTAAATCAGCTTCAAAATTCGCAGATGAGTTTTTGTTAATGCTAACCTCATGTCATTCTCAACATTTAATTTATTTCATTCTTCTGTTTTTAAACAAAGAAAAGTTGAAAATCCACTCTCGCAGAGATATGTAGACACAAATGGAACTAAATCTCAAAAGGCAAGCATCGTCACATTTGCATATGAATGATACATACCACACCAGAATTGTGTGAGCAATTTTTCATTAAACAAGTTACGTGCCGAGGAATATATATGAAATTATTCAAACTTCAAGACACCATTAAAAATAAAAATTGCATTATAGTGAATTTTTTTTAGTTTACCATATAAGTTGGCGATCCCACAGAAAACCCGTCGCAACCCATAGGTTGAGAACCCGTGCATTAGAAAGTTATGGTCAAACTATTTGTAAGATGTCTTAAATTCAAATTAAATTTCTCCAGGAATTTAAAATTCAAAATATGATTTAAATTTAAAAACAACAACCAACATCTTTATTTTTTAATAAACATTTAAATAAAATTTTAAATAAAGGAAATCTATAACATTCTATCAGATATTTTAGATATCCAGACACTATTGATGAAACTGCATCCAGTGCTAATAAATTTTAAAATTATACCATTAAAAAAAAGGTATGGAATGTCTATTACAAGCTTTTTTACAAATATCTACACTAAACAACACTGGGGTAAAGTCATATACATACCAAAGCCTGTTACCGGTGTGAAACTCAAATAAAAAAACAAAAAGAACGAAAAAACAGTACTTCACAAATGTGAGCCAAAAATGGTTCTTCAGGTGAAACAGCAAATTTCCGATGGAATGCAACTAAATAAGAACAACGATTTGAAAGTTCATTCAAATATGTGTTTCTTGAAGTCATCCTTCTGGGCATGCGCGCTCTAGCTGGTAGCATCTGCCGAGATTTATAGGTCATTGTCCATTAGCGCTGTTTTTTCATTCTTTCGTTTTTTTATTTGAGTTTCACACCAGTAACAGTAACAGGCTTTGGTACATAGATGACTATTACAAATGTTAATGTTACTGGCAAATCAGTTTCTATGTCAAACACATTGTATCTATATAAAAGTTATCATTCAAAAGTAATCAAACTTGTTATTTTCTTCTTCAAATCTAAAAAATTTACTAAAAGTTAAGTTATATATAAAATAACAAGAACACAACTATAAGATGACCTTTTATGATTGCTCATCTTGACAGATAAACCAATAAAGGAACTATTTAAAACTAGGTGTTTTTTGAAGTTTCTGATTTGAATATTAAAAAATATGTTTATGTTGATTAATATCAATTTATACTTTAGATACAACAAAAAATAATTGTAATACATTAGTAAGAAGCATGACAAATATTCATGTTGCATCCTGTCAAACTGTAAAATTTGCTATCAGTTTTAAAATTCTACTGTTACTAATCACCAAATCTTTATGCCTAGCCCAAAATTGAAAAGGGTCTCTTTCAAAACCAGATTTAGCAGTAATATCCATTAACACTGAAGGATTCTCAGCAATTAAGGGAGAGATGATTGCTCATAACTGCAAAAACCAAAAATATAATATATTATGTATTCAAGAAGCACACACAGCTAAACAGGCATCACCCTAAGATAACTGCAATAAAGTTTGCCCTTGAGAGGCCCTTGAAAAATATGACAGTACAGTTTTTGTCAAAGATGATCTTAACATAAAATCAATAGCTGTAAGAAACAATGAAATTCTAATAATTGAACTCAACATCATCTTATCATCTGTATATAAAACCCAAGTGTTCACACTCCATAGCCCACCAAACTTTATAGCTAACAAAACCAGAATATCCATTAGTGACTAACTGCAAAATAAATCAGGGCTATAGCATAACAGTTTGCAAGCATGTAGATAATTGGACAGAGATGACTGGACATGATTGTGTTTATGATGCAAAACTATCTAATTTAACAAAAATAGATGGAAATCCAATTATTCTTGGAAGCAACAACACTGTCATGTCATATTGTAAGAAATGTGTACTGGACCAACTCCCACATTCCCCAGCACCAGGCAATATCAGCTGTAATCACCAGTGCCATAACAAAGAATCCCATTCTGCAGACACTAACTTCAAAAAAAACTAAATGGGAAGTGTTAAAGATCTGTATAAACCAAATAAAACTGAACAAACACTTGATATTTGAAATTAAACCAGTCTCTAAAGAAACTAACTGTTGGATTAATTATTATAACATTTTTGGCATATTTTACCAACTTTTGTCAGAACATTAGACTCTTTTTAAATTATTGTTCTGTTTGATCTTAACTTTCATTTGATTTTATGTTCTACCTGAGGAAGGTCAGTAAAATACAATCAAACATGTTACAGTAATTATTAAAACGTTTTGCTCCAATTAATGGTTTTTTGAGCATTTTTGGTATATATCTGTCACTGCAGTTTTCAGTTGTTATACCTTTAGTAAAAAATTACTTAGTAATAATCATTAAATTAGCAGAGTAATAGCCTGATTATTTAAAGGCAATTGTTTGGTAGCAGTATTATTTTTTTTTACTGTATTGTGAATTTAAATTTTGTTAGCTATTTGGACAACGTTCTTAGCTTTCACTGTGAAATTCTACACACATCAAACACAATGACTATTAAATAATTAATTGTTGTAGATTAGAGAAGTAAAATAATTATATATGTCCCTTGTAGGTAATGTTAGTTGAACATATCCAGTTTCTTTCATATTCTTTAGGTCCAAAAGGAGGTACGACAAAATGTCACAAAATTACTACTGAAGACACCATCAAAATATTGTCAATGTGAAATAAAACTTTTTAAAGCTGCAAGGATGGAAAGTGTTCAATATACAAGCAATTCTTTATTGTGGCATCATCACAATGCCAGGCTGCAATTTTTAAATTTATTTAAATTATATATTCTCCACTTCAAATTAGTAATGACTTGCTCCTTTATATTATGCTTTACTGTTAGCAATAGAGTCATGCCAGTCATCTACCTAATTTCTTTCGAGAAAAAATTTTTGAATTGAATTGAAATAACATGACCTGTTTGCCCAAAGCAGAAGTTCCTATATAGTTAATCAAGGCTTTCTTCCCCATAAGCTTACCATATTTGGTCTTGACTTTCATCTATCTAATACCATTCTCAAGATTAAGGAAGGACAGACAGGCATGACAGTGGGAATTTATAGGTCTACAAATTTTTCAATTGTAGCCCAATATATAGGCTAAAATATCCTCTGACAAAATTAGCAAAGTATTATTATAAACTTACCCATGACATCACAAAATAACCACCTATACCCAACATAAGATATATACCCCTGGAAAACTAAGATATAAATATATTCATAATGACAAAAAGCAATGCTGTTATCTTGATAGTATGGTCCCTTTAATAGTATAATTAACATTCCCATTTATGAAATACGTCTGATAATTAAATAATGATAAAATTAAATCACAAATTTACCAATGTTTACCCTACATGAAACAAATTCCATTGCAAACTGACAGGGCCAAAGTGAGAAATCTGTTCCCAACAAGAACTGCATTAGCAGTAAGCTATTCTGTTGCTGAATTTGCATATTAAGTATAATATGAATCAATTGTCTCCAAACATGTTAACAAAGTCCTAAAAGAAAGCTGCCATTGTATAATAATTTCCTGAAGCCAGCACCAACAGAATATCAACACATTATTACTAGTATCAATCAACATCTATTGGTCAAAATAAGCAATAAATGGATGAAACAACTAAATTTTGCAAAGTATTCCTTCTGTGATCACAATGCTTCAAAACAATGACTTAAATCTAGGAAACTTTATGAGATCTTCAACCTCACTTGCTCAATCACCTGAGAAGACCAGATTCAGTCTCTAATGTGAACAACCAAATGAGAAAAACAAAAAACTAACACACATATCCAACCCATAGAACAACTACAGTCTGGTTATGACACACCAGCCTACCTAGCAAACTCTATACTGTCTTTGAGCAGAGTTGAAAAGTCAAAAAGTAATCATAAAAAAAATGAGAATATACAAAATGTTCCAAGAAAGCGGCAATATCTTTATAGAGGCCTAGAGCAGTGGTTCTTAACCTTTTTATACTCACGGCCCACCAAATATTTCATAATTTTTTTGTGACCCCGATTTTTTTAATAATAATTTATATTTGTTAAATTATCTATAATAAATCATTTTTTATTATTGCTTTATTTTTTTAATATAATAAATGTAAATCATAACTTTATTATTTCATTATCTATTTAAATAACATTCAAACTTCACAATTAAACACTAAAACTCATTTTATTTTTTGTTAAAAATTAATAAGAAACATGTTGATAAATCGATCCAAAGTCGATGCTAAAACTAAACTAAAACACCCACAATTTGTAAAGATTTTGCATATCTTTTGCAAAAATATTTAAATTTTCAAAGCCTACTACTAAGCCTGCTATTTTTCCTAATTATTTTTAAAATTCCAAGCATTAATAGTTTCTTACAATTACTTTGGAATAAAAAAAGTAAATAGTGTGGTGTAAGTAGCATATTTGCATTTATTTCTTCTGTACTAACAAAGTTGTATGTAGGAAGAAATAAAAAATAAATAAAAAAAACTAAATAGGAAAACTTTAATCTTTCTTATTTCATTTTTCAATACGATATTTGGTTATACATCAATTTTCCTTTTATTATATTCTGAAGGAAATTCTGCATAATTTGGCAGCCCCCCCGACAAACTTCTTAACGGGGGTGGTCCCCCAGGGGGCCACAGCCCCCGTTAAGAATCACTGGCCTAGAGAATCCAGAAATATCCTATAAATATATATAGCCCTTCAAATGCATTGTTTCAGCTATAGAATGGTTTAAAGTTCAAACTAGTTACTCCTTATGATTCTGCTCTATAGTACTGCTTAGAACTGTAAGATATCCTCATTCTTGCTTCCCTTCAGTTTCTTACCTTCAGAACATTACACTTCTGCAAAAACTTAATGTTTGCTTGCATTTCTTGGAACTTTAGTACAGCATAGAAACTAAAGGACAGCAAGACCAAGTCTTTTCCACAGTTCTTAGCAATACTGCAAAACAACAGAAGGATTTTAAAGTTCTGACTGACTAACACAAACAATAGGTTTGAAGGACTACATTTATAAAAGATATTTTTTTTGTTTCCCAGGCTTCTAGAACATGATGCATAAGTACTGCCACTTCCTCACAGAAGACCAGTATATCACTAACTTGTGATTGTGGAGAATGTCAAACCATAGATCACATAAGGTTATATCACAACCATAAAATCTACCATTTGATTGTACCAAATCTAACCTGGTGGCCAAGACGACATACAAGATTATACAGTGTGCATAACACTGCAGGATTATCTAATCCTTGGTGAATAGATGCAAGAAAAATTTTTATAACTTTTTTTTTTTCTTTTTAGAATTCAAAGTGTCTTACATTCATTGCAATTTAATTTTAGTTTTACGCACTACCTCTACTGGACAATCTTTAGCATTATCAATATATTTCTGTAGAATTTATTTTCTTTTTCTTAAATTACTGTGTGAAGTTTATTAAATGACGACAAATAATGATTATAAAATATATACAATAATAAAAGATAAATTACAAAATATATATTATATAAATATTTTATTCAATTCTGTTTATCTTTTGACACTCCATTCTCAAACTTTTAGTATAATAGTTAAAGATGACTGAAATTAGTTGAAAAAGATCTGTATTAATAAACAAATTTTGGCTTCATAAAAAGTTTTGTTTTCTAAATTTTATAAAAGGGTTCCAGTTTTCTCCAAATTTGTTAATTAAACATAATAATAAAAAAAGATGAGAACAAAAATCATCAGAAAAGAAATGAAATATTTTGAATTAGTTTCACTAGATATGTTTTACAGAAAATTAGAAATACCATGACTAATTTGCAATTTATATAAATTGGCATTTTTAAAATATTACATCCGTATAAAAATATAACTGAAAAAGTTATTCTATAAAATTTATTCTAATATTACAATGATGTTGATTAAATATGTAACTCAAAACTTTAAAGGATAGTTTGAAAAGTGAGAAAAAACAAACAAACCTTCCTGAGAGCTGCCACTGACTATAAAAGTTTTTTTTTTAAAATTTGAATAAGTTTTTAAAAAGAGACTATTTTTAATTTAAAAATAATATATTTTTTCCTGCTTTATTTCCATAATAATTTGTTACTTCTTAACTCCACTTCTAGTTTCTTAGCATCAAAATATTCCTTGTATTTAACAGCTTAGGTTATTGAAAGTAGTTCTTTAGTTTAACTAACTCCAGTTTATTTTTCTAAGCCTTTAAAGAACTCTTACTTATTACAGAATCTGATAACAGCATTATTTGATGAATGTACAAGTTAAAGTTCATGCAGAAATTGAAAAACCTCATTCAACATCATCATGACTTAATGGCAATGATGTTGCCATTAAGTCATGATGATGTTGAATGACTTAATGGCAATGACAGCAGCTTTCATAATTTTTGAATATTTTCACATTTCAAGTTACCAACATCTGTTTTTAGGTTCATAAATTGAGCCCAATAGTTTTGATCAATTCTTACTGCATGTCTGTTTGAAAGGACTTCCTTTTCAATGGAGAGTAATAACCATTCATCCAATATATCCATCTACATATTTATAGGAAGTCTGAATGATTTCAAATATATCTGTTTTGCTTTCAGCAGAAAATCCCTCATTTGGTTGAAGACAATGGAATTTTTTGAACAAATCATCATTAATAAGAGACAACTTTTGTAAAATTTCTTTAAAAATCAGAGCTACCATACTGGTCCCTTTTTAGAAACTAACAAATAATGACTTCAAGTTTCTGGCATGATAATGTCAAATACTAAACATACTTATTTTAGGTATACAGATTTTACTGAAGAAAAGAATGGCAAAAATGAAAATATTTCTAAAATCATCATCATAAATATGAAGCTTTTAAGCTAAAACTAAAATATTTGTATGAACTTTCAAGGTTCCAAAAAAACTGATTTAAGAAACCAAACTAATTAGTAATGATTTATTTTATATATATACACAGGGTGGGCCAGCGAAAACGAAAACGGCAGAGTGTTCGTGTTCGTCCAAGCAAAGCGCTTGGACAGGTCGATCTTTTGCTCGAGGGGACATCTTTTGCAATAAAGTTTTTGCGATTCTGAATACAACAGAAAACAAAAAATTTTAAAAACTCATTTATTTTGTATTAACTAAACAAACATTTATTTCGAAAAAAATGTTTGTTTAGTTAATATTCAGAATCGCAAAAACTTTATTGCAAAAGATGTCCCCTGGAGCAAAAGATCGACCTGTCCGAGCGCTTTGCTTGGACGAACACGAACACTGCCGTTTTGTTTTCGCTGGCCCACCCTGTATATATATATATAAAATCAACAAGAACTTTGCAATTAAAGAAAAAAAGAAAGATCAAATAAAGCATTTCTGGTTACTCAAGTTGCAATAATCACCATTTTCTTTTGTATTAAAAAAAAATCAATATACTGTATTTGTACCATACACTGTAAACCCAAGGGAATTTAATCAAGGAAATTATGTTGTACTTGAACTAAATCATTTATTTACTGTATATATGGATTGAATTGTGTTGTTATGTTATCATTTGTGTCTGTTTCAATGTCATTGTGGGAATCAAAATCTCAAATACCATCTGATTCAAATTCATCATCTCTTTTGGAAAGAGATGGTGAGTTAGAACCAGAATTTTCCTAATTACCCTTCGACTGATAAACTTGCAACTTATGAACTTGACTTTCCCCATGCTCAATATCCAACAATATTTATAATTTTATTTCAAAAAATGTTTCCATGAACATTGGAATAGAAAGCAATGTCTAACTCTAGACAATTTGAAGAGGTGTAATACTAGTTAAATTCCTTACTTGTCACTCTAAACTACATCATCTTATACAGCAGGGGTGGGCAACCTGCAGCCCACATTAATATTTTTTGTGGCCTGAATCTGATATATTTATTCATATTTTATGCATTTCCCAGCTTAAGGAAGTATGTAGCAAAAATTCAAATGTTATTTTCTACAACTTATGTATGTGAATAGTTTTCCGCAATAAATTTAGTAAAAATTAAAACAAGAAACTAGCTAACAGACATCAAAACTAATTTAAAACTAGCAGCAATTAATGTTTAACCAAATATTTCCAATATATTATGTTTACATCAGTTCCAGAAGCTAAATTAAGTATACCTATGCTAATTTATAATTATATATGAATGGATAATTGTGATTTACCGGCATTTTTTTTCCTCTTCTATGCAGTCCATGTCAGTTCAAAAGTTTTGAAATGTGACCACCCTTACATAGAAAAAGATTGCCCATCCCTGTTACACAGTATTTACATTTTTCACCAGATGCTCACCCTCTAGTGTCTAAAAACAAAACTATTTTATCTGGGTTGTTTGAATTATTCTTGTGTATTGTAAGCAGTAAAGATGAATAGCAATTTTGCTATTCCAAATCCACACAGGAGTCTGATATAAGTTTTAATCTATTCCCACATGAAAAACACAAGATGATTATTCAGAAATCAGATTTCAGAGAAGCTCATATATGTAACTGACAGGAAGAGTGGATTTAGCTGTTAAGAACTGGTAAAAAAGATTCCCCAATTGTCCAGCTTTACATGAACAATTTATGCTGTCAATTTTATAAGATTTTTCATTAAAGTTTAAAATGTCAGTAATTTTGTATGGGACAGGTGTCATTTGATCAATGTCAAAGCTGATGTTTAAAACACAAAGAGCATAAATATGTATAGAACGATTGTGCTCATTTGTTTTGATAATATCCCATAAAATGACATTCAGCTAACAATAATTGTTGTTCTATAAAATTTCTTGATAAACAACTACAAGCGGCATATATCATTATATTAAACAGTAATATACAGGGTTTGGCCAATAAGTATCGGAACTGATTTTTTCCTGCCAATGGGAAGGGATGGAGGGCTGTCTCTATGGGTGGGATCGGTGGTGGGGGATGTCATGTAAGCTATGAGACCCAGCTCAGTTGTCTCTGAACCTTCAGAGTATGTAGATTGTATCCGAAGTAAAAGTATGTTTAGTGCTCATGTCAAGATGCAGCAAACCATTGAGCAGCGTTTTGCCATCAAATTTTGCATTAGCTTGAACAAATCCACTATGAAGACTTTTGATATGATCTGTGAAGCTACAAGGATAAAGCCATGTCCAAAATGCATGTTTTTGAATGGCATAAAAAAATTCAAAAATGACCTGGAAGACAAACACAAACAATGTGCTGGACATCTGACTGCAACCCAAACTGATGAAAATGTGGCCAAAGTAAATTATAAAATTTTCTGACATTTATAAGATCAGTTTCATGCAAGTACTCTTTCTCAAAATGTTAATATTTATAAAACCTTTGTATAAGTTCTCTTTCTGAAAACTTTATAAAAGCAATTGCTAGTACAGTCACTACACAATACACTTGCTTAAAAAGTTAGTGTTAAGTCATTTCTAATTGAAAGGCTTCTAAGCAAAGAATAGATCCAACATAAAAATTTATATACTCACAACACCAAATATAGTATAAGGAAGAAAATGTACTGTCTTTCCACATTAAATTTATTTACTTGCCGAGCTATTTTTTTTACTTGTTGATATTCAATGTACACCAAAAGACAGTACATTTTCTTCTTTATATCCAATATTAATTTTTTTGTTTCAATACATTAAATATTTTTAATTTTAAAATTTACAAACTTGAAGAAAATGGAAAAAAGGTAAAAAAAAATTCTTCGTCAAGGAAAATCTTCCTTGTTTCCTAAAAACATTTTCAAAAATAGTAAATTCATACACAGAAGAAAAGCAAAATAAATATTATTTTCTTCTGTATACTTATAACTAGTGATATAACAAATAGTATATTCAGCCAAACTATTCAGCTTGATTAACACACGTACAAAAATTGGCACACAAACCGTATTATGGCAAGGATCGTGCACCCTACTCTCTATTGGCCCGCTGTCACTACAATTTTTTCTTCCAGTAGGTCTAAATTATTTAAATTAATTAAATTATAATTATTTAAGTTAATATGAGATGGAGCCTAACATCTACCGCTAGTGCCAAATTGGTTTATAATTTATGTAATAGCCGTAAATAGCCCGCTATGATTCGGCAGTTGTTGGTATTTAGATGTAAGTTATAACTTAAAATGATCGATTGCAAATAAAATAACTTCTAACTCTTTAATTAAACACTAAAATTTTGTTTTTACTAAGTACTTGTAGACTGAATAGTACCCTAAGGATATACTTTAGTGGGGATCTATGGTCTAGTTTCTCCCCAGTTGTAGAAGTTCAAATATATTATTGGGGGGTTTCTATTTGTGAAGTTGTGATATTTTGTTGCAATTGTTTTTTTCAATATTTTTAAAATTAACATGATTTCAAATGTTATCTTTTGTATATAATGAGAAATGCTCATTCTTTGCTTTATATATAAAATAAATTATATATTAGTTACTCATCTTCTAGAAATAGATAAATAATTCTTTTATTAAATACAATAAGTTTCAATAAAATGTTTCGTAAATCATTTTAGAATATCGTAAAAAATATTAAAATATACGCGAATACGAATATAACATAATTAACTAAATAACAACATTAATACCCGATACATTCTAACCTACACGCCGTCATGCCATAAGATATCGGGCTATATAAAGGCTATACTATTATTTAATTACGAAATAATTTAATACTAAGGTTAGATGCTATTTCTTACTAACCTTAATAATGATAATTTAATATTCAGCATTAATAAAAGTTACCAAATGATTAATTTACTGTTTTTGTTATTTCTTATTCCTGTTTTTAGGTATTCGGTATTCGGCCGAATAGCAAAAAATAGGCCAAATACTGGGTAGTAACCAAATATTTGTTACATCACTACTTATAAATTATTGTTTAATGCACTGTATTTATATGTATAAAATGTAATTACATGTATACATTTGCACTAAAATTATTATTTAACATAACTTCAAACAACAAAAAATGAAGTTATCCTAAATAATATTTACTACTATAATTAAGAAGTTTTATTGTTTTATATATAAAAAGATGTTAATTAAAAAAGACCACAGAAAAATCTCATTGAATTCAGCCCCTAGTAATTATAATTAGGTCAATGCTTCTAAGTTTTCATTTGGTGAAGTTTTCATCAGTTTGTATTATATTAACTTCTTTAAATAAAAAATAGTGAGAATATTTCTAGTGGTCATATTTACAAAATAAATGTTTATCTGTAGAAGTACACACATTTTTTCCTGTATTTATAATTGTATTGGATGGTAAAAAGAACTATGTACTTTTTATACTTTCTTGTTAATGTAATTTAGCTCTTCAAATTAAGTGAATTTCATTGGCCAGTAACCATTTTCTACAAAATGAAAATTATAAAATTTTATTACACTTTGATCTCATTTAACAATTTGCATCTTATCAGAATTGAATTCCGATCAGCCTCAATTCTTCTGAATTTACTTTTCCTTAAAATTTTTCTTGACATACATTCAATTTGCTTCACTTATATTTAAATATTTCAAATTAAAAATATGTTGACTTTTATATTCATTGGAAATCATATTATCATGACCTTTCATGAAAATAGATATTTTTTTTGGATTATGATTATAATAATAGATTAGTGTTTAGGTCTTTGTAATCAATTTCTGCCACAATTAGCTGATCCAAATGAATACAATTTAGATGATTTTTAAGAGAAGTCATATTATCAACTAGATAAATTCTTTGATTGTGTTTTCAAAACTGAGTTAAGCACCCACAGTATTTTGTTTTTATGCTCAACAATTATAAAGCTAACAATTGACCAATTATTTAAAAGCATCTCCACTTTTCATTCTTACTTCCTCAAATTAATTAAGTAAATCTTTATATAACAGAAACAAAAATAAATGGAATAAAATTATCACATCACTATCATGAATGAAGGAAGGAAAAAAAAACAGACAATTTTAACCCTAGAGAAAATTTCTTACTAATATGAGTTAGTATTCCTATAACAGCCAACAATAATTGTTTACAAGTAGTCTATACAATATTCTTTTGATTTCATGATTGAAATTTATTAAATTTGAAATCATAAAATTAAATTCTCTGTCAACTATTATAATATTAATTTATTCTGATACTAAAGCCTTGTAGAAAATCTAACATGAAATAGATTAAATCTTTCAATTAAACAGTGCAAAGAGTAAAAAGAGTAAAAGTAGTCCAAATTCTAGAAATTCAGTCCTCTTTAATCAGTTTACATAAAATAGTCCATACAGAAAAGATCATATAACAATTTTCCTTCCTTTAATTATAGAAAAATTATTAGAAAATTAAATTTGAGTACCACTATGGAATAGGTAACAGATCTACTTTTTTCAAATCAATGTAATTTGATTTAAAGAATTTATCATTATTAACCTTTATAAATGAAGTTATCTTCAAAAAATAAATATATAAAATTAATAAATAACTGAAATAATTACACATATTAGAAGATATATAAACGAAATGAAAGAGGACACTTCTTCATGTTAAATCCTTTAATTAATTACAAAATACAAAAATAATAAACACTGATTAGTACAAGTACTTGTGATAAATTAATCTTATTGTCTCCAGACAATCAAAGCAGAATATATAGAGCAATCAAATGCAACAGGATTGCCACCCACATATTAGATTGCTCTATATAAAGATCTAATGTAAATTTTAATGTTTTAAATTTTAACAACCAAAAACACATCCAGAAGATATAAATAGTTAATTGATTTAACCACCTTATGATTACTGAGAAATATTTATTTAATGATATCCATCTTTGAGAGGAAAATGTTTTATATGTTCTATTTTGGAACATTTTATAATCAGTGTTCCAAACAGTCCCAACTGAAGATGGCTATAAATTAAGCTGAAAATATTTGTGTATCATTAAATAAATGATACACAAATATTTTCAGCAATCAGGTTGTTAAATCAATTAGCTATTTTAAATTTTATTTTTATCATTGTAGCTATTTAAAACATTAAGAATTCTGATGCATTTTGAAATATGTATGCTACGTAAAATTGTTTGGAAATTCAAAAAAATGGTTATTTTAAATTTGTTTAGTTTGAATACCCAAAGATAATAAGATCAAAAGAACAAAGTTGTGCAAATTTATCAAAAATACTTGCCAGCATTTATTACTTTTATATTTTGTGTATTAATTAAAGAACGTTACATCTAAAAGATATAATCAATAAAAAGGAACAAGAAACTTCTGATTATATTAATAATCAATGGTGATGTCACATCCTAAGCTTTTATAAAGAAGTATGAGAGTGAGTCAAATAAAAAACCTTAAAAGTGTGATATGAATTCTAAATACTGTACCATTGTCCATACCATATGTTGGCAGCATCCAATAACTTAACAAATGTCCTGCAGGTTGCAACATAATGCAGATAAGTTACATGATCCTATAGCAGAGATGAAACAATGTCACTTCAAAATTTTAATGCAGATCCCTCCCTCTCCCAACCCTATTCCCACAACAAAGTATCTTGGAAGACAAAACTCTTTTTTTTTCTTTTTTTCAATGAAAAACTAATCACCCATCTCATGATCAAAACAAATTGTTTCGATGATCATGGGTCATAGTAGGCTTTTTGCATGAAAAATTTGGGCCAACTGGCCTCAGGCCCTGGTTTCAAACCACCACTGTAGTTTTGCCACTGTCTCATATAGCAGTATAAACAGCCACTGCACTACAAACATTCACAAAAGAGTAGCAGCATTCTGTTATCCATTGTTTGGACAGTGAAGGGGCAAAACCTATCAAAATTCATTAGCAAATGAACATTCAATATTGTGATACATAAGCAAAGAATGGTGTCATTCTTTCTCACCAAAATCAAAGACGTTTCACATGATAACATAACCTTCTCCACAGATGGCAACTCTTTTGGATAAAAGAAAACATTATACACTGTCAAATAAATACTGGAAATTGTTAAATAAAATACAAAATATTGATTTAATCATTCAAATTTATTTTGTTGCCTTCAAAATAGGCAATATTTAATGTAATACACTTCTGCCAACAAATAATGCAGTCATCAAAACACTTCTTATAAGTACTTTCTCGTATGGCCTGCAGCTCCCTCTGTGAATTTTGTTTTATTTCTTCAATTGACTCAAAGCATCTTCCACAAAGTGGTAATTTGAGTTTGGGGAATTTCCTTTTCCTCAAGTTACACGGGGCCATATCTGGTGAATATGATGATTATTTGATGTGTGAGACGACACATTATCATGGTACAAAATCCAAGAATTGTTGTTCTATAAATCTGGCCTTTTCCAGCAAACACTCTCTCAAACGCCTTATAACGCCCAGATAACAGTGTTTGTCGACTGTTTGTCCCTCTGGAAGAACTTCCAAGTGGACAACACCACAACAAAGAAAACAGACAATGTAACATCAAACACCTTCTATCACTGAGAAATGTTTATTTAACAAAACACTACATTTTCAGCTTAATAGAATAGGCCATCTTCAGGTGTAATTGAATTTGAGCGTATTTTAAAATTTAACATTCTAATGATGGAATGTCCGAACATTATACATTCAAATTTAAAACAAAAATAACAGACAAATTAACAAATAACAAAATAAAATGTACTAAATACACTGAAGCAACAATGATAAATAATATTTTTATTTTTTTAGGTATTATAAAATACATAAAAATACATCAAAATATAAGGCAGGTAGTCTAAAAATTTTTATATTTTAATTTTTCTTTTTGTAGAATTTCCATGCAGAAGCTAGTCCATCTGCATCCCTGGCATTAATACAACCATCCTTTAATATATATTTATAGATTTCAATTTTTTCTTCAGTCAACATGACTGATTTTTGAGTGACTGACATGGTTTTTTGTTTCAGCTCATCCTCAAAACACCATTCCAAAACTTGATGGCTGGTTCGCATGTCAAATTAATAAACTCACATCTCATCACCCATTATGATGTGTTTTGTGAATGTAGGGTCCAAACTGACTTGTTCAAGCCTGTTTTCAATCTTTTTCTGGTGTTCTTTTTGAAGAAAATTCAGCTCGTTCGGAATAAGTCATGCTTCAATGCATGTCATGCCCTAAAATGGTGCTAATGGATTCATGAGACATGTTCAGATTCTGAGCCATTTCTCTCAAACTTGAATGACGATTTTCCATTACAACTTCTTTCACTTTGTCAATGTTTTTGTCAGTTGAAGATCTTGAAGGTTGACCAAAACAAGGAAAATCTTTCAACCACTTCTTGTCCATCTTTAAATGCTTTGTGTCACTCTCATGCATGTTTGGGGTAAAGCTGACTCACCCCAGGCCTTCTGCAACATTTTCTACGACTTGGTACAGGAAATTTCGTTGGCAACAAATGCACAAAAATATCAAACTCTGATATTTTTGTCCATTTTAAAATCACAGAGCACACTTCACGTTCAACGATGAAACCAACAGTTGTAAATAAACTGGTCGATAGATGGCGCTACAAATTCACATAACAATTAAGTACAATAGTACTAACTTACAGCAAAATGTTTGTTTTCATATCTTTTACACAGGCTTTTGAAATGGACAATTCCCAGTATTTATTTGACATAAACACTACACATCCAAAGGAGAACACTGTCACCAATGCCATATATTTACAATCATCTTAAAAATCATCATTTTTAACCCAATATCAAATCCAAATGACATACTTCTAAATACAGATGGTCTCCGTACTCCCAAGCAACAGTTGCAACCATCAAGACTGCACTTTAAGTATCTTTCATATTTACTGTACTTATCAGATCTTGTAGAAATTACTGGGAAGACCTTGGTCCACTGAAAGAGAAGACGGACAGAAAGACTCGCATTAGATGAGAAAGATGAAACAGTTAGTATATGAATGGTTGTGTATACAGCCGAAAGCTTTTTTTAGAGATGACATCTATACACTTTACAAGTCTTTTAGCTCTGAAATTGAATGCAATGGAAACTACATAGAAAAATGACATAATACACTATGAAAAAAGAAAATTTAAGGTTTTCATTTGACTCACCCTCATAAGTACAATTAAGTACGCTAGCACCAACATACACAGTGCACTCTCACTAATCCAAAATATTATGTATATTAATGAGAAGTTCAAATTAACAGGATAATAAAGAAAAGTCAAAAAGTAACTGCATACAAATCAAATTATATATATATATTTAAAATTTTTGTTGTTTTTGATACACAATATATCAACTGTTTTACTGTAAGACATGTTTAAAATAATCTGAATTTCTTTGTTTTTGACTAGAACATTTAGTAGCAAAATGAACAAAACTAGTTTCAATAAAGTGCAATTTGGGATTAGTAAGAGTGCACTCACACACACGTGCGCGCAAAACAATTTTTATACATACTTTTAAAAATTATATTTTCTTTTATATATACTATTATTGTAATTAATTTATGTTTAGATATTCAAATTTACAAAACAAACTTCTAAGATAGTTTTAAATATTTACTATTGGTAAAACTTCACTAATAATTGTTAATACTTATATTTTAAATTTGAACATATGCAAGCTATAGACAAGTTTTAACAATTCATTTTCATTTTTTCTAGTTCTAATTAGAATAATCCATATGAAACTATAATTTAACTAGAATTAAAAAATTACTTGTAAATATATTTAAAATGTCCTTCACTGATCTTCAAACTTCATTGTAACAGTATAAAATATCAACTAAATTAACTAAATAAAAAAATAATGTTTTTTATTAGTCTATTTTTAGATAAGGAGTATGCAAAACTAGACATTATAAAAATACTATCATAACAGCTGTATAGATTTAAAATTTATTGTATTTTTATAAACAGATTAAACATATTTGCTTATTGCTGTTGTTTAACTAAAATTGCTAACAAATCTGACATTCATATTTGTTATACTGAATTTATGTAACAAAAAAAACTGTGGTGAAATACCTTAATAATTATTTACTTTAAAATGATTTTGAATAATTATATATCTTCAATTATATCTATTCAATTTTCATATTTTATCTAAACAAAAAAGTAAACACAGTATTATAAATATCTAATTATACATCTTTTCTTATAAATTGGCACTGTTCAAATTTATTATTCTCAATGTAATTTTTTTAATAAAAACTTTACTGAGTAGCTACTTTTGCATACATATGTAAATAATTATTTTTCATATAAAATATTTTTGTATAATTTTAAACAGTTTACTATCTTATTTCAGTATATTACTTAGTTATAAATTATGATTATTATTACTTTTAAATAAACTGGAATTGGAATAAAAGACCTTGTTTAAAAAACTGAATCTGAATGAAATTGTTTTATTTAATTTCTAGTCTTGGTAATCAAATTATATATACTCTATCTTTATCTACCTAAATCCATTGTTACTTTTGTTAATGTCTTGTAATATTTAGATAAACAAGTAAGGGTACCTTTAGGGTAAATTTTTTCAGTTCAGAAGACAAATAGTACTTTAAGCTTAAGTCACATGCCAGAGAAAATTTACATGTGGCTAATTAAGAATTTTAAATTCTTAAACAACAAAGAATATAACTAAACAACATTTATACAAAGATTTCATTCACAATAACTGTATCCTGTCAATAATATGCCTAAACAAGTCAGTTAAGATCTGTCTGTCACTGATATGTCACTCACAATACTTTATTTTATTAAAGTATCTATGTTCAATATAAAAACAGGTTTAAAGCATTTGTAGATAACAAAAAGTTTCAGAATATTTAATCAAAATGCTTTTTAAAGCATTTTAATTAAATATTCTGAAACTTCTTGTTACAAACACACACATTTTACACTACTGTTACTGAGCACAAAAACAGACTGTAGCAAATCACATATCAACAATGTTAATGAAAATGTCATAGTTATCAAATAGTCTTGATAGATAACTGGCCAGCATCAATGTTAAGTAAAATGAAGCCTGTAGGCAACTGTTGTAAGTGAAAATTAATTTTACATATTATTTTTCCTCGATGCAATTTTAAACTAATAAAATTAAGAAATTAACATTTAAAACCAAATTAGATAAAAATACTTTAAATCAAAAATGATCACTTACAAATTTTTCATTCAGCTAAATAATTGCATTTTGAATTCATATTTTAAAATATTTCAATTCATTTTACATTATCAGATCAGTTAAAAATAATAAACCTAAACAAATGCCTAGCAGTTATAAAACTAAACAATTTTTTGTTCAAAACATATATATATATATATATACATACATACTTTCATATTTCTGAATGACACGAGTTTTCAAACAAACTTAAAATATTGACTTTTTTTCAATTCACCATTTATTTATAAATTAAATTAATTGCAGAGATAAAAACTAATTACTTAAATTGTTATAGTTTATCTATAATTAATTTGCAGATAAGTACAAAGTTTAGCAAACTTCACAGTAAGTTTTAATATATTCTATTCTCCAAACCATAGTTAACAAGACCTATAAAAAAAATTAACAAATTTATTTAAATAATTCTGTTCATAATTCAATATTTATAATGCAAATATAACAATATTATACTACAGTTTTTTTTTTATATGTGTAAGTTTTGAATTAAGAACATTTACATTCAAATAACTTATTTTTAAAATAAAAACAACAATTTTCTGTTAAAAAATCTTAGTATATAATAAAAATATTACAGACGGTATAATCTGATGAATGTTAATACACTTGTTGCATAATATTAAAATTAAGTCTCTAAACACATCATTTTACTACATAGCTATTAAAATGTTATTGTGAAAAAAAAATTTTTAGAAAAAGTAATTAATAAATAAAATATTGCTTTCAGGTCTCAGCCTGCAAAACATTCTTTGCAAAAAAATTTTTTGAAACTACCACAAACATCAATAACCTATAAATTTTCAATAATTTAAAATCTTTTGAATTTATAAAATTTTTGAAGAAACTGATGATTATTACCTGAAAAAGTATCAGTGCATTTATAATTATTAATTATAGATTTTTCCCCTATTTCTAATAATTTTTTTCTTCCTCTTCTTGGGATTAAGATAAATAGCAAAAGGATGCAAGAAATGTAACTCCAATTTGTTTCTTCTAGAGTAAATCTACTTTTATATCCAATCTGTATTTTTTTGTTAACTTTTTTGTCAACGAAATTCTGTTATATTACATTACATGATATTATAAAATAGCATAAAATTGAATAACATTAGTTTTTATAGCATTAATGTTATAACAAAAAAATAAAAAATATTTAATTATGTAACTTTTAGTATCCAAAACAAAAATATTTAAAGAATATGTATACAGTCTATGTAAAACCAAACAACTTATTCTACAGTACATATATTAGCTACAAATATGTTATGCTGTTATTTCCATAAAAATTAAAAATCAGTCTCTTTAGACTACTGTAATTTTAAAAGAATAGATCAAAATTTTCTTTAAATTTACAATTTCGTTCTATTAGTCATCACATTTCTCCTTTGAGATTCGTCTAACCTAATTGAGTAAAATTTTATGCAATCAACAAAAACTTTCCAGACTTCATTAAAAGCAAGAAAACACTTTCATTGTTTTCATCTATTTAGAATTATCATATATTAATCAATCATTTAATATTACAGTGATTCATCATGTACTTTTACAATTTAAACAAGAATTTTGGACTAAATTCATTGTTTAGTGTTATTATTCTTATAGCTTGGTGATTATAGTTCTGGCATGGAATAAATAATGTTGAAAAACATCTTTACATTAAAAAAAAAACATCAGTATTAGCACCAATTTCAGAATAAATGTTATAAAAACATATTTTTAAATTTAAGAAACATTAATGATAGATTTTAAAAAATTGAAAACTTACTTTTTGTAAATTTACAGGAATTTAAAAATTATATTATACAAGTTTATTATAAAATGCATCATTTAAAAATTTACAAAATCAAAGATTTAACAAATTGATCTACAATCTACTTTTTTATAAATTTGAACCCAATTATATGAATAGCTTTTCTTAATTTAAATACTCTCCTTAATTCACATATATACTGTTATTATTCAATTACATAAATATAATTTCAAATGGCAAATTGAGTCTTTACATATTAATTTTAGCACTTTTTTTTAAAGATTAATTTTTATTAGTAAATAATAATTTAATAAAAATAAACAAGAAAAATCCTTAAATGCTAAAATATCTTTTATAAAAAGTAAACAATGATTAATTAACAAGATTTGATTTATTAATAAATCAAAATTGCTGATGATGTAGACATTAAAGATATTGCAAACATTATATACTAATGGTCATACTCAATTAGTTTATACTTGTGTATTATATAATGATACATAAATTATTTTTGTCAGATAATCTAAAATGTTGTGAGAAAATATATATTTCAAATAAGATATATTATTGTCATTTTCGAAAATGTCAAAAATATTTAGTACTAAAACTTCAGAACAAAAACTTTTTTAATAAATACATTTATAGAAGATAAAATACTTAATGTTTTTGAATATCCTCTGAACATACAATAGCATCATACTTTAAAACACTGCCACTGTTTTATTGTATATTTTTTTAATGGCCAAGACATTGAGAAATGTTTTAGTGATTCTTTTCAAAAATTAATTTATTTTAAAATTAAAAATATATTTGAAATAACATTCTATGTTAATCAAACAATTATTACAATTTATACCCTCATTATAACTTTCGACTCTCTGCACCGCTTCATTATGTTACGAATGAACATAGTATTGTTTATTATTAATGTAATATATTCATTCATAAACAAATATATAATAAATATTTTCATTCATTAGGTTATTCTTATTAGTCATATGTACACATCACATTAAAAATTTTCAGATAATAATTTGAGCATATTTTTTTATTATGTAATTAAATTCTTATTTATATATAGGTTGTCTCTTGAATCTTATCTAAGAAATAAAACAAATTATCTTACTGTAAATTCTATAGTCAAGCTTATTTTTCCAAATTTAGGATATTTTTAAACTTCAAAACTTCAAACCAAACTAAAAGTAATCTATTTTAAAATCATATTTAAACTAACTTGAGAGATTTATTTCAATCTCATAATCCATAAATATATAAAATACTCTTTCTTCTTATAAATCAGGATATGTTTAACATTATCTTCTTATAATTATTTTTTTTTAAAAATAAACAAGATTAAATGTTTATAATATATTGAAAAAAAAATTATCAACAACTTTGAATTACACAAATTTTTACTACAAAACAAAAAAAAAGCAAAATTTGATGTCAAGTTAAATCTTTTTTATGATTTTTATCTAAATTTTATTTAAAAGATCTATCTGATCTATCTGAAGACTTGATTATCAATCTTATTATTTGAACTGAAAAGCAAGTGTAATATGCAATTATCAAAAATTTTAAGTTTAAAATCTTTTCAGAATATTTTGAATAATTAAAAACTTTTAAATGTTTTCAAAAAGTATTAGTTAAAGAATATATATAAATATCAATAACATTACAACTATTATGAAAAACAGTTTACAAGTATATGACGACTTTTTTTTAAATACATTTATATATGCAAAAATTCAAACCAACTACATATTAATATACAGTATTAGTAAAAAAACAAAAACAGAATAAATGTCTAACTACTTTTGCTGTTTTAATGTAGTACACTTATATGTGTAAAACTCTGATATTTCAAAAAATAAAATATTGATGAAGCAAAATCCTAAACTCAAAAATGGAAATATGTAAAATATTTAATAATATTAATAGTATTTTGTCTAATTTAAGTAAACGACTGCAATCATTAGCACACCAAATTCTGTTTATAAAACTTTAATAAACAATGATTTTTACCTGAAGGCATAGATCTATATATATCCTAACAATAGATATCAAAATAAATATAATATATATAAACTTCACTATGGTAAATGCATAAATTGGTGAGATTTATATTCAACAAATTAGAAACTACCACACTAAAATATATTTATATTAATTTAAATAATTAAAACAGAAAAAGATTACAATTTAGTGATTTTTAATTTAGTATTGTAACTTATAATACTTTAACTGGCAATTTTTGATATTTTCATTGCAAAGAATATTCTTCACATAAATTAGGAATATACATGAAGTCTGTATCGCAAAACTGTCATTAAGGAATGCAAAACACACAAACATAACATAGAAGAATATAATCATAACAAAGTAATGACTGACTAGTTTTTAATACAGAACAAAAATAGAACTTAAAAATGGACTAGAATATTGGTCAGGCTATTCACATAATTTTAAGGATAAAACTCTTGAATCAGGTCACACTGATATCTGACTAATAGAAGAATGAATGTTCTATATTGACAGATTTGGGAGAAAAATATTGCCTTAATACAATGACCAATTTAGCAGATATAACATTAAAATAGGGCCTAACTATTTGGCAATCTGTTAGATTTTGAAGTAATTTCTTTTTTAAAAACAGTTAAGAATGAACCACCTTTAATTTTTCAAGGTCAACAAGAAGTCATGATTAAATAACAAATGAACTGCCATTTTGAAAACATTTACATATTCAAAAAAACAATTAATTTATTAGCATTGTATAAAAGCAGTATAAATTCATGTATAAAGAAATATAAATGAGCAACAGCAGTTCAATTTTAAGAACACGATAAGACATCATAAATCTAAAATTTTGGTTATAGAAGTTGTGTAATAACTATTAAATGAAAAAATTATATTCCTTTATTTACTTAGTTTTTAAGTTTTCTGTAAGAACAAATTATGCACAAGAATTAAAAATTAATCTCTAAAGTTTAAAAATTCTATCATATTATCAAACAATTCAAATGATTTTCTATAAACAAATTTTACAGTTGTTCAGAAAGGTAAACATACAGCAAATATACTGTATTTAAAAAATTGTTTATAATGTTACTTCAAAATGAAATCTTAACAATATTAAGATAATTTAAATTTAGAAAATTTAAGATATGAAATTTAAATTAATCTAAAATATTAGAAATATTACATAAGAAAATCGAAACTATAATTATAATAGACAAAACATTTAAGATAATAGGGAAGAAGAAAATCGATTCACACTTTCAGTTTTATTCTTATCTTTTTACATTTCTTTTATCATAATAAAAATATATATAAAATTCTTATAGTGATATAAATTTAAAAAATTTAGTCTACAAGCATTATAAAAATTCTGAGGTAAACTTTTAAAGTATATCAATTTTGATCGAAATTTTTGTTTTAAATTCTTTGATAAATATATTTATTTATCAGTTTAATATTTGTACCTATCATTTATAATGATTATAATTCATAAAGATCATCATTTATATGCAAATTAAAAATGATTAATATGAAGTTTAATAAAAAGATGATAATCCAATTTCAATGCTTTTTATCCAAATAACTAATAAATTTTTAAAATAATTAATCACAACAAATTAGATTTCAAAAATATTTTCAATTTTATAAATTTCATAAGAATTGCCATTCGGATTTTTAAATTATTCGGAGTAACGGTAATCTTCGATTAGAACGTCGAAAATAATTACATTCCCATCTTTTTTTAACACGTTTTAGTAATTTATAAGTTTTATAAAGTTAAAATCATAAACAAAATTATTCTGTTTTTATGCTTTACGGTAACTCGATAAAATTTTATAGTCGGAATAAAACTTAGATTTTACAATTACCGAAAAGTTAGGATATACTATAAGATCATCATCTTCATAATCATTTAATTTTGATTAAATAATAATATGTAATGTTATAAAAATTTTAATATAATTATAAATATGTACATTTTTTCCCCTAACAATTTTTATTTTTGTATAAATCTAAAATATTAATTATATTATTCATTTATATAAAGAGGCAAGAAAATTATTTTAGAGGTGGTACGTAATTACAAATGGCATAAAATGTTTAAAAATCCTGCAAAATATTTACTGTTTATTTTTTCTAAGTTAAAAAAATTAACAAATGGTTCCTAATATAAAAATAAAACACACAATACCAATAGTTTTTCCCGATTAGAAAATTTTTTTTATTTTGAATTAATTTTTATTTAGAAAAAAAAACAAATGTAAAAATATAATTTAAATATTATCAAAATTTCAAATATTTTTATAATCATGTAACAAATCACAATTAGCAATTTAAAAAAAAAAAATTTAAATAAAAATTTAAATCAATTATTTGATTTAAATTTGTTTTTTAAATTTTGTATAAAATATTCATTAAAAAAAAATAAAATTATATTTAATTAAAACATTTTAAATATAATATATAAACAATAATAATGTGACATGTCATTCTGTATTTTGAAATTGAGTCTTATTTGTAAATATCACATGTGAAATAGATTAATTATCAATTGATTACAATGACAATAATCGGCGTGGATGGAAAAATAGCCGAGAAAATCGGAATAATATCGATTTGAAACGTGTTTTATTGCTTAAAGTAATTTATTAAAGAAATTTAAATCGAATAATTATTTTTGCAAACAAAAGATGGAGAAATTTGTGGAATTGTCCCCGATCGGAAGGAACCGATAGAGGTTATAGACGAATGTAAGAAAGAATTGACAAGAAGCGAAGATAGAAATGAAAACGTTTAAAGTCGGCAATTGAGTCGAAATCTAAATGGAAAAGCGAGTCAATGCAAGGCATTAAACAACCGAAATGCAGATGTGAAGGCCGAAACCGCTAAAGCCCCCTCCTATTGGTTAGTCTATGTAGTATTAAATGAAACAGTCGGAACTATTGGCCGACGCACGCGGCGCCCGTCCCGTCCACGAACAAGAAACGGAATCCACCATTTCCATCTTTTGTTCCGATCGGCAGTCGTCATAGAAAGAAAATGTCGATAGTTATGAAATATCTTTCTTACGTTAATGTCATACCGGTTATTATTTAAAAACGTTAATAAATAAAGCTACGAGTTTCTAACTTATGATTTCGATATCGATTGAAAATACTGAAGGATTTCAGCACGGAAATGAAAATCACGCACAGCGGGCGACCATACACGTTCAGAATGGCGGGAAAATGGTTGTCGTCATTTTGAAAAAAAAGAAATTGAGTCTTTTCGACGACAAAGACTTTTTTATCGAAGACGACAATTGTTGCGGAATATTAGTAAGTTCATCCGGTCCTATTAATGGAATGTTGATGGTGTACGTACCCATCTTGTGTCCGGTCCTGATAATATTTAAATTGGCGACGGGAAATGCTTAAAGGACAACCTTGATGTGAGAGGAACTCTCGTCGTAGCAGCCTGTTGGTTGATCGGTCGCTCGCTGACGACGACGCGCCACCCCTCGGATAGGGTGCTTTAACCTCGGACCAAAGGTGTTTTCATCTTGAGGAGCGAGGAATCTGCTATGAGGATGCAAATCATCCCGACCACACTTCTTTTTTTCTTTATTCCTTCCTCACTATTTTCCTCATTTTTTTTAAACTTTTTTTTAATTTTAATATTTTTTTTATTTTTAAAATTTTAAAATTTTTTTATTATTATTATTTTTATTTTTTAATTGTGACGTAATCAATAAAGTTTTATTGTTTTATTGATTACGTCACAATTAAAAAGAATAATAATAAAATATTTTAATAATTTTTAAAATAAATTAATTTTTTTTTAATTTCAAATTTTAATATTCCTCATTTTTCTTCATTTTATATACAATTTTTATTTACTAAAAAAACTTTAATTTTTTGTTTTTTACATTCAGAATTAACCGAATATTTTAATAAATTTTAATCTTTTTTCTTATTTAAAAATTATTTGTTTATAAATGTTCAATACTTTTTAATGGGCCAAAACTATTTAAAAATATGTATTTAAACCGAAATAATCGGTTATTAAATTCGAAATTATTCGATATAAATTTTATATTTAAAACTTTTTTTTATAAATAAATATTTAAAAAAGTAAAGGAAAAAAAACTTTAAAAATCTCCTTTTTATAATTAACAAAATGGAAAAATAAAACCACTAAAAAATCAAATAAAATAAAAAAACTGTAGTTAAAAAATAATTATTAAATTTATTAAATTTATTAAATAATAAATTTATCCATTAAAAAAATATTTGTTTACATATATTTTTAATTTTTTTTTTTTTTTTTACATTATACTTTTACCAATAGGCTTTTCCTCTTTGTAAAATTATATGTAAAACTCATCAGATTTAATAAATATTATTATTATTATTATTTTACATTATACATATTAGTATTTTAAATAGTTTAATATGTTTAAAAATACATATATTTTTTTATTATTTTGGAATATAAGTTTTTAAATAAATTCTTTGAATTAAAGAGAAACATAGAAAAACATATTAGTAAATATCTTAATTCTCTCTCTAAATTTTTCCTCTTTATTAAATTTGAGTGTATAAGTTATATGTTGTTTTTAATTAAAATATTTTGTAGCTATAAAAGCTGAAAAATCTCTACTGGATTTAATATGCTGGATGTGTCATTTATATTTTTATAACTTAAATAAACATTTTAAATGACTATAAAATATTTTCAATAACTAAATATTTAAATTCATAAAAAATTATGTTTCCATTTAATTTTTATAATTATATTATTAGGATACAATTATATTTCTGTTACATATTAATACTATTATATATTTTTATAAAAAATGAATAAAAGATATTTTTAGTATTTTTTTCAATATTAAGTATTATTTTATAAATGTTTTTTTTAATAAGAAGACATTAAATTTAATTTTTATACTTTTGTTACAAAGATCTGTTTGTAGGAAACTTTATTTCTAATTATAATGCAATTTGAAATGATGAGAATAATAATATAAAGCAAAATCAAGAGCAAAAAAATTTTTATTTAAGATTACATAAATACATGCATTTGAGTATATTATAATTAGATATATGTATGTATATATATATTTTTATTGTTGTAAAAATTTTTTTAACTGAGTCACATTATATAATTCTTTTAAAAATAAAATTATAAACAATGAAGGTGATCGACATCAAATTAAAAATTTGAATTTTTTTTTTATCCCGATCAGGAACTGCTGTCAACGGCCCTCTGAAAAAAAAGAAAAGAAAATATTTTATTAATATTGCAAATTAGAAATATTATTTGAAGAATTGTGTTTATTTTGTTCAATAGATGGCAGCATCAAATCTAAGGAAAATAATTTTTCACTAATTTATTTTTATTTTTATTTTCTATTTTAAAAAATATTTACATAATATACTACTTTTCCATAGAGTTTTGGGTAAAAATGTTTATTTTACCTCTTTATTTTTCAGGTAACTCCCGATTCCATTTGTGTCTCTTTTTACAAATCCTCCGAAACCTGTATGATCAATTTCATCGAAGTTCTTCTTATTGAAATCTTGTTTCCTTTTTGAAAATTGATTAAAGCCCACTCGATCAATTTCATCAAAGTCCCTTTTCTCTTGACCAAAGGTTGCTCCACTCAAACTATCGAAACGTTTCGATTCCCCAAATGTCATACCGCTGAGAGTATCAAGATTTCTTTTCGGCAATTTCAAAACTTCTCCACCGCTCAATCTATCTAATGCTCTTGGTGGGACCAAATTTGGTGTTTCGGGGTTGTTCCAATCATTCGGGCTCTGATCTTCGGCATATTTCAAGACTATTCCTCCATTCAAACTATCTAGAGATCTTAATACTTCACCTCCACCTAAACGATCCAAGGATCGGACTTCTCCTCCTGGATGACGAAAATATCGATTTGCATGCAAATAGAAAGCGGGATCTTGAAAGTATAAGTTTCTTCCAATTGTTCGGCCATTTTCACTGATTGCAGAACCTTGATACCGCAACTAAAAACAAAAAGTAATCTGTAGCTTTATAAAATACAAAACTTAGAGATAAATCTCGATAAAATAACGATTGAAAATCTTAAAATATGAATTTATAAGTGGCTCGAGAATTAATTTATTTTATTTATTTACATATTTAAATATATAAATTTCTTTTTCCGTTCTTCTTAATTCTCTTAAAATACTTTTTTAATTATTAACAGACAACATTGACTTTTTCTTTTATTATTTTCCTTCTCGCAGCTGAAATAGTTTATCAAAAAACAAGTGCTTTTAAGTAATTAGACCTTTAAAATTATTAAAATTTTATGTCAAGACGCTAAAGATTTCTATCAAAATTATCTCTAATTTAATTAATAATTCATGTCTCCATGTTCAACACAGAAATATAATTTTTAAAGTTCGTGGAAGCATACACATATGTATACAGCTTTTTATATAAAAATTCATATTTATTTTCGTATAAATTATGCTAGAAAATTTAAAAAATATAAACGAATAAAATTCCTAAACGTTATATAATTAACACATAAACTAATATAAAATCCCGCTTTTAAATAACGCATTGAAAATCACTATTGAATGGCGGGTGTTCCTTTTTGTTTATTTATTTAATGTAGTAAAACCTGTCCAAAACGGAAAAAATATATATACGGTGCCGTGCGAGTCCGGTTTACACAGGTTTTACTGTATTTAATATAATTCCGTTCGCCTTAGAGTTGGCACCTTTGCCTCTAAGGTTATACTAAAAAAGGAAGGAAATTTGTAATACTGTGAACTTCCCTTCTGAAATTCTGCTTTCTTATTATATTAATTTTTCATGTAAAAAAGCTATTTAGTATAATAACATCGTATTAATTTTTAATAAGCTTTCTTTTGAATATCGATTGAAAAGATCAAAGTAAGAAATTTATTTTCACAATATTTAACTCCGGTGTTAAATTTATTTAGAATTAAAGTTACATTTTAACAAAATCTTATAATAAATGAAAGAGGTTTTACTCGTAAATTAAAGTTTTTTTCTTCTTTCTTCTCTCTACTCGACAAAAATTAGTAAAATTACCCTGTTTTGTATTTAAAATTACGAGAAATTTGCGCATTTGTACTAAGGAAAATTAAAAAATAAGTTAGTGTAAACAAATTTTTCTTCGTTAGCGATTAGATAATTATAGAATAATAGAGGAATTTTATGAAATTTCAAGACATAGTACGGGAATAATTTACTCGGTTATTAAAAATTAAAAAAAAAAACAGGCGAAAAGAAACAATAATAATCTTCATAACTTGATTTTTCTATTATCATTTTATTATCATTATCATTATAATCTCCGTGAAGCATTTCTTATAATCCTTACAAAATTGTAACTTCTTTAAAAAAAATAAATAAATATTTAAATATTCTAATTGCAAAAAAAAGAAATAAAATAAATTAAGTTAAATATTTTTCCTTAATAAATTTACTTTTTTTTCTAATTTTAATCGTAGTTCACCCCCCTATTGAAAGACAAACGTTAACAATTAAAAAGATTGATTAAAACAATAGAATATACTAGAAAATAATAATAGTAAATCGACTCTAGCCAATTGCTAAATAAATATTCTTGTAAAAAATGCAAAAATAATATATGATTTATTTGTTTTCTTTTAATTTTGTTTTTTTCTCTTAATAATACTAATATAATAAGTACTTGTGTTTCGTGAGTAAACACGCTTCATTGATCAGTAGGAATTTTATTTTGTCATGAACTGGTATCATATTTCACCTATGTTACTCAATTAAAACTTCGAGTTAATAGGATTTTTTATAAATAATTATTCCTTACATAAGTTCGATTTTAAATTTTATAGAAATATAATTACAATGAATATATATATATATATATATATATATATATATATATTCATATCGACAATAAACGTCAATGCGAATTTGTAACCGTCTATTTCCTTAAGCGTTAAATGAGATTGTTACATGATTAACCTATTAGATAATTTATTTTAATGATAAAAAAGAAGTGTTAGTAAGAAAAAAAAGCCTAGCTTAAAGTTCTGTGCTTTCGATGATACGATAAAAATATAAATGAAAACGTTCTTAAACGTTACGGCACTACACGGTTACAGAATTTGACATACAGAGTTGCAGCACGCAAGGAATAGCATGCACGCTTACTATATTTTCACTCGCATTCTTCGAGAAAGAAAGTTAAAGTCAATTAAAATTTATTAAATATCCCAGCTTATTATTAGCCTAATTATATATATATTATTTGTGGTATTCTATTGAAATGATTGCAGTAAAACCTGTGTAAACCGGAGTGGTAATAAATAAATAAATATGATTTTAACTTAAGAATTTTGAATTTTCTGTAATAAAATTCGAGTTAAGATTTATATATAATGAATTATATTATATTTAACATACTTTTTTAATGTACGCTTATTGAATTTTATATTAATTTTATTGTATTTTTGCTGTACTTAATTAGTTGTATATTAAACTTAAATAAGAATTTTTAAAATTATAAGTTTTTTTTATTTAATTTTTTATTAAGAAATTAAAAGTTTTGCTATTTAATTAAAGTAAACAGAGAAGTTTCTTGTTATTTACGTAGTCAAAAACCATTAAAAAATATCTTTAAAATGTCCATAGAAATAAAAGATAAAAAGAAAAAGGATTGCTAAAAATTATTTAAAATTATTCTGTTTTTAAATTAAATTTTTAATTTGGATAGTATTGAATTTTATCTAAAGATCTGAAAAAAACTTAATGAAATTAATTATCGCGTAAAACTAAATAATAAACAATTAAATAACTTTTTAATTTTTAACGAATTAATAATAAGGAAGAAAAACTATTTCTTTATTAAGGTGCGGATTGAGAATAATAATAATAATATATACATTTGCCACCAGTGAGTAAAATCATCGAGCATTGGTAGCTGGTTTCGGGTTCTCGACTGAGTTACCTGGTTTTCACACATATCAGTGCTTTTTTTTTTTTTGTCTGTATTTTAGTGTTTTTGAACCAAATTTTTAATTAATTTCCGGGTTTTCTTCGCGTGTCAAACACCTAACTAGAGGCCAATTTTCCCAAAGAAAAATTTTCCTGGAGGACCCCTTGGCAGATCGCCCACGCCTTCTACCATCAAACAACATACGATATATATATATATATATTCCTTAAAATTAAATCATTTTTTCATATAAAATTCAAACAATTAGACATAAATTGTAATATCTTAAGTAAAATTTAATTTAATTTTAATTATCAGCTCAAAATTTCTTTCTATATTTAGTTAAATAAGATAAAGTTATAATATCGAGAAAATGTTGACGTGTGGAACGTCGGATTTTTAATAAATTCTACAGAATTTCTACTTATTAAGCTATTTATTAGATCGTAAATAATTATATCCCGTTTATTAAATTGGAAATTTCGAAGTTTTAATATTCGATTAAATCAGAAAAATCCTTCTTGTATATAATTTAATTTAAGTCGGAAGTTAACACAAATTAATCTGCCGTTTATGAACTAGTGGGTCACGATCGTATATATTCCCGGATAATGCCACCATCTTGCAATATGCCGAAACGGGGTTACTAAGTAAAAATGTCGGAAAACATTGGGCTAAAAAAAGAAACGTGGTTGGATTGTGGAAAGTTCGGAGTAAGCTTTAAAAAATATACAGAAATTCAATTGAGTGCAAATAAAAATTGAAAAATATTTAGTAGTTCCCTTCTTTAGTACATTAGAAATACTTTCGCGTACCTTACCTGATCACAGGCTTTGATCAAAAATTACGGGCAGACTTTTATCATTTTATTTTAAAAGAATTGTTTTATCTATTTCCTTGTAATAATATCTCATACATTACGTTCATATACCGATTTAATAAGGACGTTATAAATCAAAGATTATCTCCTTTCAAAGAGTAATCGAGCGATGTTCTGATAGAACTGATTTAAATCTACAAGTTTTATTTATTTAAGTGTGAGATTACTAAACGTTAATTTAAATTCTGCTGCCACTTTAATGTATAAATTACTTGTTAATGTCAAAGTAAAAATGTTTATACGAATTTTCAGAAATTTTTACATTTCTCAAAGCGTATTGACTATTAATGATTAGACTTTACTAATCTGTAAGGTCATAACTTTAGATAATAGAAAAAAAATAAAATATATGCATATTTAAAATTAAAATGGATTTTAAATAAAATTTAATGTACTGTACGTCGGTTTATTTGTTCTTTACTTAAGTTGCTATGGAGATGAATACATAAATAAGTATTGTATAATGTGTCTTCGTTTTCTTCCAAATTACTCGGCAAATAACTAAAGATTATTTCCACGCCAGTTTCATTTTTGTCTTGTAAATTTTAATTCGCGAATTATACTTCTCGCAATGTTAATTTCGTATTGATAATTTTTACTCAAGAGAAAAAAATATTAGTTTTTTTATTTTAAATATCCGTATAAAATTTTGTTCATAAATTACAATTTAAAACTTACAATCGTGGCGATAAGCAGCCATTTATTTTATTCCGTATCAAGAAAATAAAATTTTATTATTTGCAAAATTTATTAAGTTAATATCAGATATAACGCATTATTGATTTTGCCCGTACAGATAAAATAAATCGAACTTTTGATATTTATATAAATTTTATTATAATTGCTAAACTTTTTGGGGTATTTTACTCAATAATATAATTCAAGTAGGGGATAAAACATACAAAGTTCCAATAATCTGCGTATTGATGATAAAAAAAACTTTACTCGATTGATATAACATTATACTAAATAAGTTTCATGATGTTTCAAATAGGCAAAAAAATCTATTAAAAGGAACGTTACGTCAAACTATCATAGATAATGGAACTAAACTACAAGATACGTAATGGACTATTGTAACCGAAACGTAACATAATCGTATATAATATCAAATTGTGAACAAAATTTGTTCGATCTGAAATTTCAATTGTATAAGTACTGTACAGCATAAATGTTTCTAAATAAAGATAGATTTAAAACATTCTACGCATTTATCGAAGTAGAATTAGTTCGAATTTTTGTTTTCCAGCAAACAAAATTCGAAATTTTAGTAAATGAATACATAATTTGATTTTATAAATTCACGGCTGGTTTGTAAAGATTGCTCTTATTGTAGCATATTCAGATAACAAACAACGCGTCAAAGTTTATTAAAAAAAAGTTAATAATTAGTGGAAATTCTTACCTGTTGCGATTCGGAAAATGTCATAAAGAGCAGCAGAATTGTCAAAGCAAAGTACATGTTAGCGTGATATCTTTCGTTCTGGTAAGTCAGAGTTGGTGCCAAAAAAAAGTACATAACTACTTATATAGGTGAATGGCGATAAAGATAACCAATGGAATAGTTAAGACCGCATCACGTGAACGATATTCATCCAATCGAGTGTAATATACCGTTTACCATCGAAGACAGTACAGAACAAACAAAAGTTAATGAAAGTTTGTCACATTTTAAGTTAGCCATAAATGCTTATCGGAAAGTATTAAATTGGGTTTTCCGCTTTTATCTTTTAAAGAAATTTTTGGAAAGAATTTTTAAAACTTTTCACAATAAATTTATCGTTGTTTTAAAATATAGAAACAGAATATTTTACAATTATATTAAGTTACTTTAAAAGAATTAGTAACTATACCGATTAAGTTTTGTTCTTTTTATATATAAAAAACAATAAACTGTACTTCAATTATTCTTAAAATTTCTAATTTTAAGGCATACAAAATAACTACTAATAAAAAGATTAATTGAAAAAGTAGTCGGGGATCAAATGTAAAATTTTGAATTCTAATCAAGTAACGTCAATTCTGAACACGTGTAGAAGAAAGTTTTTAAATTCATGCATCTATGATACCAAATTTAATACTGTTTTGTTGAAAGAAGGAATTATAGAACCCGCTAAATTGATCCGTTTAATTATTGTTAAGGCCTCACTGTCTTTCAGCTCATTGTTTGGATCTACTTCCTGCTGATACTCTCCACGAGATATTCCATTACTTTCAATCAAAGGATTTCTACTAAACTTAAAAGAGATTTTATCGTCACTAACAATGTAAGTTACCGAGAAGATTAATATAAAAAAATAATTTTTGAAGGACAGAGCATCGAAAATGTAGTTCAATAGTATTCAAACAATAGAAATAATCCTTCAAATTGTAAGAACATAATATACTTCTGTAATTATTAGGATTAACAACGGAAGATTATACAATTATACGTTGATTTGTATAAGCTTCGACCATTACAAGTATCTTTTGATAAGAATTTTATTTTTAAATACGAAAATTAATGGTTGATAACATATTTAAATTTTTACACATTTTTAATGAAGAATATGCACTTTTAATTAATTCTCAACTGAAATATCTAAAAAATGATCATGCAAATTAGTATTTTAGATATTTTGGGTCTCTTTCATTATAAATTTGAAATGGTAAATTGCATAATTTGTAAGAAAACTGTCGCTTAAGTATTATGATGGTTGCGAAAGGTTTCGAAATCAACGTTGATGATCAATGTTTGGAGGAATATTTTAATATTTAATGTAATCGTAACGAAGTAATCCAATTCTGTATAAACTGTAGAAAATTATATAATTAATGCATTCGACAGAACTTTTCGGGAAAATTCTTTAAAATCTAAATCACTGCTTAAGAAGTGATCAAACGGCTTATTAAAATGAGAAATTATTGTTTCTAATATATATAAAAACACCTGATTAAATATAAAATTTAATATTTTATACTATTGTATCTTTTTAATTCATTTATAAGTACATTTTTAGTTACGTTCATTCGAACTTTTACCAGAGAATTACATCACAAAAATGGTCCAATTTAGTTTTTAATCTGAAAAAAAACATAATTGAAACCTTCATAAATATTTATATTTAGTATATTTTCTTAAAAAAAAAAAACAGTTGAATAATGATTAACCCACCTTCGCAATTTCGGTCATCGAGACGAGTTAAAATAATCAGTGTTCCTATCAATAGAAACTCGATAAGTTCTTGTCAATAGAAAGTATTCATTCAATAATTACATGAAAAGCGTTGACAGGAATACGAAATGACGTATTTTGTTAGCACAAACCAGAATGGCGAATGTGATGTAAAGAGACACCTTTAGTTGAATGACCACCTTGAATTCTAATCGAGTCATTTCTTCCTGAAGTATCAATTGTGCCCAAATATTCATTAACACCTGTAAATTTATATTAGGCCATTTTTAAAAATTAAATACATTTTTCATTATCTTTGTCTTTAATTTTTTTTTAATATTTAATTGTTATACAAGCTTTTAAAATAAATTTGATCGTACGGTAAAACTGTATTTTCTTTTTTTTTTCTTTACTTGAAAATTAAAAAATAAATTACATGGGCTGTATTTTATCATAAAAGATAATTACATATTGAAGTGGATTATAAAGATTGACAGATTTATAACCTCATTTATATATCATTAAGATTTCATTTGAACTGATCAAAATAATTGCGCTTTTTTATAGCTTTCATAGAAACCATCTGGTCTGTGTACACATCATAGTGTTTGTGCATAAACGTTCAAACTATCAGCCATCCTTACTAATTACTTACTTTTGCTTGACAACTTGACACTTGTCTTCTTATTCAAACAGTAACGTCACTCCATGCAATTCAAGCACATAGGATATATTATGACGGTTTATAAACGTATGTGAAGTTTTAGAAGTGATTTTTGTAATTAAAAGCAATGATTTTCTGTAAACTTTTCACGCCATTATCTGAAAATACCTCTTCAATTTTATACCTAATTAATTTAGAAACGAATAGAATGGGATATAAACAAATTATACTTAACTATTTATATTTTACTTTATTATTATTATTATTTTTAAACCGAAAATAAATAGAAAATTTGGGAAGATTTTAAATAACATTCATATTTAGGCCTATTAATATTCATAATGTAAAGAATTTTAATTGAAATCTACGTTTGTACATTAAATATTGACTGAACTAGTCTAACAATATACGCGGACTTAAATATACAGATTTATTTATATTAGATGAGACTTATTTAAAAATTATAAATATTTTTTCCTTAATAAAATTCGTTCATTTTTCATTTACATCGAGAGATTTTAATAAATGTATAATGACTTTACACAAGGATAAATTCGCAGGTTAACTAATGCTGGGTGTTTAGAAACATTTTAATATCTTTTGATTAACTTTTAAATTTTCATTTCGAATTTGATTGAAGCAAAGCTTCTTTCTTAATCTTTTAAATATTCATTATAAAATTCAACTTTATGCAAATGATTAAACGATCCACGTAATATAAGCTATATAATTAACACAGAAGAACACACAGTAATACCACGTTTAATTCGAACTTCAAAAAATTAAATTTAGCAGATTATAATTAACAATTATTCATTTTTATCAGTATATTTTTTATACTTTTTTCTTAATATTTATTATTAAATACTAATTATTACATAGTTTAAGTACTTAAATACCAAATAAAAATACTAATGTAAAGTATTAATTTTAAGTTATTACATGGGAAAAATGCTAGATTATTTTAAATATTTTTAAATTAAATAAATTAAAATTTAAGTTTTATATTCGAATTAATATATATTTTAATAAAGTAATTTATTTTTTTATTATATAAAAAACAAATCGATTATGGAGATTTTGAATTGTCTCCAAATTATGACAATTTAAAATTCTATATTTTTCATATGATTAATATAAATTATTTAAAAATAAAAAAAGATTTTAAAATAAATATTACATATTTAAAAAAAAATACTTTTTATTTCTTCATATATAAATTTAACATTTAAAATTCAGTTGATTTGTTCTTATGATAAGTTTTATTCGATTTATATTAAAGTAAATATTATTAAATATAATAAAATTTTATATTTTTATTAATATTAACATTATTTAAAAAGTATCTACATTCAAATTTATTAAAATAAAATGCTTAAATAATAAATTTAATTAAAATATTTACGAAAACTTCTCGTATGTTTTATACAGAAAATAAATTGGTAAAAAAACAAAATTTTCTCTAATTAAATTATTTTAATAAGTTAACATTTGTAAAAATAAACTTGATACGCTCACTTTTTACTATTTTATTTTAAAAATTTAATAGTAACTTTTTAATTTTTATGAAATTTTCTGATGAGATAATTATTTACATGAAATTACATGATCTTATCTTAAAATATTACTTGAAAAATTTATTTATTAAGATATAAATATAGCAAAACCTACACAGAAAATCGCTGCGATCTTAAGAATTTTCTCCCGTTTAGGCAGGTTTAAGATTCCGGTTTACACAAGTTTTACTGTATTTTAAATCTAATTAGACATTGATTAGCTATTATAATGACTTGCTGAAGTACGACGAGAGCGTAATTCTGAAAGAAAATTGAAAAAATAAATTTTAATTAACAATATTAGTTAGGAGAGAGAGCGAAATTAATCGTATTAAAGGTAAAAAGATATGATTTTATTTTTAATATTCTTAAATTTAAATATTAATTTCACTAATTTTTTTAAAGAGAAGAATGATATTTAAATTCTAGAACAAAGTAATTTTCAAGAAAAATTATTATATTATTCATATTATAATTTATAATGAGGATCTAAATATAATAATGTTTAGAATGTAATTATAGATTAATTAATATAATAGAATAATGCGGAGGAAGAAGAGGAAAAAATATGATAGACCTAATTACGTCAGGCTACCAGGAATGAATATAAACACGATTTGAAGTGTCTTATAAATAAATGGTGGGCTTAAATGGTATCCAGGATGTGATTTTTCGTAGAATTTTTGTAGAATTATCTTCAAAAGAGTTTAGAAGAATCGAGCCGATTCGTTACAAGTACTTAGATCAATGGTTTCCGACCTTTTTTCACGTATTGACCCTTTTTAAGAAAAACATTTTTCCATCGACCCCCTTCAATATTATGTACTATATATTATACAATATTATATTACAATAAAACCTATATAAATGGGGAAAAAAATTCTTAGGATAGCAGCAATTTCTGTTAAAAAAAAAAAAAAAAAAAATCTGTTCAAAATGGAAACCTGCTAAACCGGAAAAAATATTTGATACCGTACGAGTCCGGTTTACACAGGTTTCACTGTATATATAAATTTATATATAACAGCTTCCTAATTTTTGTAAAAATGTAGGAAGCTTTTATAATGTGTAAAATTTTTAATATTTGCAAAGATTCGTCGAAACTTTCCTCGATACCGTCAGTGGCGTGTTATAGCTTCACGGACACCTAGGCAAATTCCAATGAGGGTGACCCAAGTATAGTATTGAATTCAGAGGAATTTGGGGGGTATTTTCTTATAAAAGATTGGTTGGTGGGAACCCCAGACAATTGCCCTTTATGTCCATAGGATAACGCGCTACTGAACCCCGATTTAGACTAAATTTATTTAAAGACAACTCTTTAAAATCGAAAAATGCACGTTTATCTACTTATTAAAAAAAAGCCCAAACTCTAAGTAGCCTTGACCTTTCTTTAAACGTATCCTAGCCACTTGTAAAATGCGTAAAATGTTATCCCGTTGTGGATGAAGTTTTCATTTTTGTAATCTTTAAACGCCTTGCTATCGCTGGTTCTTTCTCCTCAATCGTTCTTAACGTGTAAATGGTGCGGAACATCCCCTGAGAATCGAGTCTTAGTAAATTCCACACGTATCGAAGAACGTTCTCATTCAGACAATTTTCATTTAAAGCGCTTAAAAAATAAATAAAGACAATATTTTAAAAGTAAACAACACACTGCACATTGGTATTATTACCGGAACCGTATTACTATTTTTTTTTTTTTTTTTTTTAGTGATTTTTAAATGTTGATTCGGGTTTATTAACTAAATTTAGATGTGTTATTTACAGTTAAAAAACCTGTATAAATCGGACACACAGATTTCACTGGAATTAACTTATTTATGTGACGAATATAACACTTCTATTGGATATAAATATGGCTAATTTAATATATTTATATCTACTTGTCAGCATCTTAAACATGCGCATCGATTTCTACTGACTAAACACATTAGGCCCTATGGCTAATGTTTTCTTTAATTATATTATTAATTTAACTTTTTTAATAGTTAATGGTGGCATTTATATCAATAGAAATGTTTTTAATTTGTATAAATATATAATTTATATCTGTGAACTGAGTTTATTGATATAAATTTTATACTCGAGGCTATGTGAAATTGCTTCTTTCGCACTTTATCATGAAAACTTTATCTTAAAATGTATATAATTTAAGTATTAAAATTATATTTTAGTAGAAACTATATAAAAATATCTATACTTTGATCAATTTAATATTCAAAATTTTTAACATTTTTTTTATCGATTACGATTTAATTATAATTAAAAATCCTTCAGTTTAATTATTTTTAAAATTACATAATCAATTTAATAATAATTTAAAAATTATTAACTTTATACAATTAATTTAAATTGAATTTAATATAAGATTTCAAAGTTCTTTCAAGAAGTGTTTTTCTTAATAAATCAGTTTTGTAATTCTAAAATTGCATAATTAATAAAATTAATTAAAATATCTAATTTTAAAAGGTAACAATTTCAATTTTTATACACATAATTTAAGTTTTATTTACAATTATTTTCAATTATTTTTTAATTCGGTTTTTAACAGGTTGTGATGAAAATCAAATAAAATTATATCATAATTTAGAAGTGTTATTATTATTATTATTGTTCAAAATTCGAATTTAGTAATAATCCATAAATTTTATTATTATTAATCAATGATGATCTGCTTCTTCATCCTCTAATTCCTATATTCATCAACAGATGATTATCCTGGAGTTTCTCAGCTGTTGATTCTGTAATTACTTCTAAACTTCGTTCAGCAATTCTTTGTTTTTTAACCTGTAGAGCCAAGAAATTCTCGAATAATCAATTGAAATCTGCATTAATTCCGAAAATTAAGATTGGCTAACCTGGAAAACAATTCTGACATCATCCAGTTAGCAGACAGTTCTTCTTAAGGAAAACTAATGGAGCAGTTTAAGACCAAATTAACTGGAAAAAATATTAAAATATATTCGAAATTTAAGGATAAATTAAATTACAATTAGTTATATCAGAATGTTAAGTATATTATAGACAGTAAAACCTGTGTAAACCGGACACGCACGGTACCGAATATTTTTTCCGGTTTGGCAGGTTTTACTGTATCATATAATTTAAATATGTTTATTAATTTAGAATCAGGAACTAATGAAATAACTGAAAGAATAAACAATGTCAGTAATATTATATGGTCAATTAATATACACTATAATGTATATTATTTATACTGTATATTAATTGTTCATATATTAATATATTGTATATTATTTATACAGTATAACTGATACTGTATACTTAGTGTTATTAAGATTTGGTGACGAAATAAGCCTTAATTCTTTGTTTAGGATTAAGCACGATACTCGATATGTCCACGTTTCACGTTTTCCAGTCGATGACACACTGTTACCCCCTTATGGATTTGTTAAAAAGACTTAAGATCGTCGCAAATCTAAATCTAAATGTCAGGAAATCATTTTCAAAACTTGAGTAAGGGAACTTTTGATACATTCCGCATTATAAAAAAACGAAACAATGGGGTAAATCAGAGTAAGATGGTGAATAAAAGTTAGTGTGACTGAACCTGTGTTTTCTTATTATACCAGACAACACAACTAACAAAGTAACAGTGTTTTACGAAAAACAGATTTGGAAAAACAAAATGTAATTCTCTGCTAATTCATCATTTCACCTTTAGAAGGTGAACCGTATATAGATGAGCCCTTTACCAGAGCCTACTCTGTTATTTTTGACTGGTTATTCAAGCTTATAAAGTATTATATATACAAGAAACCAAAGTCGTTCGCTAACCTTAAGATTTTCGAGGCTACAGTAAACATAAACATGTAAAACATTCTATTTATTCACCTATTTTTCCAGCAATTGCGCTTAAACATGTACCTGTACACGAACAGCAAGCATGGCTTTCAACTAACACAATAAGTGTAACGTTATCTTTTAGTTTAAACAGTAATTACACGTGTTTATCATCATTTATAATAATTTTTTGGTAAGAATTTCAGGCATGATTACTCATTCTGAGACCTTTATTTATACAGTATTGGCTCACTTATTACATTAAAAAAAAGCCACGAAATTATATAAATATAAATTTTATTTATACAGAAAGAGAACTTATTTGTTATTATTTTAAAAAAATTCTAATTAAATAATAGGCACGCTCATTTTTTTAAATGTGTATAGAAATTAATGAAAAGAATACAATTTTTATTTAAAAATGACAAATGTGATTTTAATTACACAGAATTTTTGCCTGGATAAATTAATAATAAAGAAAACACTCGGATGATATATTTTTATAAAAAGTAAGGTATTTTATTAAAAAATTTTTTTCTCAAAATTAAAATTGGATACACTACAATTCATTTTAAAGTATGAAGAATGAAATAAAATCGAATGATTATTAATTATTGACATTCTAAATATTGTATTCATCAAAATATAATTGAATGTCTGATAGAATCAGTCGATATCTGAATTGATTTGAAGAGATTATAACATATTAAAACTGATATTAATAACAAAAAAAATTTTTTTCAATAAGTTTTACCGCACATAATTAAAATTGAATAAGAAAACTTAAATTTAAGTTAAAATTTATAATTAATTTTAATATATTAAATAAATTCCTAAGAATATTTTAATTTAGATACTCTACTTTTTTACAAGAATGAAATTTATTCGGGTGTTCAAAATTGAAAGCAATAGTAAAGTTTAATAATAATAATAATAATAATAATAATAATAAATGAGCTTAAACTGTTTGCCACGTAAGAAATTTTTAAAGCCTTCAATACCTACACTACAGAAGGCTCAAAACAAGAAAAGGCCCTTTCATTTGTCGCCATTGAATTACTTTTGAGCAACTTTTTGTACAATATTAAAGTTTACTTTAATGACTGGAATTTACTCTTAAACTCTTAAACTGTAAATATTACACAGCTAAACTACTTTATAAACTGTTTACTGTTATTTCCATAAAAGAAATATATGTACAAATAAGATAGAAATTTTCCTTATTTAGAGAGTGATAAATAAAACAATTTATTCTAATATACTTATTATATAATTAAAATTAGATGAATTTTATATTTAACAAGTAGGAAAGATCATAATAATTTCTCAAAATATACAGGATAATTCAATAGTTTTGGCCAAATAATTCACTTTATTGTGCAGTAAAATATGAACTGTATGGGTAATTTAATGCATTCTCTTCATGAAAAACGCATGTTTAATAGGTTTATTACACATGCACGTGCATTACAGCTGTATCCTTTCAGTGTGGAGACTTTTGAATCACCCTACATATGAATTTAAGAATCAAAAATAATAATTTATGGACAGTTAATATTTTTGATTTTATTTTATGTTCATTGTAAATATTTTATGTATTGTAAATATTTTTCCAAACAATTTTTTAAATGTAAAAGAATATAAGTTTAATTCAACATAATTTAAACTGTTCATCTGCTTGTCTGTCCTTCCTTAAGCTCGAGAACGGAATAGCACAAATAAAAGTCGAAACAAGATATGAAAACCTTAGGGACAGGAAGCCCCGATTAACTATATACAAACTTCCGCTACAAACCGGAAGTCATGTGATTTCGATTCAAATATTTTCTCCAGAATGGCGTTACATAGATGACCACAGACTCTTGTTATCGAGAAAAACATGGTATACCGGGCCAAGACACTATTAATTTGAGATGGAGAGCGTATATTTTAAATTAAATAAATTAAAAATACGATAAAGTATTGCAGCCCGGCATTGTGACGATGTCACGATCTAAATATTCACGCTTCATTATATTACTTACATATTACATCGGAAGCGATAAACTTAAATTACCGGTATTCGGGTGCAGACACCGATTATGGACGATTTTATGTCACGAGCATTTCATTTAACGTCATTAGATTTCACGTACCGAGTTGCACGTCATTACTCAGGACACGTGTTATTTGTGATGTCAGAGATTTGTTTGCTAAAGTAAACTTTTATCGCCATTTGAAAGAAATTTGTAGATTTTCGCGAATTTTTCTATAAAATACGATGGAACGGATTCGTGGAAAAATATATAAATATCAAGCCATTATTTATTGTGAAAGCATCGCAATGCCGGGCTGCAATTTTTCGTCACAATGTTCTCAATTTTAGTAGTGTCTTGCCCCTGTACATCATACTTTTCCTGTTAGCGATTGAGTCATGCCGGTCATCTATCTAACTCCTTTCAAGGAAAATTTTTGAATTGAAATAACGTAATTTCCGGTCCGAACTGGAAGTTCGTATATAGTTAATCGGATTCTCCTACCCCTACGCTTTACATATCTGCTTTCGACGCTCAAATATTAAACACTTCAGATATACAAATAGGAAATCTCAGAGTTCTTAGATTTCCTTTTAAATATAAATATATACACTACTGAAACCAGAGCTCAGGATTTTATATAGGGTGGGTTTTTAAAATAAAAAAAAACACATTATTATTATTTATCGTTTCCTCCCTGTAGGGACTAAGAGGGCGTTTTAATTATATCCATTATGGATTCGATCGTGCCAATCGGGTGGTGCGGGATGAGACCCGACATATCCATGGAAAATTTCTCCGATTACTGGCTCGAATTCGAACCCGGATCTTCCAGGGCCGGTGCCTTAATTACCTTGGCAATCCGGCCACCTTTACAATATACAGTAAGTTATAGGTAAGTGAGTAAGACAAATAACACAATGGAGTAAACACAATACAGTAGACTAAGGAGGAAGTGAACGGGTACAAAATAAATATACTCTTATTGTATAGTATACTGTAAATAACTGTTAAATATACTGTTTAATTTTAATTTTTTGATATTTTTTCAAATGGGAGGGCTAAACCCCCTAAAACCTCCCCGTGTACCCTTGTAACTACTGATAATAGGAGAGAATTCGAAAATCAATAAACAAATTTAAGTAAAATGAAATGATTGAAAATTTTTCTATAAGATATGAATTTAGTTTTTAAACTAACTTATTAATATTTTATCATATTAAATGTTTTATTTAGGCCTATTTTATGACATATACGATGCAGATTTTGATAGAAGAATGCAGGAATTTTGTAATCATAATAAAAGCGAATAAAATTATTTTATGGACGAGTTATTACAATACAACATTATATTTAGTCTGGCCAGCTGTAAGTAAAAGAATAATAACTATAATAAATTATTATTAACTTTTTTAACAATTTAAATAAATTGTTAAAAAATTAAACATTTTTCAGTATGTTTTATATGCTATTTTCTATTTTAATTAGCTAAATAGATTAAATTTTAAGAGAAATTTCACGAAATAAATACGATTCACGATAGAATCCAAGAATAAGAAAAACATTATAAAACAATATCGATAGAATTTTTACACATTTGATTTTAAATACATCTTAATACATAAATTGTAAAATTTATATTATTTACTATATTATGTATGTTAATAAATTACACTAATTTACGAGTAATTATTTACTGTGACAGCGTCACAATGCTCTCAATTTTAGTAGTGTCTTGCCCCTGTAAATCATACTTTTCTTGTTAACAATGGAGTCGTGCCGGTCATCTAACTCCGTTCTGGAGAAAATATTTGAATTGAAATCACATCTATCACGTAAATATGGGCCAGTTTCCTGTACTCCTTTCGAGAGACATTTCCTTAGCAGATCGTTCGTGTGTTGCTTTACCGTATCCCACTAAAACCATCAAATATATTAAAATTAGTTTTTTTATTTAGAAACCCATTTAGGATAAAGGAATAATAAATAAATAGGCTAACACGCTAATGAAAGAAAATTGTATAAAAGGCACACAAAATCAGGTAATAATACATCAATGTCTTTAGAAAATTGCATAATTTTTATGTGAAAGATTAGAATCGTGCTGTTACTTTTGAAACGAACTTTAGATAATAGAAGTGTATTTTAAAGTTAATGAATATGTCGTAAGAATTGGTCGAAATTTATAAAAATTCAATGTAAACAAAATTTCTAACAAAAACATTCATTTCTTTTTTATTCGATATACATTTCCTTGCCTTAAGCTACGAATAAAAACTAAAAGTTTTAGTAAAAATAAATACTTATTTAATTAAAATATTTGTTTTTGACTTTACTACAATTTTTTTGTTTCAATTTACATAATACTCCATCGTCATTATACAGTAACAGTTATTTGTTTATTAGATTTTTAAGTTTACATCCATAAATTATTTCTTCCGTGATGTGAAAGAACATTCAAAAATCACAAAATCTGTGGTTCTTAAAATGAAATATAAAAATGAAAAGTCAACATTAAAAATTTAAGAGCCAATCGCCATTAATGTGATTGGCTATGAAATTTTGATATCACATCAATTGATATCGTATGAAATCATAGTTCTATTATTTGTATTTTAATGTCATTTATATTGACAATTAGAATTTCTATAGCCTAAAAATAATTTATTTTTATTTATGACTATTTACACAGGTGTAACGTGTTGGATATTTTTTAATATTACTCAGAAGATTAAAAACTATACAATATAACGTAACGCTGTACTTTTGATAAATTTATATATATAAAGATATATTAAAAACTAGAAAAATATTATAATAACCTATATGCCATGTGAAATCGTATTATATCTTTTTCTAATTCTAAATATATAAGTCAATAATATGCTTAAAAATATTTAAGACGAACTACATTTAACACAACATTTTTTGAGTCATTTTACAATGCCAAACTGAAATTTTTAATTTATTTAATTTAAAATTATTCCAAAAAAAAAACTACTTTAAAAAGAACTCCCTAAATGTTCCAGCAATTTTCGTCATTTTTAAAGTTTATAATCTAAATTAAATTCGAGCTAATTAACAAAATATTAAAATTTACAGCACATTTCTTTTCCTATGCATTTCACAAGCTTTCACCTATTGTAACAAGTGAAATTACTATTTTAGAAATATTAAGTTGTCATTTTATGATAAGTGAAAGCAGTAGATAAACATTTCCATTAGCATCATATATAAATTTTCTTACTTACTTGCGTATGAAATTAAAGAGACTGCAATTTTCAAATTGCAGACCAATAAATTCTCACTGGCTTCCGTCTACCTGTCCTTCCTAAATCTCGAGAAGCGAGTTATATAGATGAAATTCGAGACCGGATATGGAAATATTAGAGGTAGGAGGCCACGATTAAATGTATACGAATTTCGACATGGTCCGGAAGTGACGTGATTTCAATTCAAATATTTTCTCCAAAACGGAGTTTGATAGATGACCGACATGACTCTGTTGTTACCAGGAAAAGTATAATTTACAGGGACAAGACACTACTAAAATTGAGAGCATTGTGAATAATTTTTGCTTGTTTATTTATATATATACATATTTTTATTTATTTATTTATATACGCAAAAGTGTATAATAGATGTTCGATTATCCCGAACGAACAGGAAATATTTAATTTCCGGTTAATCGAGTTTCCGATTAAATCCATTTAACTAAATAAAATTAACAATGAAAATGTTAAAAAAATATTTTAAATTTATTTATCTCATTCATTTAAATTGAGTTATAACTAGGAGCACGAGTGCTTTTTCAGTAATAATAATAAAAAAAAATGTTAATAATTCTTAACAGTTTCGTTATTATTATTTTTTTAAATATATTCCCCAATATAATTAATTTGCATTTTGATTAAACGGGATTAATTCGCTGTTGATTAACTATAACTTGTTAATAAGATCACAGAAAATCGAGAGAGTATTAGTTTTGAATTTAAATCATGTTAGATAAATATAAGCTTCTTCAGATGTTTGAAAATATAAAATTTATTAGTTGGTTAATTTAATTAAAGTCGACCAAAAGAATTTTATTATTTAGAATTAGAACAATGGCAATTTTTATTTTATAAAAACAATTTAATTCTTCCATTTTTGTTTACGTTTAAAGATTAAGAATAAATTTTTTAAAAAGTCGATCGAATTTTTCTCGATTGTTTGTCATATTTAAAATTCTATATTTAGAGAATTTTTATTTATTTATTCGAAAATCCTTTATTTGAAAATAGTTTAAAATTTGTTATTTATGTTTTTAATATTTGAAGATATGTTAGATTATAGACGTTTAAATTTTTAATTTAAAAATAATGTATATAATATTTAATTATTTAAAAATACTTTTTTATTATTATTATTTTACATTAAAATATACTTATAAAAATTGATTTCTTGAATTTTTAGATATTAATTCTTTGCACAAATAATATTAATATATATTGCAAGTATTTTTTCTAATATAATAAGAAATTTTATATTATATTTATTAACTCTATCGAATAAAAGAATTGTTCACGATTTAACGCTAGTTTTCTCGAAATAATACTGTAAAGTCTTTCACGTGTTCAATGTTTATTGATGGGTGATACTCACGTAAACGTTGTTGATACTTTGCTTTAGGATCAATCGAAACACCTCGATAATAGTATTAATAATATCTCTTTGATGAATACTCAAACAACGTGAAATCTGCTACTGTACAGATAAGTATTTTCCATTCATTCATTTCGATAACAGTTAATTCTAGCGATTTAAATGCAGATTTTAAAACAACGGGAAGACAATAACAATACGTTAACTTGAGTGCATTTTTCTACTTTTTAACAAATTAAATATTAACCAATTATTAACAATATTATAATTTAAACAACGGTTTGAAATTCGAAAGAAAGATGAGTATTGTTATTGAGAATGTCCAATGTTGTTATTGGATAGCTGCCCGTGTTAGAAGTTTCGATAGACAGACCAATCATCCATTCAATCTTTAGACACAATTTAGCTTTTCAATAATATAAATTGTTGACTTTAACGTGACTTGATTGAAATATTTAACGTTTAATGTCAGCTATACATTAAATCCATTAAATTAATTCTAGCAATAAGCAAATATCCATGATAAATAATATATAATATTCAGATTATGAGCTAGGAAAAATTGTAGGATTTTTATATGAGCAAAAACACGCATAATTATAATAGTTAATATATAATTACATTTATATATACATGTTGTATATTTTTAATTTACAAAGTAAATATTTTATCCAATTACACATCAACGGAGTGCACGAAATGAATATATCTTAGATGAGGAGAAAAGAAAATCATGTAAACACACTGTGTAAACTAATTACAGTAATAATTAAAATAATTATACGTGTATCTCATACTTTAAGAATACATATATTTGTTTATAATGTTCATTTCTAATTATTTCATAAAGTTAACTAAAGTAAAGCAACTCAGTTTTATATCCAATCTTTACATTTCATTAACTTGTAAGTGTTTACACTTACAATAATTTATGTTGTTGTCAAACAAGAATAAAGACTTTAAATTAATAAAGTAGTGAATAATCCTAGATTAACGTGTATATTATACAACATAACTGAATATATAATAATATTTCAAGATATTTTAATAATTTTATCAGAAAAGTTTAGAACTATAAAGTAATGAAGGAATTAGAGGAAATCTTAGTCAAAAGTCAAAACAAAATATCTTTATTTTCATCTATAATCAGAAACTACACCAGTATAATGAGTCCTATTAAAACCACCGAAAACTTGCTGGTCGCTTGGAGTTTTCCCGTTTTTTTCAAGTATTACTCCGAAATGAGGGTCAGTTTCCCACAGAAGACTTCCCGAGAGGCAGATTGCCCATGTGTTGCCATATCCCATCAAACTAAACCAAACTGTCATGGATTTGGTCATATTCATAATGGAGGAAACCGAATTGAGAGGGACGGATCCAACAAATTTAAAACAGATTACTCATAAAAGTTCCTAATGTTCCCGGTTTGGGCTCTAAATTCGGTCCCTGGAGTGGCAGATTCGTCGTTTGAATTCTCCCAACGAACGTGATTCCCTTTTTATTGAATTTTAATGAGAATTCATTAATGGGTCGGGACTTCAGCCTGTCGTTCTGAGGATTGATATTCGAGTTTTAGTTGGCTCAGAAATTTTCAAGATGGATTTACTTAGATATGTCGAATTTCTCCTCTAGTCGAATCTATGTCGTGCTGCATAAAAAGAATTCTTGTGCCTGCAGGACAGAAATAACTTATAAATAAATTATGAAATACCATATAAACTGTAGACGAAATTTATACAATATTAACCAAATTTTTATTGTATAAATACCGCTTTTATTCCTAAGAATTTCTCTTCAAACCTTACTGATATATCTTGAAAGGCATCGTATTGAGTATTAATTCTTTTTACCTCTAGGTCTTTACTGTTTTACTTTCGTGTTTCTATTAGGGCCTTGTTTATTAACCATTTGGCCACTGGTGGGTCGAAACTCGTAATGGGACAAGGGAAAAAAATCTATATTCACGGGGCAAAAACAATTAAAAACTAAAAAATTATCAGGACCACAACCTGGTTTTTTATTTTATTATTTTGATTGGTGACGTGAAAAATATATTTGCTTATATTATAATCATTGATGCATACGTGAAATAATCAGTTTAGATATATTCAGGAATGTTTTGTCGCCTAAAGTAGTTTCTTCTCCGTCTCATTTTTCGGCAAAGAGACTTGAGTATATTCAAGGCCGACTATAGACAGCCTTGAATATACTCAGGTCTCTTTGCCTACTTTGATTACGTCACACAGAAGGAAGCGGGGGGAACAGGCTCCACTTCCTTCTGTGTGACGTAATCAAATCAAAGTAGTGCAACGAGAGATACGCTTTCCTACTCTTGCCAACTCGTATAAAATTACCAGTACAGAAACTATCGTTTACTGTAATTAATTTTCTGTAATAAAATAAGAAAATACAGCAAGAATGAAGCACACCTATTTTGAAACAATTACTTTTATTTAATTAGTATTTATATTACAACATATGCAATACAATCATCTTACCCTAATCTTATAAATACAAAGTTATTTATGAAATCGCCATATTAAAGTCTATTGATTTTTAGTAATATATCAACTTAATACTATATACTGTATACTTTATTACTGTGGTAACAAATTGACAGTCCGTTTTTTGTTTGCAGTCACAGACCTCTCGTCATAAATCATATCCAATTCTTAAATTTGATTATCAAGTACGATGCAGCATAATTTCTAAATATAGTGAGCTGATTTTTACTTGCTATAAATTGTGATAACTCGATATTATTTTGTTTAAAATAAACCGAGCAATTTCAACAGAAAAAAATGCGCAATCAGTAGATAACCAATGTCGTCCGTCCGTCGGTCCATCTTTCCTTAATCTCGAGCACGGAGTTGAATGAAAGACGATAAGAAATCTTAGAGGCAGGAGGCCCCGAATATATGAACTTCCGATACAAACCGGAAATTGCGTTATTTCAATTCAAAAATTTCCCCCCGAAAGATATTAGATAGATGACCGACACGACTCTATTGTTAAAGGAAACGTGTGATGTACGGGGGCAAACCACTACTGATTTGAGATGGACAGCATATATTTTGAATTAAATAAATTAAAAGTACAATTAAAAATTGCAGCCCGGCATTGAGACGATGTCGTAATAAATAATTGCTCGTTTCATTAATAATATTTCTGATTATTATTATAAAAAAAAATGGAATATTTATTCAGTATCATTTGAATATAAAGGACAATAATGATATTAGCAGATTGTTGTATTGACACTTAAAAACGTAATTAGTGAAACAATGATAAACCATTATGCCACATATAATATAATTACTGCTATTAGTCAAGTAATAAAGTTATCATTTAAGATAAGACCACTTAAATTGTTACATTAACATTTTAAAAAGCCTATAATAAAATATAATATTTTACAACTAATGCAGTTTAATTTAATTTTATTTATTTTATAATTAAAATATTAAGTATAAAATAAATTCCTACCGAAATTTACAACACGCGAATCCTGTTAGAATTATTATAAATATGTAGCTATAAAAGATATATTTTAAATTAAAATTCTGCTATTTTTATATAAAATAAACACAGCAGATCCTCGATTTAACAGACTTTCGGCAATAGTGAGCACACCTTTCCTCCAATTAGTCCGTTAAATCGAGGGCCTACTGTATTGAATTTTGCCTCATGTCTAACTCTAATGATATTATGTCTTTAGATTATTTTATATATTATATTTATAATGCAAACGAAACTAAGCTACTTTACCAGATGTTATCTTTCGTGCTTTTGTTTCGATGAGATAAGAACCGAGATAAAACACGCAATCAATTGCTTACACGTTTTATCTTTACGTTTATAAGGCGGCAAATGTAAAATGAAATTTCTAATAAGAAAAGCAATATACCTGTTGTTTGGAGGTCTTCGAAAGTCAGGAATGGATGTAAGACATTAAGCACAGATGATAGAATTTGAGAGAAGATGCATCATCGAATTGAGGAAAGCAGGTGGTAGTTTCGCCGAACTGCTTGCATCTGGGCTGTTCTGATTCCTGAGAAGGTGTTGGAGGCAATAGATACACGAGGCCATAAGGGTACAAATGCATGACGGGTAGCTCCAGACACAATCGTCTGATCGAAAGACAAGCACGAACAATTGCAACAGCGTCTTTGCCCACTATCCAGATAAAAGAGGAAGAACCCTGGATCTACTAGTGATCCACTGAATACTGATAGTTGGTTTCGGGTTCGCACCTGATAAAGGGTTGCCAAGTAGAGTTCGGGTTTTCTTTACACGTTTAAAACCCAAATAGGAGCGCGAATTTTTCCATGGAAAGTCTTCGCCAGAGGCATCCCCCTTGGCAGATTGCCCATGGTTTGAGTTGCCTTATCTCATAAATCCATTCCCGAACCCTGTCTCTTAATGTATCATTTGCAGGAGACTGGCAGAAGCAAATTTTTATGCACAGTGAATACTAAGCGTCCTACCATTAGTATCCCAATATCGTTGGCTTCGTTTGCCGTGAGAAAGAAGCATGGACTACTACGGAATGGCGGTGTATCTTCTTTATTGATGAATCCGAATTCTGTTTGGAGACTACCGTTTTAGTGTGGAGGACCACTGGTGAATGTTTCAACCCCACTTTTACTGTTAAGTGACATACTGAGCTTATTGCTGGCGTGCTGGTCTAGTGAGCCATTTCGTATGACAGTCGGTAATAGTGTGAGACATTGAAGGCAAAGCAATACGATCAGAAAATCCGCATCCTCGTGTGTTGCCTCTACAGCAGGACTGCAAATAGCTAGATTTTAGCAAGACAATGTTAGGCCGCATACAGCTACGATTTCCAAGAAATGTCTTCGTCATGTTGTCATACTTCTTTGGCCTGATCGGTTTCCACATTTGACGTCCATCGAGCATTTATGGGACTATATGAGACGTCAGCTTCAGTCATGAGTGTGATGAATATCTAAAGCTCCTGATGGATCCAGAGAGCCTATTAAAAAGTCTATTAAAAGAGAGACGAAGGTAGAGAATAGATTTATTTAAGTCGACTATAATATGAACATTTTTAATATAGAAACAGACAGTAGAAATTATACAATTAAATATACAATAAAGTAAAAAAAATAGGTGTACAGTACAACGAACTGGAAAATTCAATAAGTGTACAGAACTTCACCTACAAAATTGCTCCCTGCTTTTAGCTGTGACAAGTCAGCTCCAGAGTCCAGTATTGCAGCAATATTTCTTTTAATGGACAAAATCGAAAGTGAACATAAAATATACTTCCCAATTACTTCTTAAACTCCTACAATCAATTGGTCCTAGACGTCGCTTTTATGTAGGACCGCTTCTATCTGTGGGCAAATCTTAGTCAAAGTTAGGGAATAGTGCTTGTATGCTTTCATGTTCAATCATATCGCCCTATATATCCAGACAATAATAGATCCTACAGTTTGTAGGACTTTTTCTTCTAAGCTACAAGGCACTAAAGATTCCTTTAAATTGTGCAATTGTTACATAGGAAATTGCCCCTTTTGTTGTATGATGTTTTTCACTGTTTAAATCCCTAAAACAAAACAAAAGAAATTAAAAACTGGTTTTCTCAAATTGTTGTTGTTTTTCAGTCTAGATTCTTATATCATAGTGTTATTAGAGTTAACCATAGTTAATTGTGGTTAATTCAAAGGAAATGAATGTTAAAATTAAGATTTTCCAATTAACATCAAACATAGCCTACTATACACATCCAGAGAAAGTGTTACATATAGGAAGTTTAGGTGGACAATTTTTGTGGACCTTAAATGACCTTGAAAATCGGCTTTCGGAAGCTTTTTGGCTTTGAAAAAGGAGCGCTTTTGAGCCATTATATGGATAGTACGCGACAAAATAAACACCTTATATAACAGGTCATATTTTCTTAAACCTGGCGATTTTTAAAGTATCAACCAGTTTCTTCTAAAAATCTGATTTCTCTTTCCTTAAAGTTTCTACGCTGGAAACTAAGTTTACCAGTTTTCGTTCTTTATCTTATCGTATCAGACAGTTGAACAAGAAGGCTTTGAAGAACGAGAAAATTTCTATATAATACATTGTATTTTCAAAGCATACTTTATAAAAGCAGGAGCTACAGTTACGAATGAAATGAATAATCTATCTATCTATATAATTATATAAATTGACATCTAAGTAGCTATTTTATTGTATTTATTCTTTGAAATATACCGAGACTATTAAATTTATTAAATAGGCATAACTTAAAATAAGCATTCAATTAATATTAATAAAATGTTTTTTACCTTAAATTTCATAAACTATAGGTCTATATATATCGAATTTATCCACCAATATTCCTGAATTTTTTAAAAATAAATTATATAATTGAAGATTGTAGTTAAGCATAAATTTGTTTTCTAAATTTGATAAAACTGTGACTCAGAAAATAGTGAAATGTTAGTTATGTAAGCCTGTATATCACTTTGTCTTATCTTTTAAATAATAATAACAATAAATTTTATAACAGATTTCTAAAATCTATATTTATTTCCACTCTTATCTAAATATATAACATTTTGTTTCGAATAAAAATAAAAACTATATCACTGAAATTTAATCATTTTTTCATATTTTACACGTCATATTTTGACGTCAAAAAGTAAGATACATTCTATATAAATATTTAAATATTAATAAATTCATTTTACGACATTTTTAGGATTTTTATTGGTCGATTCGATTTTTTTAATATTTTATTTTTTAATTTTCCAGTAGAAAAAGCATTTAGACTTTGATCTATCTTCTTAGTTTTTAATCTTTGTCATTTGCAGAGTTACATAATGCTGTTCTTCTATTACATAACAACGTTTGCAAGTGATTTATTCCTATTAATTTAATAGGATATAGAAACAAAAATAGCTTTGATTTATAATTAAATTTATATTATTAATTGAATTCATAGTCATTATATAATATAATTTAAATTAGTATTTTCAAGAATATTATATTCATTCTTCACTTGTATTGTTACAGAAGACAATCGTATTTCTTACTCTTATTATACTCTTATTCAATGATAATCTCTAAAAATATAAAGTAGATTTAGAGCTGAGTAGGAGCATAAAACTCTGAAAGCTAAAAAAGAATGTGTGAATCCTCTTTAAAATCCAAAATAATCCAAAAAATATATAAAGTTTGCAAACCCAAATATTTAAAGGTGTATCTGTTAGAACTATAAAAGGTATATATATATATATTTTTTTTTTCAAAAGTAATGAAAATGTCATGAGAATTAGAAGATATTAAAGAATAAAATCTTGAATTTCAATACCCTGACTATATTATAATTTTCTACATTCATAGAAAAAACAGAAAAAGTTATAATTTATATAAATGATTATCAATGTTACAAGAATGGTTTAGAGAAATTGCACACAGATACAATAATTTATATATACAAACATGTGCTGTTTATAACAATAAATGAAAGCAAGAATATAGTTATATAAAAAGTAATCATAACTTACAGTTCTACAATAAATAAATAATAATAAAAAACCTATTCTCTAGAACAAAAAGGCAGTAGCAACAACAAAAAAGACTATCAAGAACAAAAACAATTGCTAAAATAAAATAAAATAAAAAATCAAGATACAACTAAAGACAAATTTTCAGATGATAAATGTATAATATTTCAAATATTTATTTTTAATTTAAATTTAATAATTAATGAATACTGTATAAAAAAATTACAATTACAAAATTAAATAATTAATATTAAATATTTAATCCTTTCAGTTTTAATAACTTAAATTATAACATTTTCTAACATACATAAAAAAAATTTCTTTTTTTAATTACTATACTGAATTAACTTTAAATAAAATTTTCTTAAATAAATATTAATATTTGTCTAATATAACACTAATTAAAATAAACTAATAAATTACTTATATAATCAATAATAAAAAATTAATATTATTATGTTTAATTGTATTATTTTAAAAGAGATTCTTCTTTTAAAATAAGTCCCTGTCAAGAACAAATTAAATCAATTAAATAAAGATATTTCTATGCTTTTTAATACATTGCTGCATTCCATATCATGATAATTGTAACAATGTGTTAACAATTAAAATAATTTTATAAATTAATAGAATTAATTTAACTCTTATTGTAATTTAAAAAATTACAATTTATTAATTACTTTCACTTCTTTTTCATGTTTTTTTTTTTAAATTCATCTTGTCATGTATTTATTTGTGTAAATTTTAAATATATTGTGAGTTTAATTAATAGTTAATGATACAGTGTTTTATAGAGAATCAATAGAAAGAAATTCAAAGTATTTTTATAGTTCTAATCTATGAATTAAATAAGTTATCATGAACCAAAAACTCTTATTATATATACATTAATATCAATAAATTTAAATAATGCATTATGTTTATTAATTGTATTTTTCAAGAATTTTCAATTTTTAAAATAAAATTAAGAAAAAATAAAAACGAATTAATGCTAAATTGTGTTCGGTTCTAATAAAGACGACGATATTATAACGATTTATTCAGTTGTTTAGGATCTTAGCATGTTTAAACAATGCATAATTAACGTTTAAAATTTGATTGTTTGTATTATTTAATCTCAGACATGCAATCAATACATTTAATATATGACCTGAATAAATAGTCATGTGTAATATCATAATAAAGTAAGAAATTTAAGTGTACATTTCCACAAAATCTATCAGAGAATTGTTTTATTTTGAAAAATTATATATGAATGTAATGAAAACTTATTTAAATTATTAATTGGATAATATATAATATTTAATTTATTTTAAATTTAACCAGTTATGAAGAATATCCTGAATGGTTTCTTAAGTTTTTATCTCACAGAAAGACACAGCAGCATTAGAAACACACCAAAAAACAACTGCCACAAAAAACTATTGTGAGACTTTTGGTGTGTTTGTACTGCTGTTTTCAGTCTCTTGGTGAGATGAAAACATATGAAGAATATCCAAAAACAACAGTTTTCTAACTGATTAATTGAAATTTTTAGTATAATTATCTTGTATTAGATGTGTTACTTTTGGCATCTTTTTATTGATTCTCTATCATCATTTTTTTTCAGTTTATTGAAAAACAATGCTGCAAAATATCTACTATTGTTAATTTTAACTTAGTTTTATGCTAGTTATTTTTCATGGTTATTAGATTATAACATTTATTATTCTCTTTCATAATCTTTATTAAGAAATATTTGTTTGTTTTAATAGAATATACAGTAATGTTACATTTAAACAATTATTCATAAATAATAATTTTAACGTGAAGTTAGAAAATTGATTATACTACAAAATATAAATCTTCCTTTATTATTTAATGATATAACATAATTACGTATAGATTATAATGCGGTGGGCATACTGAGTAGCAATCGAGCAATGCATTCGAAATACAAATTACTTACTACAATTTACTAATTTTTAAAATAAAATATCGTTAAAATTTATATAAAAATACAGTCTGGATGCATTTTTTTCTCACGGAGTTGCAGGCTTTAAGCTTGCTGAGTACCAACATACTCCCTAACCTCAAATACACTAGGTAGTAAAATAATATCAATATATGCTGATAAACTGTTAATCGCAAACTAGTAATATCGGTGTATATTCTTTTAACTGGTCTAGTTTGAATGTTCTTCGTTATGAACATCAGCTTAATTAAGGTTATAAAATGACACGAAGAAAACAAAATTACATTAACAAAACCCCGGGGACCGCAAATTAGGAGCTCGCAGGCCGCGGGTTGCTCATGATTGGTGTAGGATAATGCAGTTTAGAGTGGCAGGTAAGGAGTTAAACTAAAATTCTACATCTTTAAATTGTCTAGAGTCGAACATTAAACTCGAGATCTCTTCCAAAACAGATCTCAGATGCTTCAAGCTTTTGGAAAGAGATGGCGAGTTTGAATCAGAAGATGTATACCTATAAATTTCCACTGTCATCCGTCTGTCTGTCCTTCCTTAATCTCAAGAATGGAGTTAGATACACGAGAATCAAGACCAGAGGAAGAAAGCTTGAAGGCGAGAGACGCCGATTAACTATATAATAACTTCCGATACAAACTGAAAGTCACGTTATTTCAATTCAAAATGTTTTCCCTGAACGGAATTAGATAGATGACCGGCACGACTCATTGCTAGCAGGAAAAGTATGATGTACAGGGGCAAGATATTACTAAAAGAATTGAGAATACTGTGATGAAAAATTGCAGCCCAGCATTGCGGCGATGTCTCAATAAATAATTGCTCGTTTATATAATAAGAAATATTTTTACTCTTCCCGGCTCTGTTATTTATAACAGACGGAAGTATGGCGATCGGTTAAAAAACGACCCTCCCAAGATTTTTATATTTTTGCACTCAGAACACATTAAAACGTCGAGAAATGCAAAAAATGGGGGTAATTTCTGTATGTATGGATGTTTGTGTGTGGGGGACACGATTTTCTTCACCCTGTTTGAAGCTTAATAACTCCTGTGTTTTTTGTCGAAAATTTCTGAAATTTTGCAGGAAAAGGTGTATATTACAGAGATTGATGCTATTAAATTTTGGTGGTTAAAGGTGGGATGGAGAGATAAAGAGATGTCATGTGTCAAGATTGGACGTAATAACGATATTCCTCGTTATTAGCATTTATATTATATATATATATATATATATATATATATATATATATTATATATATATATATATATATATATATAATATAAATATTATATATATATATATATAAATATATATATATATATAATATATATATATATATATATAATATTTATAAAACCCATTCCTACTCTGAAAATTAAGCTTTTTGCTATTTTATAATAATTAAATATATAAAATTTTTTGAATAAAATATCATAACAGATGGCGCCACACGCAGCTTTAAATGTTTCCGGGAAAGTTAAGCAATCCGCTGCTGAATTTTTTAAGCTTTGAACTGAAACTCGTATTTATCAACTTGTAACGATATTTTATGACATTCAATGTTTTGTGTTTTGATGTTTTGTAATGTATGTTAGGTTATTCTTTAACGAAACAACTGTTTATATATGAAGACTAATATAAAAATCAATTAATCTTTATATAAACCCAGATAAAAGAATATTTTTCATGCTTTTGTAATTAGCTATGAAACTAAGATTTTATGCTAACGGATAATCAATAATAAGTTATAATGTAATAATATCCACAAAATGTAATTTTAATTGAACAAAATCGTATATGAAAGCTACTATAAATATATATTTTGATACGTTTAAATTCCTTTCGGAACATTGATAGAACCTTTATAATGAATCAAATAAACACATTTATATATCTATTTAATGTAATTTAATTATTAATTTCATTACCTGTGATAAATGATCTGAAATAAATCTGAGACTGTCATTGTAACGAATGTAATTTCAATGCAACACTTAGATTCCAGTATGAATTTTTAAAGACTTACATCTTTCATGGATTTGTTCAAAAATTAAGTTAATTATTTATGTGAAAATACTGCTTAAATTGTCAGTGTTCAAATCTATTAGCACTTATAGAATGGGCTGTTTCTCAGCTGTAGATACCAATAGAAGAAATATAAAAGAATTGCTTTCTTCTGTTGGTACTTCAGCTGTATGCTTTTTTGAATTTAGACGAATAGTTCTTTAATCTATTTTATATCCGTAGGTATGTCGATCACACATAAGTTATTACATTCTTATTCATATATGATGCTATTCATTTTTCTCTCGAAAAACGTTAGTACATCGCAATTCAGGACGTGAACTCAATTTTAAGGCACCTTACAAATATACTGTGTTATTTTCTAATATTGTATTTCATAGTAAAGCAAAGCATGTTTATATGTATATACTCTAAAGTATAAATTGCATATAAAGCTATACTTTGGTAAAAATTCAAAGATTGATTTTGAATGTGATAATTACAGGTTATATAATTTTAAAATTCAATTGCAAGCTTAATAAGGAAAAAAATAAAGATAGATATTGACAAATTTAGATTGAAAGATTACTCAAATTTAGATCAAAACAGTCGTAATTGAAGAAATATTTCAATTGAAATATGATAATTTTTGAGATTTCTTATCTTAGTCGGAGCTGTCGAGAGCTTGTATAGGGCCTGAGGGTGGAGCGGGCTCTTTTTTCTTTTTTTTAAACATTTAATACGATAATAATGCAATAAAAAATATGTAAAATGTTTCTTTATTAATAAAAAGCAATCTTAAAGCTTTTACTTTTTGTTACCGAAAATAACATTTATTTATAGAGGTAGGAACCACTATAAGTTTTCTCCAGGCACAGAGAAAAAAATCTCAGTTTCCTTCTCTCGACGGCCATAATCTTAACATAAAAGTAAATTTAACAAAACCAACAGCTAAAATAATTGTTTTTTATGTTAGAATATACCTTATAAGTGACATGTTATACGTTATAATATTGTATAATTTTTCGTTGATTAAACTTGCTAGTAACACGGGACCAACGAGTCTAGCTATAAGCGGAAAAATAGGATTGTATTGACAGTGTAAAAACTATTTCAGATAAATTTTGTTATTAAAAGTAATCCAATTGTAAACCGGAGGAAGATAAAATACAAAATACGAGAAAACAGTGTCAAGTAAATTATAAAACGTGATTAAAATAATATTTTCATTAAAAAAATTTAATATTTAAAATTTATATGATAAAAAATATTAAACAAAGAAGTAAAGAATTGAGCTTGAAATGTGAGTTTAGCAATTACATTTAAAATTACTGTATAATCATTCCCTTTTTTAAATGGTTTCTGCTAATAGTTAACAGAAAGAATAAGCTAATTTTTTAGTTAAGATTGTTAAATGTGTTGTTTTTATTATTTTGAAATGTATATATATATTTTAATACAAATCATAGTCAGAATATTAGATTTTTTAAGAGAAGATATAAATATAATTTAAGTAGGAGTCGTCCATTAATTACGTGTATAGTTTTTAAGCTACTTTTGACCTCCCTGTTGTGTAATGATGTGCTTTTGGCCAAATCTCCCCTTTAATTACACGTGTACAACAGTTCATGAACCTTCGAGAACTGAAGAACTGATTTTAAAAAGTTCTGTAAATATTTTCTAATTGATAGTTTGTTAAAGTGACTAGTAAATAGGCTTATTAAGATCACATTCACATCCCACTAATATCACTAAAAAGATGTCCACATAGACAATACCTCGACTCCACCCATCCCCCTTGAACTGTACACGTAATTAATAGAAAACCCGTGAAGAATAAAGTTAAATAAACAAAAATATACAAAATTTTATATATTTGCGTTCCAATGATAACGGTTAATTAAATTCGGGCTATAGAATATGCATTTACAGAATGATCTATTTAAGAAAAAATAGATTATTCTATAGATCTAAATAAATGATTTATTAAAAGAAAATTTATAATTTAAAAATATTGTTTGTTTCGACAATAATGTAATCATTTTTAATATATAAATAATATGCAAAATCATCATGTGATCCATACGTCCATGACAAAGAAACTCATAAAAATGTATTGTTTACAGATAAGTTACGTCGGAAAGAATTTTAAAATATTTATATATCTTTTTACTATCTTCGAAAAAAGTAATAAATGCCTAGAAACAAGGCTGCAAAGCATTTTGATTAGTATTAAGAAATGAAAATACAATATTTTGATGTTTTCATAAAGGTTGAATGATTTTTCTTAGTGAGATACGGTGTCCCCATCTCGTGATTAAATTCTGCATTATACATATTATAATTTAATTTCTAACGATCACCCCCCACAAAAAGTACTGTTTCGATTAACTTAAAAATAGATAAAAAGTCATAAATATAATTAAAAACATTCACAATAAAAATTTTTAAAAAATTATATCAATTTAAATGTAACCTTTAAATTAGTGTTAAATAATAACACTGTATATGTGTATAATATATAAATAACATATGTTTTATTTATGTATTATAATATAATAATATAAAATAAAATATATATATATATATATAAATAATAATAATAATAATAATGATAATATGCACGTAAAAATAATAATTAAAATGATCATTTAATTTTATAATTAATTAATTAAAAATTATTTTATTTTTCTTTATTAAAATTCCTTCTTTTTTTATTTAATGTTTTTTAAAATTTAAATTATTTGAAAATTTTCTAAATCGATTTTATTTTTGGAAGATATCCAGGAGGAGATAAAATGGATGAAATTATCTTCGAAATTGTTTCATGAAATAAATTTCAGACATAAACTTGGGACAAATGAATCAAATGAAAGAAAAAGAAAATAATGGTGAACGTTGCTGAAATTTAAACAGTTTTCTTTTTTATATCTTTTACATTTTTTTTTTTTTAAGAATTTTTCAAATCTAATTAGAATATAAAATTAATTAAGCAATCTGTATATTTTAATAACAATTATTTTACTTTATTTATTTCTTTTTGTGATCATTAAGGAGTATAACTGAATCTTTTTTTAAGTTATCAAAAATACTATAAATAATATAATTAAAATTTTCTGCTTGTACAGGATGTTAGCGCAAAAACTAATTTCTACATAAGAATAAAACTAGATTAAATATAGTCTAGAACATATTATATTGTTACTCTATAAACTGTTGTAAAAAATTAAATCGAATATGTATATACATACTGAAGCTAACTATATTCAATTTATAGGTAATTTTCTATCTTTCTGACTGTAAAATAATCTTAAATAGCACAAATGCAAGCTTACAATTTCATTAAATAAATCGTACTTAAGGCTTTTATAATGCAGCAATATAGTAAACATAAATGTGACGTTGATTCAGATACTGTATTTACATATTGTGTACTACATTAAACGATTTTATTTGTTTACAAGATTTCGGAATTATATATTGTTTACACTACGTCTATTTATTATAGCTATATAATTTGATAAAATTAATTATATGTAATTACACTGACCCACATTTATTCCCCTCTATTGCTTAATTTTTGAAAATTTATTCCTCGATATTTTTATCGAAAAAGTTAAATGAATCTAATCATTCAAAACTTGTTTATGGGCGGATTAATTTTCGTAACGAGTCTTTACGATTTATTTATTAATTTTTTCAATTTTTCAAAAGAAGTTTTATAGTGTTTGCGTGGCATTAAATCTCGATTAAAATTCACTACGCAGAGGATAAAACTTTAAAAATTAAATTATTAATGGATTAAATGAAAAATTAATTCTCGAAATGTCTACATTAAACATATAGATATTTCCAAGTTATTATTATTATTAAATTAAATTACACGTATAATTAATTAAATCGTGTATATATATATATTTTTTTTATTTATTTAAAATTTCATACGTCAAATAACGTTAGAAATTTTATATTTTTATGTTCATTGTTAAACAAACTTATTAGATGCGATGTTCCAGCCAACAAATATAAAAAATTCAAGCGGCTGGAAGAAAATCAATATATCATAAAATATTTTAAAAGGAAATAGTCTATTTTATAAATGCTCAGTTTGCAATATTATCGGAAAAATATACAATAAAAATGTTTATGAAATATATAATTGAATATTCTTCGTTAATTTCATTTATATTATAGCATTTTTCTATGTATATTAATTAATATATAATCATTAACTTTAATTATTCATAAATTTAAAAATTAGCAATCCACAAATGATAGTAGAAAGGAGTTTGTTTGTATGTATGTACACATTTGATTAACTTATGACTTAAGTGTTTCATTGTCTTTAAATAAACAATATTCAAAACATTTATTATTTAAACTGTCAATTTAAAACAAATTGTTATTTAATTATATACGTACACTACCACTATAATATATCATGTATTATATAATATTAATAACCCCACTATATATACTTATTCAGCGAGAGTATTGATATAGAAAGATTTAAAATTGTGTAATAGTTTATATTATACTTTAATTTTAGTTAGAAATTTAAAAAATTAATATTTCTCTTCAACTAATTATTTCGAGATAACGAATTTAATATTTATTATTTCTTAAAATTGTAAATAATACAAGCGAGTGCAAATAAAACGAGAGAATTTAATATTAGGAATTAATCATTCACTTCTGAAATGGTCCTTTAATAAAGGATAAATCATTTCCTAATGATTTAAAAGAAAGAAAGAAAAAAGTTGAAATAATAATGTGAATAAACCACAAAATCTGAAGTAAACCTCTCAATAGTTTAATTATATATTATTGAGAAAATATTAAGAAAAGTCTCCGTCAAGAGGTATTGATTTTGATTATTAAAATAATAAATATGTCAAAAATAAATTATATATTTTTTTAAATTAATATTTATAAAGATATCATTATTCTGTTAATCAAAGAAAAAAAATAATTATTTGCTTTTTTATTAGTTGAAAATTTAATTTATATTATTATTATTTACAAAATTGTGTTGTTAATTAAGAATTAAAATACTTTTTGTTTTTTAAAATTATTTTAATGGTAAATTAACTAACAATTTGAATTTCATTTATTTTTGTTGTTTGTGTTTCAAAATCTAAACTTGTTATTTAAAATGGAAAATATCTTTTATCTACATTTAAAATTTAATCTAACAATAAATAAATTTTACGTTTACATTTCTAATTTACTGAGTCCATTGTTAATGCAATTTTGTCTTTCCAGTTTAAGATGTGCAAAATTCATTAGTTATTCACATCAAATCGTTATAAAGTAAATAAATGAGCCATGTTTTCTTTATTATCTCATTGATAACTTCAACAGCGAATGATATCCATTAAATTTCCTGTTATAAAGATAACAAAGTGCATTTTACTAGTAGAATTTTTTAATGGTTCTTTTTTATAAGCTTAAATCCAATGAGAATTTCTTCCAAGCTTTTTTTTGTCTTTATTTTAAAAAAAATAATAAAAAAATTCATCCAGAAATAACTAAAAATAAATTAAATAATGTGATAATGAATACATATTTAATGGTGCTTTAAGTACTATAACTTTTTAAAATTTATTTTCAATAATAATGAACATTCTTTTTTCTAAAAATATATTTATTTTTTAAATTGATTACGTCTGCTTGCCTGCATTAAAATATTTAAAATATTAAGTGTAATTTAAGAAATTTATAGCTTGTTATTTTATATATCTACAGAATAATTGAAGAAATTATTCGATTTTTAAATATTAAAGTATTTTTTTTTACTACGTTTTTACTAGCTAATAAAAAAAGAAATTAAATTAAATATTGTAATATTGGAAACTTATTTGCTTAATAATTAATCAATTAATAAATAATAAAATATTAAGCATAATTTAATTATGAAATTTTATTCATTAATTTCGGTATAAATTTTAATAATTTTAATTAATTATAATAAGTTTTTAGAAATTGTAAGATGTATACAATACATATTTAAATCTGCGCGTGTGTGTAAAGTACGTTGAGGAAAAGGCGTCAACTTCCCCCAAATTCGGGTAAAACCAGAAAAAAAAATATTAGAGAAAGAAAAAGGTTAACGAATTATCAATGGTGTAACATTAAAAATTGGTATTTGTGTATAATTTCGGACAAAGCAACCCCCTCTTCTCCCTTAACCAACGTATCCCAATTAATACATTCACACGTTTAAATGTATAAATTTTGCAAAAATTATTTATACAAGTAATATTTTAGTTACAGAAATTCTTGTTTTAAATATATCTACGACATTCTTTATATATATATATATATATATATATATATATATATAAATATATTGATTCGGTTTTTTACTTCTATAAACTAGGATATTGATGAAATTCGATTCTACATTTTATAAATGAGATACAATTATTATTATTATTATTATTATTTTTTGCGTATTAAAATGACTGCATGCTTTACTTATATGTTTTTAACTGTATTTTATAACTGTATATGTATATATTTTAAATTGTATTATTTGAATCTTACATAATTACTGAAGACTGATTTAAAACTGCGTGTGAAGACTGGCAATTGTAGCAATTATTTTTATCTTAATAATTGTATTTTAAATTGATTTAAAGGCTTTATTCTGCATAACAAATGAATATATATATATATATATATATTTTTTTAAACTTATATTAATGCTGTAGCATTTTAAAAGCTATTTAGCTGTCTATTAAAACCAGTTTAGAGTGAATATAATTAAGCATTTCTCTGTAACCCGCCTTTCTTTCACAATTGCAATGGTGTAAGTCAGTCTAAATCGACTATTAACAGTTTCTAAGCATTTATATTATGCAAATTGATTATAGGAATGGTTTAATAATGTATCATTATCTTCTTTATTTATTCATAAAATAGCTTAGCATGCAACTTAAATGACTTAATAGCATAAAAAAAAGTAATTTTTATAAAAACTATATTTTGTATTTTATTAATAATTTTTCTCTTTTTATTTCGGTGAATAATTGAATAGAATTTAATTCAGTTATAATTAAGAAATGATTTAATTTTAATTAAATTTCGGTAAGAAATATTAATTGATGAACCTAAAAATAATTTACTTTAAAAATTAATTTGGTTAAATGTTAAACAAAAATATACATTTAAAAATCAATATTTTCTACATCAGTATAAATGTTAATATTTTAAATTATTTCTTTACGATAAAAATAATTTTAAAACGAACACTTTTCAAGTAAAAACTGATCGTTTTAAAGTAATTTAAACTCTTTTAAACCGTAAAAAGTACAATTGATTAAAAAAAATTGAGGCATTTTACCAATTTTGAACTGAATAAATGCACTATTTTCGAATAGAATTTTGTAAATGTTCATCTATTTAATTATTAAAAATGCTAATTTCATTTAAAATATTAAAATCTGATCTCTTTTTAAACTATAAATATCAAAATTTAAATTTCAACCCTAAATGCTTTATTATTAGAGTATAATTTGTTCTTTTAATTCTTCTTTTTTTTAAATTTAATTAAAATAATATTACATTATAATTTATAATAAGCAATGAAATTTTAATTCATACCCTTACATAAACTTAACATTAATGCTTTTTATTTAGCTATTATATTATATGAATAATTGTGATTTTTTAAGCGAAAATGTTAATACGCGATCATTATTATTAGAATTAAATGGGCATAACTAAACATTGCATGTAATTTTAATAATAATGATGATAGTTTAAGTCTAATTTACTCAATAACATTAATACAAAACGAGTATTTTTTTTTCTTAGACATAAATCTATATAAATGAGACATAAACAGCGTGTCATTCCAAACATTTATCAACTACTTTCATTGATAAGAATGTGAATATGATCAATCGGTTCCGGAATAATTTGATTTTTAACAGTTCTTTCGAACCATTGCTAATTCGCTTAATGATACCATTGGCCATAAACCTGTTTAAATTCTGTAAAAAAAGGGTACTAAATATTCATTAATCAAACATAAAAATAGCCTCATATTTAAACTATTCGTTAAAACCTGTTCGATTTATTAACACTTCACGAACAATTTGGATTACCTATTCTAAATACATTATTTATTGTAATCCTACTTTTAACAAATGCCACGTATAAATACGGGCATGCTCAAGAATGTGTTAAACTGAATGCAGAATATTCTCTCACTAATTATATGAGAAGAAATTTATGCATGTGCAATTTGAAAGTTGTTTACAAGTCTTTAGGTATTGAAAAATGTTAAGTGTAGTTTCTAAATTACAGCCGCATCTAGATCATATGGAATAGGTTACAGATGTATGAGAAAATTGGGGAAACTTTAAAAAATATATATATTTTATTTTCTGGTTTTATATTAAAGATAAAAAGAACATTCTGTTAAAGAATTCGATAAGAGGAAAGTGTTGTAAATTCTGTCAGAAGCGATGTATTATTCTTCGTCTAAATCAGTATATTGAAAAGCAAGTAGGCCTACGTGCCTCGAACGTTTTTAACAAATAGAGAAAAACTATCGTGTGGCATAGGACAATTCTGTCATTCCAAGTTTATTAATATACGGTATATTCAATGGTGGCATAGGCTAGTAGAGATTTTTCGATGAAGTGTGACACGAATACGATCATTTCAATTCTATACTTTCCCTAAATCCAATAATAAAAAAGAAAAAAAAATCTCTTAAAATTCAAATAGAAATTTTCAGCAAAAAACTGCCGTCATATTTTTTAAAACATTTTATTAAAAGTTTAATAATAATAATTTCCACAATTTAATTACCGAAAAAACTTTAAACTTTAAATTACTCTTAATATTATTTAACATCCTCGACACTATAAAAAGTTTACTAAGAACTAACTATGGGAGATATTAATTAAAAATAATTAGATTTTGCTCAAATTAATAGCATCTAATGCAACGAATGCTATTAAGTTTTTAAATCTCATAATTATTTTTGAAATTTTAACTTACCAAGGAATAAGTAAACGAAGAATAAATAAATTCTATTCTCATTCCTAGATAAAATTTCTGTAAGAAATATAATAAATTAATGCTTTTTTTTTAATAGCATGTACATAAAATATAAGAGAAAAATAAGCTAATATAAGTTTAATCTTTCGAAAAATATAAATAAAACAATAGAGGTTTTTAGAAGAGGCAAAAACGACGAAAATAGAAAATAATCTTAAAGTCAGAAAAAAAAGAATGTTTAATGGTCGGTAACTTTGAAATTTTATATACTTAAGTTTTTAGAAGTTTAGTTCCTGCGTGCCATTAGAAAGATCCGGATTCGAATTCTACTTAAATTCCATCGTCTTTTTATTTTTTTTTGCTTAAGTTGACTGTAGACGGAAAGCGGCGATGAGGAAAAAAAAGAGTTGAAATACAAGTGCTTCTTATCTTCAACGAGTATAACTTTTCATCCCGGGAGCTGTTGGAAATTTCTCAGTGATGAGCTCAAATCTTGCATCGTGCTAATTATACAGAAAAGCAAGAACAGTCAACGAACTATTCATGTTTCAGTCCGTGGTCAGTTCTAACATTAAATTCTGCCTTTCAGACCAAGTTTTACACGTTCTAAATTCGTTTAACTGTAAAAGTAAGGGGGGAAGTGTGTTTGAGTTCATAATTTAACATTTAAAACAGTTTTTATATACGTGACAATCGCGAAATTCCCTTTAACAGCATCGATATTCCTTTAAAATTAAAGAAGATTAATGACTTATCGACTCATTTGCGCTGTTTCTTATGTATACAACTGGAAAATTACTGCCAATTTGGCATTTTTATATATTATATTAATAAAAAAAAACCCTTTACACCTTTATATATTACGTATGTTTTTTTTCGTATTCGAAGATCTGTATGGCTTTTTTAAATAAAGCAATTAATGGAGAAGTAACGAGATTGGTTTCATACATCGTACTCATTACATTCGCGTAAGAAAAATAAAATAAAATCACGAGAAAGGATATTGACCTCCACAAGGAAACAAATAATAGACTTTCGACTACAATATACGAGCGAGCATTTATCAGAACGGATTACAAAACGCTAAAAAAAAAAAAAAAAAAAAAAAACGGCAAAGTGCAAATTAGTAAGCGAATGAATATTGAAAAATATTAAAATTCAAACTTAAAATATTTTTTTTTTTAAATAAATATTGTAATTTTCCACTATAAAAAAACCACAGAATTTAATCTTCAAGGTTGAAAATGCTCTCTTTGTTTTCTTACCTTAAAAAAAATTCTAATAATAAATCTAATTGGGGAAATATTGGACGTAATAGAAATATAAGCTAAGTAATAATGAATTTAATTAATTCTGATATAATTTTAATTATATTTGAATTATTTATATTATTAACTTTCGATTTAAAATCAACCGAACGGCGTTTAAGTCTCCAACCGGTAGACCGCGAGCGTCGAAGTTTGAAGATCGCGGCCAATTAACGGGATGATAATTTACTTCGTTAAACGTTTTTGGTTAAAAAATTTTAATTAAGCCCACGGAATAAAAATACCATATGATAAGTTTAGAATTGATAACTTAATAGAACAGAAGATTCGTTGTATCTGAAAAAAATCGGACATTAAAGAGGCCAGTCTTTCGTATCTGATACGAAAAAAACGCCCCCGGTCATACTTAATCCCACAGGAATTCCCCACAAGACTTATGTAGAAGAGAAATGCCTCGATGTCGTCAAACCGCAGCTCGGACATCTTGTTTAATTCAGGCGCCATATATCCTTTTGGAAGACTTCTTGGGAGTCCTTCCACTCAAAGCAGAAATACGGGTAAGTCGAGCCGTTATTCATCCCTCTCCCCGTCTCCCATGCCATCTAGTGTCGACACTTTTAACTACTACTAACTCTCGGACGTTCGATTAATTTTTCCAGATGTTTATTTTCTTTTTTTTTATTTATAAGCGAATTTATATAATATTTTGTATTATAATAATTCAAAAAATAATCGTATAAAATGTGTATTTTTAGAAAAAAAACAAACAAACGTCATTTATATTATTAGACGCTAGATGGCATTTTGTTTATTAAAAACAAAATAAAATTTAAAAAATGAATATATCAAAATGAGGCTCTTGAAATTATTTTTTAAATAAATGTGCATTTTTTTATTAAAAAAATAGAAAATAATCGAAAAAGTTTAAACCATTTATAAACATCATTATTAATTTAGATAAATTTTATTCTATTTTTAACTCGAAATTATTACGTTATCAATCATTTTTTTTTTTTTAAATTGATTGGCAACAGTTTAACTTATAAATCTCCGATTCGTCTATTTTCCTATGACGTTTCGTAACTATAGAATTTAATTGGTCGATTAGATAATTTAAATTTTAAACATAATTATTACAGTAGATGATGACGCAAATAAATAAAATTAAAGTCGCGACCTAAATTTTCGACCTTAAAACAAAGTTAAGAGACAGCAACAAGACGGACGAGAATTTTTTTTATTATAATACATATATATATATTTTCTTTTTTTTTGGTGGTGTAAAATGTGACCCATTCCGATCCAAAACGTGACTTTGGGTCGATCACATTGAGTTCTCGTGACGTCATCCATTGTTTGCTTTAATTTACATGCAGACCACAAAATACGGCTACATCTACCGAATATCCAAGGATGATGCCTTAGAGAATAGGAAACCCTGTTTTGTCTATGCTTTAAGTAAAACTAGAACAGAAAAATCGCAGACGAATTTCCATCATCTGTTTAAATTTCGTCGTCTCGACATCGAAACTTTTAAACATTAACTCGCTTTGGAGATACGACATTAGCATCATAATAAAATGTCTTCCTAATCAGCCTACGAATTGCTTTCTACTCTTTTGTCATTCAACATTCTTTCCCCGTAGAAATATTTTAATGAAACTCTCTATATGCAAAAGTAGAAAAGTATTTTTAAGGGGTCCCGAAGATTACTTAACTTCGATGGATTTATATAAGTCTGTTGAAAATTTATTTAAATAATTTCTAGTTACTTAGCGTAATTAATAAATTTGTCCCCCTTTTTAAAAACATATTTATCTATCGCTCTTAAGGCGGTAACGTTATCCCGAATCAGAGATTATATCTAGTCGGAAAAAAACTACTAAAAGACTGTGTTTTTTGGGGGGTTCTTCCCCCTACAACTGGAGGGGAGGAGGATGCTGAAGGAAAAAAAATATCCGCCAGAGGGAGTGAGGGAGCAATTCCGTCCCGAAGTAGTTGATATGAGGCCCATTAGGCGAGGGCAACAAACAAAATAACTTTCCCACTTCAAATTCTAAATGATAAAATACTTTTTTCCCCCTCTTCTCATAACTACCCACGTGATATAAAATATCTAAACCCACGATAGAATTTTTTTAAATGAATCATATCTTCCGACGCGTTGGAATATATATATTTTTAAAAGTTTTGCTGTACTCGAATTTATTAAAAAGAATATTGTAAGAGTGGAATATCGGAAATTCCAGTCGTTTCCTTATTCCACGTGTCTGGCGCAGTTGTATCCACGTGCTAGGCCATACAGCAGGTAGATGAACCAGTGGCAACAAAGCTGGTGTCTGTGGTTGTTGAGGATTGGCTGGACGAAGTTGGGGGCTCTCTACTCGTCGGGAATATGTTAGTGTGTGTGGTCATTGTAGCTGACCTTGGTGTCAGTGCGACAATGTGACAAGGGGGAACAATGTCCAATCTCCAAAGGATTTTCTTGATTTCAGTGTGGTGCAGCGGCGTTATCGGTTTGAGGTGGCTGTAAGTAGTTGTTTCACATTTTTTTCCCCCTTCCAAATTTTAGATTTTTTTTTAATTACGATAAATTTTCTTCTTAATGCAGACAGACTGATATATATTTGAACTGTTCATTTTTCTAAAAAAACAAATGTATATAAAAGTGTGCAAATGGTTTGAAACGGATCGTATAAGTGACTTTTATACACTATTAACGCTTATATCAATTCAAAAGTGTCATTTGTTTCGAGCGATTTTTTTTAAATTTCCAAATAAAATTCTGCATATTTTTTATAAAATAAATAAAATATATAACGTCTTGAACATTAAAAACTAACCTAATGTATGTGTCATTTTAATTAATTTTAGATAAGTAAATTACTTGTTTTCATTCGAGTTTTGCGGAAAGAGATTGCACATAAGTGTTCTATGTTATAATTATTGCATAGTTTATCGAAAGAATGGAATTTTACGAAAAATAAACTTTCTTAACTTGTTTAAATTTCGGTACGACAACGAAATAAAATAAACTCACAAGTCTGATTTCACTGTATATTAAAATCTTCTTTATCAGCTCGGATATCATCGTGTTTATGGATCTTATCTAACCCACTAAATAAGGATATTAAACAAATTAAAGTAGATAAAAAGTTATAAATCTCAACGTTATTTTAATGCCAATTAGAAAAATAATTTTATTTAATTTTATATCGATTTTTAACTAAAGAAAAGTGATTTATTCGTATGTTATATTGTACACAAGCAAGCTTGCTGAATTTAATTTACCTTTGCATTCTACGCATATATATATAAAGATTATAATTCGACTGGAAAATTTACACGGAATTCCTAATCCGAATAGAAAATAAGCGTGTTAAGGGGGAAGAAGATGGATGTTGACTCGATCTTTGCAACTTTCCAAAACGATTTTTTCCCTGTTGAGTGAGTTCAGGTTAATCGATGTAGGAGCAGGGATATTCCAGAGACAAGGAGTAAATATAGGAGAGGTCTGAGACCACCAAACGACGTAAAAATTAACAGTCCCCGTCCCTTCTTAGAAGTCGAGTTACCGGCCACTCACGACACTGCGTGTGGCATCTACTACTTGCTGAAAGGCAAATGTTTGATTTGATTCGGATAGGAGAAAAGTTTTCCCGCTGCTTCTACCGAGTAATTAGCTTACAATGGCAATTCGACTACCTTTAGTCAATTATTGGCTATCGGTTTCTTGGCTTTAGCATTCTTTAAATTGTAATACATTCTCCCGAAGGATTTAACATTGCAAAATGTTTATTAGATTTATTCAGTTTTTTTTCCGGTTTCAATTATATATGTAGGCCATATATAATGTTGAATAAAAAAGTACTTTAGAGCAAAGACGAGTTTCATTAATGATTGAACGAATGATTTTGTGCTGTCAAATGTTATTTAAAGAATTTGACGAATTACTTTGGTTGCATAGTTTTAATCGCTGATCGAAAATCGTTTCGACTTTCTTCAAATTTGATGATAATTAATGCTTAACGACTTCTTAAAAGGATTTAAACGTGATCGGAATTGAAACAGTAAAAGTTTCTTTCTCCATTAGGCTTCTAGAATTTACAGTATAAAGTTTTGTTACTCGTCATTTTTATTAAATATTTTCCAAACTAATGCCGCTCCTTACCTAAAAAATTAGGTGGCGCGTTTACGTCCTCCCGTAGAAACCGAATTTTAAACAATTAATTAATTACATCATTTATAAATTGACAATAGGAGTGTGTCGATTTAAAAAATAGCTTCCCAGTAGATAAATCTTATTAGTTCGAGCATTAAGAAAAGTGTATAAAGTCATTAAACAATGTCGGCGAGAGATCAATTTTGAAAATCTTTGTAACATTATCTTTAAGGAACTTATCAAATAACTTTTGATCATCTCATAAATCAAATTTTGTTATCTCTGATCGAAACAATGTTTAAAGTTTGGATAACAATAATATTCAAAGTTTATCTTAATTATAATTATGCTGTTCTGATTGTGATTGGAATTAAAGTCCGATGAGAAATGTCTTCATCCGCACCAGATGAAGATAATTAATGTAGATCTTTTTCTAATTTAGTTGTTGGATGAAATGTGTTGTACTTGACTCGGAGTGCCATCAATTTGGGAAGAATTCTTTCTATTCTGTACTTGATGGACTCGACTCGAACTTTCTGATAAATAGATGTCAGTGAAATGGACGGTTTGATGAAAATAAATCATTCGGGCTCCATTTTGTAAACCAACGATATATCATCCATTTGATTTACTCTCTACTTGCCTGTCAACTGTTTGAATATTGAATCGAATAAAGCTTGCTTTCTGTTAGTATCTCGAGTAAAAAAAAAGTTTCAAAAACAAATCTCATAAGTTTTGAACAAATATATTCAATATAATACCCAAACTTTTCAGATTTATTCGGAATTCTATCGAATAAAACTACTATTTACAAGCCGTTAACAGATACAATTGGGAGAATAAAAAAGTAAGTTTCTATGTCCTTAGAATATAAAAATGATAGAGGGAAATTTTATAACGTAAACAAGTGTTAGAATTATACCGAGAAAAACTATAACCAAAAAATACAAGAAGCAAAGATGTCGTGACATTGGAGAATAATTCACGGCTTCTTCTGTTGTTCTGTTTTATGAAGGCAAACTGATTGCATGGGAAACTTTTCTTCCCTGTTATTAGCACCGAAGCCGCCATTCTTGATGTGAAGTTTAGAGGCGTGCACACGAACGTCACCGACTATTATCTGAATTGTGTTGAGCATCAGTTGTTTTATTAAAAAAATTATATAGTTCTATGATGAATTCACGCAATAAATTCTTCTTAAAAATTAGTTCCGTCTGCTTATTTTTCAATTTATCAATACATTTCTACATTTCTGATTACCTATTCTTTCTTTTAAAAAAAGAGAAAGGACTCTTAACAAGTTTACTTTTAGTCTTATCTACCAGAGGTTGCAGTAACTGTCGCTACTAACTACAGCTTGTACTGAAGTAACATGGCTAATGGCTACGTGCAGTTGCACTCGGGCTATACCGTGTTGCATATTTTAAGTCACAAAATTAGTTTTCTAGCCGAAAAAAACCCTACTTATTAGTAAAAATAACAATCGTCTATTGTTTATTGTCATTCCTTCAGAGTTACTCTACGGGAATTTTTAAATAAAACTAGGAAATGATTATAATCATCGTCTTACATATAACAATGCTCGCCTTAAGAAATCTGTCATGAAGTTTGTAGTCTGGTCGTGATCAGCGTGTTTTTTTTCCTTCCCTTAAACTAGAACATAATAAATTTGTCAAAATTACTTAATAGTCTTTTATATAGTAACTAGAAATTGAGTCTTATTAAGATTAAAACAGTTGTCTTAAAATAATCTCCCCGTAGAACATGACTAGATAATAACATATCAGGATCCACAAAAGATTTAAAAAAAGACTTTCTTCGATCGTAACATTTTTATGATCGATAATTTTAGGTTTTGGAGATTATAAATCATACCTTTTTACCATCGTTTCTGATAGAAACGGAAAAGAATAAGAAAATGATTACGTTAAATCCATTCATTTTCTTTAATTTTTAGATCGCTCCTTCGCTCCACATCGGTTGCGACCATTGATCGAGCCGATCATTGCGATGCTCTAGATGGACTAACTAAACGGCAAATTAAAATTTGCAAGAAAAACGTCGAAGTAATGGAAAGTGTAAAGAAAGGTGCTGAAAATGCCATACACGAATGCCAGTGGCAATTTCAAAATAGAAGATGGAACTGCAGCACGTATAACAGCACCAGGATGTTTGGAAGAGTGCTTAGTGATGGTAAATATATTGTCTTCCAATTTAAACATTCTATTAAAGCCTGGTTATATTCGTAAAGGCCTGGTTTTTTTATATTATTATTATTTTTTCAGGTTTTTAATGGAACTTCTTTAAATATAGATAGATCTGTAAGGTTATTTGTAATAATTTAAAGTTCACAAATCTACAGTGTATTTATTCAAATATCAGTTAATACTATCAAATATTTTTAAAAAAATTCTAATTAAAATAGCATTATTGACTCATTAGATATGAATTTTCTTTAATGGGGATTTTATTTTGTTTCAATTTAAATTAAAAATGCCATTTTAAACTCGAAATTATTTAAAATATTGATACAGAACAGTATAATAAGATAGAGCCTAGCTACAGTAGCATTAATCCTATGTCTAAAATGAATTTACGTGATAAAATATTATGATATTTTTAAGCAAAAATATTTCTTTTAAAATTATATAATTTAGTTCCTATTAGGCCTACTTTTTATTCCTTAAAAAATCTGTTTTCTTTATATTAAAATATAATAAATTATAATCTGTTTTTATTACAAGAATAAATCTATAATTTAAACAAGAAAATATTCTTTAAAATGTAATAAACCTTAATTGTTAGGCCCGTAGTTACTGTATATAATTAAATCATATAAAATAGAGTTAATTAATTGTATTTATACAGTTAAAAAATGTTCAGATAGTTATATTTACACAGTTTAATTAAGCCAAATTCTTAAATTAGCTAATTAAATCCAAAACTTTCCGTTTTCTCCGTCTAACGAGAACAGCTTAAAATTCTATTTATTTTATTTATTTTGTTAATTAACAAAACAAGTTTTACGGCCGATCTGGAGCGATATTTATCACTAGACGATTCTTATTGCCAATTAATAGTAGAATTGGCTGGAAACATGAATACAATAAATCATTTTATCATCAGTTAATTAGAATTTTGCATTTTGAAACACAAAGAATTCGTTTAATTATTACACCAAAAAACCTCCGATTTAGACGAAGATATTCTCGATAATTTGTATTAATTTATAATAATACAAACTTTTCTTAAAGTAGTAAAACGTAAGGAAAGTTTTAGTCGGGTGTAGAGAATGGGAGCTACTGTTAAGAGACGAACTCGAGCGAACCCATGACCGCTTCTCCGAGTGGTTATGGTCAATCACCCATTTAGTAGGCACACCCTGGAATAAGTAAATATAGTGTAATTTTATCCCATAGTTTAAGTGTTAAGCTGTCTCCCAACGACTTAATTTGACTATATTTGACTATATATCGCATTCATGGGGAATACAAATCGAGTTAGTAATGTCGTGTAGGTGTTATGGATGCCCGAGGCGGCACACCTGCTGCTTTGCATATAAAAACAAGCGCATTTACATGATCGTTCAATTTCGACCGTGCCACGATGAAGGACAAAGCTCAATTAGTTACCTCTATTACACAAATAATAATGCTGCCGTACTATTTCGTGCCTCTACTATCAAATGGGTTATTTTTAAAGTTATTTTATATTGGCCTTGGGGGGTCAGCGCCATTTTTTTTAATTCTTTTAATCGTTGTTAGAGATAATTTCTAATCAGTTCTTCGATTAGCATCCGTCCATTAATCATCTCAACAACTTTTGAGCTCCAAATCGAATTTGTGCAGCCATTTTCTTTTTTGTTTTTTACGTTTATTCCTCGGTTACTTTACGAAGTTCGGGGCTTGGCTTCGGTATCGGGAGAGGAAGTTAATTTGATTTTCGTGCGAAATTTTTATCGATAATCTTTATTTTCCGTTAGTTTAGAAATCGAAGCATCTACTGTTTTAGTAACATTATCGAGACGATAAAGAATGCAGAAATTGAAGAATGTAGCAATCATTATCTCTGGAATTCTTGAAAACTGGATGTTTTAGATACGTAGACACCGAAAACTTTGCAAGTTTTGTTTCGGAGTGTGCAACTCTCCACTTCCTACCATTGGACTTTGTAATTCATTAAAGACACGTTTCCTTTTTTTTCTTCTTCCTTCTCTAGAACGTGAATCTAATGGATTATGAGAGTCAACACAGTTAATTGCGATGATACTAGAATTGCCAAAGACGATCGACTCATAAATTATTTATTTACATAATTTTCCTGTATTAATATATATATATATAGAAACATATACCTTCGCTTCATTTTATAGAACTTCTACTGTTACTTATTGCAAAAAGTCTGTATAAACTCGCTCTTTACTTTATATATTTGAAGTTACTTCCATTTCTTTGTTTATATTATATATATTTACTAAACTAAATATTCTATTTCTAACTGAAGTTGTAACAAGTTAGCATTTTTTAAAATTAATGATAATTAGCTAAGTTGAAAACTTTAGTGCCAGAAAAAAAGCGAAGAAAAATGAATACAGAAATGCCAAGAAAAATATTTTACAATGAGATCACCCAGAAAAAAACCCGGTAATTTATCATTAAATAATTTTTACTCTTGAGTAAACCTCAAAAATTGACATTGTTGGAAGGCTTTTTTGTTAATTATACGGTGTAAAGTGTTTCAAAAATGTCCGAATTATCGTATTTTGTATGCAGTCTATAAATATAATATCTTAAAATAGCATTTAATTAGCTATTCGGGGTGTTAAAGTGACATTTGATATCAAGAAATCTTCAATAGGTGCACTGTTGAAAGTCTATTGTCAAGAGTTAGTATTGTACTCGACCGTTGATAAGTGCCAGATAATTAAGTGTAAATATCTTATTTAAATATTAAATAAAGTGAAATTTTTAAAATATTTAAATAAATAAATATATATGTTAAAATTTACAACAAAAAACACGGATAAAGTAGTGCAATTTTTAAAGAAAATTGTTAAACAAGCAAACCTACCATACAGGTTTTCTAAAACAAAGGAAGTACAGTTTAAAAATTATGTTACTAACTAAAATAATAGAAAATTTAAACATTTCGTTTTGTTAAAAAGAAACGAAGTTTATTGTTCTACACGTGTTTTAAATAATAATAAAAAATATCCTGTAATTTGTACAGCGAATGCAATTGGACATTCGGAAGGTTTATTATCTAAAAATGGTCAAAAATGGACATTTTTTTTTGTCTATTAACACGATGCTGTGGGCTAATCCTGCAAGGCGGTGATTATTGACGTCACGGCTCCCACTTAATAACGTAGGTAAAGGATGATCCTTGCCTGACAGGATACTTAAACGTGCTTCACTGTCCTATCCAACATTTAATTTCCTTTAAACGTGATCAGTACTTTTCCTCGTTTTTTTTCTTTTTTACTTTATTTTCCTCTGTCTAAAAAAAATTCGATTGTTTCCTACACAATTTTCATTTGCTATAATTATAAAAAAGCAAAGGAATAATTCATTATTCGTGCTTATTCTGGGAATAAATTTTTATATAAGTCTAATCAAATTAAGCGCTTATCATCGTCTCGAAGATTAAAACATCAAAAGATAATTTTTTTTCCCTCATAGAAAAATGTTATACATAGTTTTTATTTTTGTATGGTAGAATAATCAATTTGATCAAGTATTAATCCCTCGTATAATAGAATAATTAAGTGTAATGCATCTATTTAGTTTTTTCTTCTTTTCGAGCGACGATCTCTCGGTCCAAGACGAATCGTTCTAGTGATTTATCAATCGCTTCGACTAATCAATCAAGCGATGAATCATGATAGGAAATTTAATAAGCCTTCCCGAAACCAGTAGTTTATCAGATAAAAAAGAACTCTTTCTTGATCAATAGTTTTATATTATTAAACGCGCCGGAACTTTTATACAAATGCTAATTTGCATAAATTCAAACGAATGATATTAAACTAGAAACAGCACTTTTTCCATTAATAAAACTCTCTAAATTTTAAATCTTTCTAGCGATAAATGTATTTATAATTTGTATATCGACATCGTGCCTAATTTTGGCGAAACACCCATATATATGTGTATAATTTATATGTTTCTAGTTAATACAGCGTTGTATATTAATCCGTTCCAGCCTTTAAAAAAACTAAGACACGATTTTTTCAGGAGAAGAGATGGATTAATGTGCAAGAAAAAAAAACTTCCCGGGTTAGATACGAGCGAAGAAAAAACTCTCCTCGCTAGACACAATTGAACAATGCGAACTTTTGATAGTTGTGACCACACAAAAAGCTGCCGATGGCCACACTGGAGAAACCTCTTCCATTAAATATTATGTAGTGTTGTAATTACTTTTTTTTAAATAGATAAATCGATAAAATTGATATGGAAAACGTTACAACGTATACATAAATTATAAAAATGTATGCGAGAAATAAAATGAGATGATAATTTTATCATGGTTATTAATTAAACGTGGGAAAGGTTGACGGTGTTCCTTTTTTCATATTATTATTATTTTATTTTAAATAAGTTATTTATTAAATTTGTTGGTAAATATGTATCACTTTAGTAATTTTTGTGCTTTATTCTTAGCCGATTGTCTGTATTAAAATTCGATTTACAGACGAACAAATAAAAAGAATTCAATGCCAGACTGGAGAATTCTCTCGAGGCAGATGTAGTCCAAGTTCAAAACTATATAACAATCAATTTTTGTATCGGGGGAAGGAAAAAAAAGTTAAAATGCCGAGCGAAAATGTTTAGAGCTAGACAATCCAAAAGCAATACCATTACTACTTTTCTTTTTACTTCTATAAAAATAGTTTAATAACCCGAACTCCATTTTTCAATTATACGTGGTTTAAATGGATTTAATAATTAAATTTCGGGAAGATTCATTATATTAAAACGTAGGAATATCATTTAAAAATGGTTTCGTTCGAGCGTGTTGTAGACGATTCGCCAAAGTTCAACACCTTTCGTATCATTTCAAAGTTTACGCAGATCGAATGACTTATCGTCTATTAAAACGTGTAATTAAGAAATAATATTTTTAAATTTGGCGGCATTATTCTATATTTTCTCGTGCTATAAATAATGAAAGCGAAGGAGTGAAGGTTTACGCCGCTCGACAATAAATACGTCTCGGTATAATTTAACTGGTTTTGAAACTTCCATGTTTTAAGTTGTTTTGGGATACTCGGACGATAAATCATTCTATTTTAAAAAATATTCTTTCGCAAGTTGTGTATATATATTCTTTGGAGAGTGCAAACTATGTAAAGGAGTCGGAGTTATATTCTTTAATCCACAAAACCTCCCCTCAAATCGAAATCCCGAGTCATTTATCATGTGCATTGGCAGTTCCACCAAGCTGTTGCCTTGACCGCGGCATTGGTCAATAGTTTGCAACGAATTTGGCACGTGCTAAACGCATTACAGTTTATTTATTTTGGATAATTGCCCTCTTTACAAAAGTAAAAAGGTAAAGAACCATCGTTTATGCCCAGTGTAAACTTAAAATAAAAAAAAACGGGCTTTTTTAAAATTAATACAACGTTAGAATAAAAGATTTTAAGATTACTCATTGTTACGGTGTTGCACGCTTTTAGATTTATAAAAGGGTGCCGTATTAAATCAACTCGACGTCACGACCATTGATTTATTTTGATTCGAAAAAGTCCCAGTTTAAATCCGACTTGCGTAATGATTTTAAAATTGGGATGCCGATCACGCAGAAGGAGAACATACCGCCCCATGGCATCAAGATATATCCTGCTTTACACTGTCAGCACACAGTGATTAGTTAGGAAAGCGAGTCAATTGATTCTTTGGATTGTCTTTCATTCGAAAACCTTGATTTATGTACTTCTTACGAGTACTTGATAAATGGCAGCCCAACTTACCGTTTTGCTTGCCAACGGGAATAAAACCTGTAGATCGGGTGTATAAACTTCTAACGAATTGATTATCGGCAATGTGTATACCGAGTTAAAATAGTCTGGGATCTTTTCTATATTTTAAAATAAATTTATACGATTATTATTATTTTTTAGGGACGAGGGAAGCGGCATTCGTCCACGCCATCACATCGGCAGGCGTTGCTCATGCCGTGACTAGAGCATGCAGTAGTGGATCATTGGAAAGGTGTGGTTGTGATAGAAGCATCCAAAGTCAGATTTCCGAAGGATTTCAGTGGTCTGGATGTTCTGACAACGTAGCTTATGGCACAGCATTTTCTAAAACCTTTGTCGATTCCAGGGATTTACGATCTGCAAGAAGTGGAGCTAATGCACGAGCTCTGATGAATTTGCATAACAATGAAGCTGGCAGAAAGGTGAGGCCCTCAACTTTTATTCAATCGAATCAAAACTATTTCAGTAAGTCTGTGTAGTTATTGTCATGCCAGACTCTCCGTCTACTTCAGGGGATCATTTGCAGGAGAGATGGGGTCCATGTGGTCGGGGCTATAAAACCACCGACAAGAGAGTTCGTTTGGTAAATGTTTATGCCGAACACTTAAAACTGACAGCTATTTGATGGTTTCCGAGGAATTTAGAAGCTTTAAATGGATCTTGCAGGAACAAGGTTTGCTTCCACCTTCTGCCTGTTTTTTTAAACTTTTCTGCTGTTTTCTAAATTTGTATAACGGTTAACGACGTTATACGATCGCCTTTTTTTCGTTTATATTTAGAAACCCCATTCCTTACCGAATAGAAAACTTTTCCGAAATGTTTCTCAACTCACTGTTAATAATCTGATTTGCATGTTCTCATTTACATATTTGAGTCATTTCGCTCTCATCAAACTAACTCAGAATGACTCGTAACAAGATTCTGGTAATTAATTGGATATAAACTTCTCTCATTTGAGTAATATATAAAAGTTTTTGACGCTAGAAACTTTAAAATCAATAAAGTTAATATTACAAATATATTCATTTATTACAAAATTTTTTTAAATCTTAAAATCTTGGAAATAAAACAATTGTAACATTAGACCATTACCAGTTTTCATCCGAGAGAAATATGGAATAACTACTCGCCCGAAAAGGCCGTAATTTACCTGCAGGGGATCATCTTTACCTGTCATCTATCATGAACGAGAACTCTCTCTAACCTGTGTCTGAAAAGGGGTCGCTTCACAACTCTTCACCGACGGAATTCCAACTTTAATGCACTCGCTCCGACTAGTTATGCTCATTTTTTCCCCTTATAAAATGTGAAATTTCTTTTTATTGTCGTTCACTTCCACTAAGTACAGTACAGTAAATACACTTAGTTTATTAACTAAGTGTATTTTTAGAATGAAATGTATACTAATTTATAAAACTGGCTTTTAAATAAGCGCTAAAATCGAGATGGTTCCGTAAGAGTTTTAAAGAAAATAGTTAATGGAAACAGTATAATGTAAAACTTAATGGAGATAGTAAAGAATATGTAAAATATAAGGATATATTTTTTAAATGTTTATATAAGACTTGCATTTAAAATTTATTCTCGAGTGCTTTATAAAATAAGATTAATGATTTATTTTTAAGATAAAGAGAAAGCAATTAAAGTAAAGATTTTAATGTCCACAGGCAATCGAACAGGAAATCAGGCAAGAGTGCAAATGTCACGGAGTTTCTGGTTCCTGCGAAACCAAGACGTGCTGGCGTGCCATGCCTTCCTTTCGCGAAATAGGTGCGGTATTAAAGGAAAAATTCGACGGTGCAACGGAAGTTGAAGCGCGAAAAATAGGAAAAAGAACAGTATTGGTTCCTCTTCATCCTCATTTTAAACCGCACACGGATACAGATCTGGTATATTTGGACATGTCTCCAGATTTTTGCGTCAGAGACGATGGAGTGGGTACTATAGGAACTCACGGACGACCCTGCAATCGTTCCTCGACGGGCATCGACGGATGCGAGTTACTGTGCTGTAGTCGTGGTTATAACAGTAGGATTATGAGAATACGAGAGAGATGCATGTGCAAGTTTTATTGGTGTTGTTACGTCAAGTGTCGAGATTGTGATCGAGATATAGAAATTAATACTTGCCTATAACTGGAGGCTCAATATTTAACATCTGGTCTTAAAGATCAGCTTATTTGTATATATACACGCCTTTTTTTTTCTTTCAGAGAAATGTATATAAGTTATATTTGTGTATATAGATGTGTTATGGTGTATAGATTTGAGCCTGTACCTTTTGACAACCACTAATGTGGATGACTTGCTGTTTATTTATTAAGTTCCTTCTCTTTGGACTGACTAATGTCTGTATTTCATCTTTCATCACCGATTTTCTTGTATAACGTCCCAAATGGTGTTTTTATCCATGGCAGGAATATTAAAAACAGATGTTAATAAAATTTGAAGGCTTCTTTTTTAATTCGCATAAACAAATACATAAACTTATTAATTGATGTTTAAAATTTATATAAATTTAATGTAGACATTTAAAAAAGAAAAAAAAATAGTAAGAACATTTTATAATTATAGAAATATTTTAAATGAATAAAAGTTAGAAATTATTAGATAAATGAGTTTGATTATTTATAGAAGTCTGTTTAATGTCAGTTAATACTGGATAACATCAGTTTAACTTCCTTGTTTTTGATTTGAAGATAGGAAGAAAGAAAAAATAAAATAAAAAGAAAAACATATAGATTGATAAAATTGTTGTGATTTCTCTGGGGATTGCAATCATAAATGAGGGAGACTAGTAGTATAACAAAACGTTTTTCCATTGAGAATCTGTCCACTTGCTGATAAGGAAAGACCATTTAAAAAAGACTATGTTCCAAAGAAACAAAAAATCAATAACAGGTGATCAATGTTGTAAATGGTATGATTGCTCATCAATAACTAGTAGTAATTTTGATTAATGGCATTGTAAATTAATTTTAATATAAGGCAATATTCCAATTAATATATTTAATTTTTTCTTAGTCCCAAAACACTGCATAATTTAACAAGCTATTATTTTATAATTAAAGAAAAATATAAAGTATGACGACACCAGAAATTATTAAAGGTAAAATATATGAAAATTACCAAAATTTGAGTTAAAAAAAATAACCATTATATAATTATCAGGATAGAGGAATATCAGATTTAATAAAAAGATGATATGTAATTATTTAAATATTAAAAATTATTGTTTTTTTCCCTTACTAAGTAAATGTAGAATTAATAAAGCTGACAGTAGATAATTATAGTTATTTTAACACAATATAGATAATTATCACATAAAAACTAAATTGTAAATCTTAACAGACCATAAAATAATTTCTTTTTTTCCATTATTATTGCCTATCAAATTTTTATTTAAAGTTTAGATAGGTCAGAGTTTTCCAACATATAAACTAAATGATTTTCATTACTTTTTTTATACTATGTTCTTAAACTGGTTTGGCTAGTTGAATCTAAAAATTTTATGCTGTTCTTCATTAGAAATTGCTGGCCAAAGCCATAAAAACATCTTAGCAGTCCTTTTTTAACAGGCTTGGTTATGAGTTGCAATTTTCCTTATGAGAAAACATTGAAATAATGGAGTTATACCAATGTATCAAGTAACAATTATAATTTTGGGTAATTTTAATTTGTATATAATTATACGTAACCAAAAATATATATAAATATTATCTCTGATTTTACTCTGAACTATGAATTTAGGAGAGAAAAAAAACAAAAAAACTGAAGCTGAATGAGAATAATGTCTATATTTTATTAAAAAACAATTATTTTTATTTGTTCTGTCGTAAAAATTATTTTTATAAAAAAAAATAATAACTGGAATTATCTAAAACGTTTACATTTCGCCGCATTGCGATATAATTACGGGAATTTTTGGTTTGTTATTGGGTCCGGTTGGAACGTTTTCTATTTTCCTCATGACAAGTAATCCATCAAGTATTCGACCTAAAAAGATTTTATAGTTGGATTTTAATAATTAAATCAAACTTTATTCTTAAATATGTTCTTATTTTATATATATATATCATATTATATAATACAGACAACATTCATTTGTGTAATTAAAGGTTTTCAATATAATATTTTATCAACATATAATTAAATTGATCAATCTATTATTATCTATTAACTATTTTTTTTTCCTTAAAATCAAAAACAACTAAATTCAACTAAGCAAACAACAAAGTTATACTTTATAATCATTAAAAAGTATATTTTAAATATTTGCCCATAGCAATTTGCTAATGATGCTAGAAATGTTATTCAAATTTTAAAAATTCTGGTTCAATGTTTCAAAAAATTCAAATAAAGGTATAATTATTTAAACAAAAGAAATCATGATTATGTTGAATCATTATTTTTCTATATGATTAAATTTATTTTACCGTTAAATTTCAACTTTTAAAATGATAATAATAGTAATTATTTTTATTCATAAAGAAGTTACATATTGAATTTGGTTAATAAGAATGTTTTCTTATTTTGAAAACATTCCATCATCTAAAGACTATTTCAAACTAATGAGAAAATTTTATTCTATAAAATACCTAAATATATTTGTTTCCTAGCACTCATTAATTTATTGTCCAGTATAAACTTCAAAGATATTGTTTATTCTGATAATCAAATACTTTTGTATAGGAAAAAAAATCTCCCAAACATGAATTTGGAAGACAAAAAATTACAAAGCTCACTTTTTATTTTTTAATGCAATCAAAATTATACTATATCAATGCTATTCTGTGCTTATTTGTTAATACTGAATGAATTCTAAAATAATAAACATTCTTCCTTCATTAAATCTATCTTCAAAATATAATCGTAACAGATATGTTTGCATTACTCATTTGTGACTTAAATTAGTATTTAGCATTGGAGTTAGTATTCACTGAAACCCAATGCTATGTACTGTACACTATTATTATCCTACTTAAGATTTAGCTCTCTTAACCCGTTAATCAGGACCGGCTCAGATGTTGGTTTTTTGGGCCTCGGACCAAGGTCCTGTGCTTGTGGGAGCCCCACACTTTCAAATTTCTAAAATATTTGATAATATAAATTTTGTTTTTTGTTATCTTTGTCAAGTATATATAACTATATGTATATAATGTTTGTAAACTATGTTGAATTATATGATTTTTTGGAAAAAACTTCCAGCAATAATTTCTTTCCAAGACTCTGCAAAACCTCCAGCTAGTCCTACTGTTAACTGACCTTTAACTCATCTCATTGTAGCAAATGAATTTGATATTTCTGATCTTAACATTTGGTATAATCAAGGATCTATTTTTAAAAGCTTTCTAATTTATTTTGACCCAACTTTCTAAATTGCTGATGATGTAACAATTAAATTTATAAATTATAAAACTGTAATGTTTAGATAGGTTTAATATAAGTAAAACCAGAGAATAATAAATAAATTGAACTCACCAAAGACAACATGTTTACCATCCAAAAAGTCACATTTAGCACAAGTGATAAAAAATTGACATCCATTTGTATCTTTACCACTGTTTGCCTGAAATATAAAAGTCATAAATGTTAATTATAAAAATTATGACTCAAACTTTACAAAAGAAATCTTAAAAACATGCAGTAAACAAGAATTAGAATAGTATTTCAAATTATTATAATTATTTACAATTAAATTATCAGAAATAAAAAAAAATACTTCAAACTTTGTTCAAGTAATAGCATTCTAACAGATTTAAAAGAATTATTCAAATTAATTTAAATTTTTTAAAAAGTACTGTCTAAAACTCTATTATATGGCTATTTTCTAATCACAGTGCACCTTATAATGCTTTGAAGTTAGTGCGGTGTATTTATAAATTAAAGCTTCATTTATCGGATGGATTTTACTACTTTCTAAATTACAAAACAGATTAATTACTCTGTTTTAAAGGCAATTTTCCTTATATTAATGAATGCATAATCTCTTTAAAATCGTCATATTTTAACATTTTTGAAAATTTCTGCCATTCAATACATTTTATATAACTGGAGAAACAGTCTCCAAGTTATACAAACTGTTGTTAGTTCTATGTTTTATATGTACTGTATATGTTATATATTTATATATTTGAGTTTCATCAATTCATAGTTATTCAATTATTGTTAAACTTTATTATGTTGGAAATAAGAGGTTCTCAAATATGTTAAAAAATAAGATTTTTTCAATTCTTAGACTTAGAATCACCTATTTTATATTATACTTATCTTTCTTACAGATACTGTAAGAAAAATAAGTATAATATAAAATAGGTATAATTTGAATATCTTAATATTTAAGTTTTATTTTTAATCAAAGAATTATATTTACTATCCAAATTTGTATAATGCTTACAATGATTTACAATATGTTTAATATAATAAATGAGGAATGATGAACTGGCAAGTAAAAGCTACTCAGTATTTTGTATTTATATTTATAAACTCAGTTAGCTACCATAATCTATAATAATTATCGATTATGGTAGCTAACTTTATAAATATTTCTGATAAATTCACTTATTAAATGTTCTAGTTTTACTGGATTTAAGGTTGATATTAATTTAATTAATTTCATATATGAGGAAATCACTGCTTTTATTAAGAGAGATTAACAAAATATATCAAAAATTGCAGCTTCTGCAATTGTACAATCTTATAATTTTCTTTATTTATTCTAGATTTATTTTATTGCGGTCTACTTTAGTTTTTTAAATTCTGGTTTTAATTAATCTTATTGATTTGTATCATTTGTTTTACAGTCTTGTTTTCTTGTTCACTGAATAAATATTAAAAAAAAAAAAAAAAAAAACAAAGTACGCATTGAATACATAAATAAAAATGCAAATATTCAATAGCGTAGATAGTAGTACTAAAGACAAATGAATATTTTGGCTTATTGGTTGTTAATCTTTTAATAAAATCATTCTATCTTACACATGTCTAGTGCAATCCTCATCAAATAAAAAGTTATCTAATCTATATTTAAACGTAATTTTTAATTAGAATGGAATACGATCAATTATAATTGTTTATAATTTTGAGAGTTATATTTATTGTCAAATGTTAATTTTATTAAACTGGTAATTTAAATTTTCAAAATATCATTTTAAGACCTGTAGATAGCTATAACAATTGTAGCAATTCATTCAAATTGTTATAATAAATCTCATCTCTTTAAGATGGATATCCTAAACAAAAAAGTCCAGTTTGAATTAATATATTTTATTTTATTGTGTTATAAATTATTGCTCCGATACAGTGGTTTAGATTAATAAATAACTAATAATAAAAAAAATTGTTAACTTTATTTAAATACAATAACGTCAATACCCCTTATACACATTAAATTACAGAAAGCTTGATTTTGAATTTAAAAATCTCTAGAATAATGAGTTGCCAGAGTAAACATACAAATTAAAATGAAATAAAATATCATTAATGTTAACCTACTTTGAACTGACTTCATTGCCAAGCCAATTAAAATTTTTGATTTAATTAATTTCAGTGTTATAATAAAAATTTATAATCAGTCCTTTGTATTCTAATATTAAAAATCATTATTAAACTTAAAAATCAATTTTTTTTTAAAATTCTTAATAAGAAAACACGACTCTTAATTTTTCAAACAAGTATTTGTTTATGAAAATAAATTATTTTTTATCTTAATTTCGAGCTACTGACACTATATTCATTTGATTTACTTACTAAATTATCAAATTTTTACCATTTTAACTTCATATATATGCATAAGGAAAACATAAGTTATTTATTAATAATTTTATTTAATAAACCAAAGTTTAATATATATAATTTTAACATACTAAGATAAATAATTTGTTACTTAAATAAATCAAAGTATAATTATATAATAAATGAAATTGTTTTTCAACATAACATAAATCAAAACAAAATATTAATAACTATGATGAAACATTTTAAACAAATTTGACTTTTGGGTTGGAAGAGTTACAGTTCAAGGATCCTGATGAAATAATATCGGAAAATTATTCCGATATTAAAAAACATTAATGCAAAATTTTCTTGTTTATTTAATTAATTATTATTAATTTATTTTTAAATATTGTTTATAGTCTGATATTAAAAAAAGTCTTTTAAAAAATAATAATAATAAAAAAAAACATTTAAATGTAATAGATGTCTACCATAAAAAGCCAAAAAATATTTGATTAAATTACTGTATAATGAAATACTAAATTACTAATTAATTTAGAAAGATATCTTTAACTTAATTTTGAAAAATTAAATAATATCATAATACAATATTCAAACAAAATATCAAAAAAGTATTTAATTGGATTTTAATTTAAAAGTAGGTAAATTCACTTTTTTCTAATAAACATTTACATAAAAGAATAAACACATTTAGTAAATCTGTAGCCATTTCAGGTTTAACATTTAAATAATATTAAGTAATCCTTTGAATAAATGCATATATATTTTAAGATAATAAACAGAAGTATTTTTAGCAATAGTACAATGAGTTTAAATGTATTCTTAGGATGGTCGGATGGTCGAGATGGCTGAGGTGTCAACCTATGATACTGTGGGACTTGGGATCAAATCCAGGTGAGCAGCTGTCCAGGAATTATTCATGGGTGATTGGTCTCAGATAAATTGGGTCCTGTCCCTCACCCTAAATACCTCTGTTATAGGCCTGACTGAAGAGATGAGTATAGAAGAAGGCCCCCTTAGTGCTCAAAGGGCAGATAGATAATTGAAATTACATAGATTGCATCTTAATAGTATGCATATCAAAAGCTAAACATATACTGATCTTAGGAACATTTTACCTGTTATTGAATAACAATTTAATTCATAATATACAAAACTAATAACTAAACAAAAAAAATAAATAGACTTGCAACAATAGTCTTAATGTGTGTCAAACTTTTAATAATAATAAAAAGGGCATTCAAGTGTTCCAGATATTTACAAAATCTCAACAAAAAATGAAAGTTTATGAATATACTGGCTGTACATTATAATTAGTAAGTAGCAAAATTAAGGATAAATATAATAAATCAAGTAGGAATACAAAACTATTCACTTTTCTCGTTTCTAAGTTGAAAATTAATTTATTAAATAATTTTGATGGTATTATATACTTTCATAAATAAAAATATTGAAGGATTTGCATTTAATTGCATAAAGATTTCCATTGACAAAATATTTTATAAATGTATGTTAAACAGTAAAATTTTTCTCATATATCTTTAGAAAATCAAAAATAATAATGTATTTTGATTTCTTTTTCAGAAAAATATACTATTACTTTGTTTTTTGATAATAGATGTAAATTAAGAAGTTTTTATATTAGTAATTACAAATAAAATTGCCTAATTAAATTATCTTACAACATTGTATAAATTCAATTATGATATTCAAAAGAAGATAATAGAAGATATATTTTATTTATTCATTCTATTAACGTTAGTAATTTTTTTAACTTAGTATTTAGAAAAACTATTTTAAAATTTATTTAAAACACACATATATATTTATTCATGTGTTTTAAATAATTTAATTAGGCAATTTTCTTTGTAATTATTGACATTTTTTAATCTTTAAACACTATCACTTAAAAGTTGTAGATTTAGAACACTATAACAAAACAGAGTAAATATAGTAGTTATCAATTTCTAACTTTTATATCTGTGTAATCAAACTGTTCTTTTTAATTAAAATATTATTCCATATAATTTAATTACAGTAGAGCGTCGAAAAGTGGAACCAATTGGGGACTGGGGTCGTTCCAAGTAGTGATTTTTTCCAATTTCCGATTATGTACGAAAAAATATATTAACCTGTCTGATCAAATTTTTCTTTGTTGCGTGTCGCTTCCTGTTGAATTTTTCTCCGTTGTGTGTCGCTTCGTGTTGAATTTTCGTTGATTTTAAGCCTAACGAAAATTTTTATAATAATAATCGAGGCTATCGTATCGTTAAAAATTATTTCTTTATTTTGTACAAACAAAATAAATATATTGAAGAATATAAAAAACATGAAAATTATACTTTAGAAGTAAATTTAGTATCAAAAACGTTCGATTCAGCACGACACAGTCCGACTGAAAATCGTTCCAGTTTCCGGCCATTTCAATTACCGACGTTCCATTTTTCAACGCTCTACTGTATTGCAAAAACAAACTAGTTTATTAAAAAAATTGCATACTAACAGAGTTATATTTTCAAAAAATAATACATTAGTTTTGCTTGATGTTACCAGGAAAGGTACAAAGCTTTTATATAAAAATTGTCTCATGAGTTAATAAATACATTCATTTTACTTGTTTGTACAATAATACTAATAATCTTTTGTATGTCAGCATCAACATAAAGTAGGATTACCACATGTCCTAATTTATGCAGACACATTCTCATTTTGAGAGTAAAAATTACTGTCCAATTTTTGTGTATTCCCTCTTTTGTCTGCATTTCCAGTGATTGGATGTTTTTTCTTCATTTACGCAGTACCCCCTGCATACAAAATAGAAGATATTCTCTATTGGTAGTAATAGTAATGTAGCATTAAATTTAAAATTTAGAAGTGCTACCCAACCAATTACATCAACAATTGAATAGTATTTATAGTTCCAATATTACATTTTTAGCACTTTTCATGTCCTGCATTTCTATTCTGATCTTCATTAGCACACATTCTAATTTTCAGTTTCACTCTTCACTTATACATGGACAGTACATAGCATTAGTTTTTCTTGTGTGTACTGTTTATAATAATCTACAGTTTATTTATCTAGATTCAGAAAAGCAATTACTTATTTAATGCACAATAGTAAATTGTTAAAAAATATAATAAATACACTTGGGCTCAACAATGATTAAAAAGTGTGGATGACCTTTGCTTTCTGCATATAGGATTTTTACATTCTTTGCTTGAAATTTTGTTTATCATCACATACCAACTATAGTTTACAATGCCTATTTTTTAATAGAGTTCTTTGTTTTTGCAATGAATAGATTTTTAACATAAACTTATTTCTTATATCATTCTAATTGGAAAAGAGAAGCAATTTGACATATGCGTGTTCATAAATTATACAGTACCAGTAATTAAATTTCTATCATCATCATCATCATGGGGTTTTTTCTAGTTTTATTATCATATTCTAAATTTATTTTTATCCTAATTTTTTTTTATCCTGTTCATAAAACTTTCAAATGCTAAATAAAATTTTAAGGATTTTCTGTTTATTTACTCAATAAATATTCATTGAAATTTCCTACAACATTGTATATGTACAATACTCTTAATACATAATTTTATGAACTTTGAAATTTTTGTATTTATCATTAACTTAAAAAAATAAAACAATAAAACCTATTAACATATAATTAATTATATCTGCCTCTAATATATTCAAATATATTCTTCTTTTTTAATTAAAAATGGATATATTTTAATTATATATTTTCATTTTTTATATTTCCAAAAATTACATGTTACTTTTATAAAAAAATAATTATTAGTTTATACTCAACAACAAATTTATATCAATATTTTATTTATATCCAACATTAAAATAAGATTTTTTCAAGATAAGTACAAAAATAACAAATTCGTAATATAATATGGTAATTAATAGATAATTAGCCAAACAAAAACCTCCTGAATTATTAATTAAGCTTCATTTAATGAAACTAGTAAATATTTAGTTAACAATCTGATAGTTTTTGTTGCTTAATTAGTTAATCATAATCAGGTTGTTTATGTTATACATATTCAAATAAATAATGATTTTTACCGATTAAATTGGAAAAAAATTTAACTATAAAAATTTATTGAATAAAAAAAATTAATTACCATTGACAACAGACCAGGTGCATCATGTTTTAATTTGAAATTTTCATCTGGAAATGTACTACCTCCATATATACTTATAACTCCAGTGCCATCACCCTATTTAAAAAAATAAAATATTTTAAAGTTCTAAGATTAGTTATTCATAAAGCTTAATTTTATTTTTAGTTTTTATTTAAATTATTTGAAACTGGTAATACTGGTAAAATCATCCTTTTAAATTTCTAAACTTTCTATAGGTTCTAATACAATGTGTAATTTATTGTCAGATAACCCTGTTACTGATGAATTTGCAAAGTTTGCAACTCTTTTTATGCTTCTTATTATACAGAGTTATTCATAAGTCTATGAAACATTTTAAAAATTTATTATTCATAAATTACACAGATACTACATTTTTTAACATTGATATAAAAGGACATGCCAAGATTTTTTTACATGGGTCACAAATGTTCAATATGTCTACTTTGCTGAGTCAACCAATGCCACAACTACAATGATAGTCATGCAGTTCCTGGAAATTAGAGGGAATGGGGGAAACAAAGACAACAACGAATTAACGAATCTCCATATGGGGTTAAATCCAGTGACTGGAGTGGCCAATGCATGAAAAAATTACCATTTTGTCTGGTGCTTTCTATTTAGCATTGACATATCATTGTGGTGATAGTAATGAGCCAGACAGCCATCTTGTTGAAAGATGTAATCATTACTGTCATTTGATTAGTGCCATATTTGCTACCATTGCTTCCTATCAATAAATCATGGCAAGTATGCACTATTCCTGAAAAATCTTGGAGAGTTTACTGTTATTTTAATGTTAAAAAATATACTCTGTGTTGCATAGTTTATGAATATTAAATTTTTAAAACATTTTGCAGGTGTATGAATAACCTGTATAATATCATTATCTTACTAAATACAATAAGTGGCAAAAAGCATAGAAAGAAATGAACAGCACACTGGTATGCTTAGAATAGTGTAAGCACTTATTAAAAACATATTAATGCATATTCCAAACTGATCTTACAAACATAATTAAAGTAGGTAATTGTTTTATTTGTTTATTGTTTTTGTTACTAACAAAAATATTTTACAATATTATTATTATACAATATGAAGTGTTAAACTATAAAGTAATTCTACTTTGTAATAAAACTATTAGATTTCTGAATCAAAGTTAATGAAAAGTTCTTAATTTTAGTATGCTAAATTATATTAATTCTAAAGTTAATCTAGCAAACAATTGATATGAATATTTTATTAAAATTAAAAATAAACAGCTATACTTTTACTGTATATAATTTTAACATTTGATAAAATGTGAAAGTAAATTTAATTGCTAATTAATATAAAAATAAACATTTTTATAAATTTACTAGCAGGTAAGCCCAGCATTGCTCAGTTAAAAAATAACAACAGCAAAAATTAAGATTATTAGATTATTTTGTACTTCTAACACTTTTATATTATATTATATTATATTATAGTATTTGATTTATATAACTACAAACGTTATCTTACATAAGGGTTTATCACATCAAGTGACCAATCTAACTCATTTTGAAAATTCTTTAAATTGTATACAGTAGAGGAAGAGAATTTTTATAATGTGTTAATTAGGGTGATCATTTAGTGTTATATAAACCCTTATGTAAGATAACCTTTCTAGTTATATAAATCATATACTATAAGAAACATTAAAACAAAAACCATATAAAGAGTTTGGTTAGTTTAGCCTACATTGTCATGTTTATTGCAATACTCAGATGGTACGAAATGGCACAATTTCATTGGTCAGGTACACCATAAAAAACCACTTAAATCATATTTTGATCTCACTGGTAACCTCATATTATGTAATTTTCCTATTTGAATACCGGTGAGCATAATAAGAAAAAGGGACTGTTAAATAGAGGTTGAAGTTAATTCAACCAAAAATAGTTGTTGTCCTCCTCCTGGGAGAGATGATCAATGACTACTAATTAATACTGGTATACTATTAATATTTGAAAAATGATCTGTGTTGGATAAGTTGTGATGGCCCCACATGTGATTGAAGTTCCTAACCTTAATGTCTGAAAGATTTCATACAAAACTTGTTTAAATAAAAATATCTTGTAAAAATGTGAGAATAATTGCTTTTATGTGATCCTGTAAAAAACTGGTGAAACCAGGTTGAAAAAGTAAAACTTAGCAAAAACATCCAAGTAAAAGAAAGTTTTTAAAATTATGGCATAATTTTTTGGAAGTAAATTTGAGAGTAAGACTTAACATGTGAATAAAGTACACATTACACAGACTACATAGTCTATGTAACGTGTCACAGAAAATTTTGAATAAAGCAATGTTGCCATGAAAATAAATAGAAAAAATAGACATCAGCACAGAAAAAGACTTCCAGCTCTACTTTGTGCCTTAAAATCATTGCATGTACTGTGTATTAATTTGGTTGAATGTTAGAGCATCTTTAAGCAGTATCAGTGAAAGAAGTTTGGGGCAATGAGTTTATGAGTTACTAAAGAGATGAAATCAGGGGAGAGGGCAGGATGTCCAGTTTCCTAGTAGTTAAGCATGTCCTCATAAATATTGCATTTATAGAAAAATTATTAGAATTGCTTTGGTTTATTTGGTATGGAAACATAACGTATGAGCAATCTGCCAAGGAGGATGAATCCCAGAAAGACTTTTATGTAAAGCTGGGTCCAAATCAAGCATTACAAAAACAAAGAAACCAAGAAAACTCCACATGGCCATGTGTGAACCCACAACTGACTATCGGTGTTCAGTTCTTTTATCCATTCGATTACTGGAGGGTACTTATTGGGCTGCAATTTGAAGTAGACCTATAAATTCTCACTGTTGTGTGTCTGTTACTGTCCTTTCTTAATCTCAAAAATGGAGTTAGATAGATGAAAGTTGAGACCAGACTTTTAAAGTCTGGTCTCAAAATCAGAAGAGAAAAAGGACCAGATTAACTATATATGAACTCCCAATTTGTACTGCAAATCATGTTATTTCAATTAAAAAATTTTTTGTCAAACGGAGTTAGATACATAACTGGCATGAATCTACAGCTAACAGGAAAAGTATGATGTACAGTACAAGAGCAAAACACTACTATACTGAATGCAGGCAAGTGCTATGTACTGGTACAGTACCTGTTGGAGTAATGGTGTAATGGTGTAATGGCATATCTATTTCACGCTATATCACTGTTGCAGTAATTCAGTGAATATGATGTATATTTTTTTAAATTATATTCTTTTTGTAAGAAGTATATTTAGTTAGTTATTTTGTTAATTTTTTTTCCAATAGATGGTGCTACATGTAAAGCCAGCAATCAAATGTAAACAGAAATTAATCGATATATAGAAATTCAATCAATATTTTCAGTTGGAAATATTTGAACGTAACTGCTGAGTTCCATAGCAATTGGTCAAATGGAACAGGCATGCATAGCAAACAAACAAACAAACATCCCCATTTATATATATATATAACTTGAAATGGATATACAAAAGATATTTTTATAATACATAAAAATATGCTAAAAAATAATATTAAAAATCATTTTAGGAAAAGATTTTTAATATTATTTTTTACCGAGAAAATGAGCCCGGCATTGCTTGGGCAAACAATTTGGATGATTTGGTAAATATTGTACGTTTGGAAATTAAGTTATTACTATCAAAAACAAAAAATCAAATTTAAAATAGTACAGTAGAAGCCGTTCTTCGGGTTAAGCCTTAATCCTCTCCCTCTCCCCCAAGAGGGTGGGGAATTTCGAAAAATCCCTTCTTAGTGTGCATTTTCATGACATACCGTGTACCAAATTTCACCTCTTTAGGTTTAGCGGTTTGCTCTGGGTGATGATGAATCAATCAGTCAGTCAGTCAGGACATGCAATTTTATATATATGTATATATAGATACATAATTTAAACAATCTGTTGATTCAAAATTTCTATATTTTAAATGTTTAAAATACAGAAACTATTTAAATAAAAAGCAAATTTATTATTATTGAATAATAATTAGATGTTTAGGTTTATAGCAATGTAGATTCACTAATGTAATTTCTTATTCTTTAGTGAAAATTCAAATAATAATTTTAATTATGCAAAAATAAATATCAAATTAAAAGAATAAATTCACTTATAAATATATAGTTTATTCATATAAACTGTTGAATACATACATTAACAAAATCTCCACCTTGGATCATAAAATCCTTGATAACTCTAAAAAATAAATATTTTTAAAATAAGACTATTTACAATTATATTTAATTAAAAATATAATACATTAAAATTTATTATATAAATTGTTATATAGAATTAAATTTATATCATAAATAAATAGATATAATTTTTTATTATTAATTAAAAGAAACTTTTAAAATATTTTTTTTTAGAAAGAATTGTCTTAAAGAAAGGAAAGTATTTTTTTTTTAAATTGGATATTTCACATAATTAAAATATTTAATTGAAAATAAATTGGACTTTTAAGCAATTATTTACAGAAATAAATATATAATCTTTACATATATTTAAATCATATGAAAGTAACTGTCTAGTTTATTAATAGTAGAAAATCTAAGGTAAAATAAAATTATTTATTTCAGTAATAGATTAATATGTTCTGTTAATTCAGTTTATGAAATACAGCATGGAGAATTAAGAATTTGCTATCTGTTTTTTCTAGAATTAAACACTTATTCTCTTCCTGGATTATTTATTTTCTGTTTGTATAATCAATCATATTGAAGTTTAAATAAAATATTCACAAAATATTTTCAGGGCAATTCTTTCTTTTTAACAGTATTTGAAATTATATCATCAGATTAACTCAAGATTACTTACTTTACTATAAGAGGGCATTAGCTTAGTATATAATTAAAACTTATATCTTCATTATGAATCAAGATAACACCACAATACCTTTAAAATCCAGTACTACATTAAATCAAATAATGAAAAATATACAGTATATATATTGAAAAATGCTTTAGATCCTAATTAGATCTTCAGATTCAGATCAAAATGTTCTGATCATGAAATGTTTATAAGAACAAGATACAAAATTTAAATTTATTATATAACTACAGTAGAGTAACTAATCATTTATCCGAATCAACTGGGGACTGGGGTTGTTCGGATAACTGATTTTTTGGATAACCGATTATGTATGAAAAAATATATTAACCTATCCCATGTTGAAATTTTTCTCCATTGTGTGTTGCTTTGTGTTGAATTTTCGTTGATTTTAAGCTTAACGAAAATTTTTATAATAATAATCGAGGCTATTGTATTGTTAAAAATTATTTCTTTATTTTGTACAAACAAAATAAATATATTGGAAAATATAAAAACAAAAAAATTATACTTTAGAAGTTAATCTAGTATCAAAAATGTTTGATTCAGCACGACACATCCAACTGGAAAGCTTTCGGTTAACCAACATTTCGGATAAACGACGCTCTACTGTACTATATAATTTATTATAACTAGCAGGTAAGTCCGGCATTGCTTGGGCAAAATGTAACAATAGCGAAGTTTAAGATTATTACATTATAGCCAATCTTACCCATTTTTACTGAATGAAAGAATTAGGTCCCCCTGTTTCCAGACTAATTAGAGAATTTTTAGATGGGTCTAAAAATATGTTTGATTTCATACAAAAATGCAAAAAACCACATCTGCACCTGTAAATCTTGCACATTGCTTTCTCTTAACACTTCCATTGTTAAGGAATACACTTTTTTCATCCCCACATGGTACCCTACTAAAACGCAGTTAAAAATAAAAAATTGCATCTGAAATAGTACAGTAGAAGCTGAGTTTTTTAGGATAAGCCTTAATCCTTTCCCTCTCCCCCACAGGGAAATTTTGAAAAATCCCTCTTAGCGTACATCCTCGTGACGTACCCTATTAAACGCAATCAAAAACACAAAAAACCGCATCTAAAATAGTATAATAGACGCTGAGTTATTCATGGTAAGCCTTAATCGTGTCCCTCTTCCCCGCGGGGAGAATTTTATGTGACATCTATATAATAGTAGGTATGTAAAAACACATGGGTATTCAAATGCAACGTTGTGTCAAAATTTCAAAGCAATTTGTGAAGAACTTTCGGAGATTTAAGATTTTGAACAAACGAACACTTTTTTTCTATAGATTTCCCCTACAGTGTAAAAAAACTATACAAATAATGATATTTACATTAAAATAAACTTTGTTATTAACAAATACAAGAAATAAAAAATTAATAGAATATGCTAAAATCTCAAAATGATACAACTGCATGTTTGTATATTAATTGAATTATCATAAAAATTCTGCCATGCATATGATAGACTTTTTCTTCTTTTAAATTTATGCACATGCCTTTAATGTCACATTTGTGAATTTCAAATGCTTCCAGAGCTCTGAGGTGGTCAGTATAATGGGAACATCAGATTATAGTGGCTTCATTGAGCTTCACCTACACAACTTACTCCATTCATTATGAATGATGTAAGTAAAATCTGTAGGTTACAACTTGCTTCATTCATTCAAAATTTTAAACAATATTTGTTTTACTATTGTAATAGTTATTTAGTATTTTGTGCTAAAATAAAAAGAAAATAAAAAATGAAGTCAAGAAAAAATTTGGCAATGATATCAATAATACAATTTTTGAAAGTACAAATTGTTTAAAAAATTCTCTTTTTGGGAGTAAGCACAAAATTGCTAAATAAAACTTATCACACAGGGACACTATCAGATGAATAAAATTGACTTTATTTTTTACAAAGAAATGGATATGCATTTCAAGCTGTTTGCCCCTCTTCAGTACATATTGTACAATTGTTAAAACTGAAATAATATTTACATGTGACTACTGAAGTATTTAAAACAACAGGGTAAAAGGGAGTTAATTAAAATCGACAAAAATTCAACACGATGCAACACACAACGGAGAAAAATTTCAACGTCAGATAGGTTAATATATTTTTTCGTACATAATCGGTTATCTGAACAACCCCAGTCCCCAATTGATTCGGATAAATGATGCTCTACTGTAGTTATATAATATATTAAAAGCTTCTGTATTACAGTCAGGTGTCTCAATGAAAGTACTGTGGTCTTATTATATGCTTTTACCATGCAGGTTACTGTGGAGAATATACACATTTCAGTTCTAGCCTACAAGTAGTCTATCATAGTTTTTCAAGTAGTCTATTTTATGTCTGTGTGTGAACTTATGCAATAGATATAAACCCAGAATTTTGAGCTACAAATCTTGAGTCAATTTATACACTGACATATATGGTAAGTAAACATTACAGTTATTAAAATAAATTATAAAAATTTATTTATTAACATACCTATGAAAAATTGAGCTTTTATATCCAATTGGAACTCCATCTTTCTTATATTCACCAGTACAAAACTGTCTGATAAAATAACAAATATAATGAAAAATAAGTTTTTATTAAATTAACTTAAATGTATCTGTAATCAATATGTAAAGATAAACATAGAAATTTTTTTATCAAGAAGAATGTTTAATGACACCAGAATATTTAAAATTTTTTTTAATTTATCTTTACTGAATTTAGAATTTGTTTATAAGGAAATTAGTTACAGAATATTGAATTATATTATATTATATTAAAAACAAAAAGCTTTCCATATAAAAACTTACTTATAGAAATATATATATATATATTTCTATAAGTAAGTTTTTTGTTATTGGGCTGTTCGGAAAGTAATTTCATTTTTTCGTGGGGAAAAAAAAACAATTTTCATATATTATATAAATATTTTATTGAAGTATATATTGAGCATTTTGGTCAGATACCTGTTGCCATCTTTCTGGTAGAAGCATGACTCCATGCTCATAAAAGTTTTGATCTTTGCTTACAAAAAAACTGATCCAAGTGATTTTTGACATCCTCATTTGAAGTAAATGTTTTACTGTTTAAAAAATTTTGTAAAGACCCGAACAAGTAATAATCTGAGGATGCCAGATTTGTGAATATGGTGGGTGTGGTAGCACATCCCATGCAAGCTGTAACAGCTTCTGACGAGTTACCAAACTTGTGTGAGATCTGGCATTGTCATGGTGAAACACTACACCTTTTCTGTTTGATGATATCTTTCAATTTGTCCATTTGATGGCAGTACACTTTCAAATCAATTGTGGAATTGTCTGGTAGAAGCTCAAACAAAAGAAAAGAAAAAAAAAAAAAACCCACAATTCCCTTAAAATCCCACCAAAGAGAGCATCTCTTTCTTTAAGAACATATGGAACCCATATATTAAACTTTGAAATGAAACAAAGTCATTTCAAGTGATCATAAATAGTTCAATTTGACAAATTTAATCTCTTAGCAATTTCTTGTGTTGTCATTTGGCGGTTTGCTTCAATCAATACCCTTATTTTGTCTTCATCAGCTTCAACTAGCCTTCCAGAACATGGTGCATCTTCAATATCGAAACTGCCAGAATGAAATTTTGTGAACCAGTTTTGGCATTGTCGTTCTGTTAACACATCTCTCTATACACATCACACAATTTTTTTCTTGCTTGAACACATTTTAATTTTTATTGGTAATAAAAAAGCAAAATATGCCGAAAATGCTGCTTTCAATTTTCCATATTTGATGGGGGACAAAAAAAAAAAAAAAAAAAAAACAAGTGCTCAGGATCAATCAAAACTTTTTACAAATAAGCCTTGAAATGTCAGCTGTCAAAGTGTATAATGACAATATGGTTTAAAATTGGTGAGTAAAAATACAACAAATTCCTCTAATGGTAAAAAAATGAAATTACTTTCCAAACAACCGAATATGTATATATATATATATATATATATTTTTAACAATTAATGATATATATATTATTAATTGTTAAAAATATATAACAGATGATAAATAATGTGATTGATGCTACTTAAATAATAAAATAAATTAAAAATTTTATCTTAATTTTAAAATCATCAAATTTGAATTATAAAAGTTTGAAAAATATATCCCATTGCTCATCTGTGAATAGTGAAAACTTAATAACAGTTCACTTGGCATATAGTATTTACTAAATCATACATGAGTCAAAAGTAACTTAAATATATATATATATATATTTTTTTTTTTTTGACGTAAAAAAAATAGGATTGGAACAAATACGTCATTTTATCACAAGTCTCCATCATATTTAATCAACATCTACCATTGCTTCACTAAGACCTAGATTTCTCAGGAATCTAACAGATTAGATCATCACTTATACATAGCCTGTTTAATTAATATGGGCATCTGGGTTGAGCTTTGTCCAACCAAGTACCTCCTTGTGAAGTCCAAACACATGGTAATTATACAGGACAAATTCAAGTGAATAAGTAAGATGTGGAAGATACTCTAAATGCAGATCTACAATTTTTCTACTGTTACGTGGGCTACGTGAGATGGAAGCTGTCATGATACAGTATACAACAGAATAGTAGATCATGGCGTTTGGATATAATTAGAGGTTTCAAATTAATCTAAAAAAAATCATATGATTTAATTGTGATGACTTTTATATACCTGTTATTTCTCTGTAAGAATTGCATCTGCTGTATTTGTAGGTCTAGGGCAACCGGAATGAGGAGCATCAACTAGATTTGACACCCTATGTTTATATTTCTTGCATCACTTGTATTTTTGCTGAAGCAATTTGCATGCATTTTCATATTGCTTTTTCACTCTGTATAATGAATATTTGCAGGAAATATCTACCCTTACTGTCTGAAAAGCAAATAACCGTGCATATCTCCTCCTTTGAGCATGTTTCCAAAGAAGCAAACCTTTTGGTTCTAGTTTAATGATGCCATATGTCCAATATTACTAATATGCCTATATGCATCTTATGCATGTAGTCACATTGTATATCTGTATGTAAAGGAAAAGATATAACATTTGCATTACTTTAATCAACAGCTCAATTTACATTTTATAGGACCATATTAAAGTTACTTTTTGACTCTGTCCTATACAATATAGTGTATATATATAATATTCTGAAAGAATGTGGAATATATCATGTAATATTAAGATGATAAGATGTATATAACTTGTATTTTATATATTTTAAAAATTTGACATCCAATATTTGTCAATTATGAAAACAAGCCAACAATAACTTTTTACATTCCCAAAATTTCAATAATAGCAATTAATAGGAATTTTAAATATTTTATGAGTTTTATAAATAAATCTTATAACATTTTCTCATCCTAATCAAGATCTTGTGTCTATCCACATTATTTATATAATATTTAATTCCTATCAATTTGAAGACATGCAAGTTAATATTATAAGTTCAAATTCTACAGTTTAGTGTCCCTGAAATATAACAAATGCTGGACCACAATAGTCTGACATTTAATAGAAATTTTCCATGCTTTATGTGGATGATCTCATTCATTCATTAATAATTGTAAAATCAAATAAAAATACTTGCTGGAGAATAAAATTTAAAGAAATGAAACTAATAAATTTTTTTTAAAAATATCTTCAAGGTAATATGTTATAAGTACTTGAAAATATCAAATATCTTTAAATACATATATAACACATTACTGTATAACACAATGTACAATTTCTTTTACCTCAAAATGTTAATTTTTATGATCCTTACTAATCATCAACAATTTTACATAACATAAATAATATTAAAAATCCAAACTATAAATATCTCACCGAACATTTTCAGCTGTTTTTGGTACAACATCAGCAAACAATTCCATCTTCATCCTTCCTACTTCCTACAAAAATAATTTTAATTGATTAAAAAACGTTTACAATAAAAAAATTAACGGAATCAAATACTACAGATTATAGAAATAAATGTGCAGATCTTAATTCTTGGTGATTATCATCATAGAAGCAGAATTTTACATTTTAAAATAAACAAAACATACCATGTTGAACATTTAACTATAAAACACTTATTAATTTATATTTCAACATAAAAACACTTTTGAAATGTATGTTATTGAACAATTAATGAAAAATACTTTATTAATTCTTCTATGAACATAGCTGTTTTGAAACTTTAACTTTACTGAATTTCTATTGACACAGATCTGCTAAACTTTTCTATACATGTTTGGTTTTGTAAGTCAATATACTTTATAAGTCAGTATGAGGGTACACATGACAGTTATTCTCATCCTGCATTGAGCCAATTCTTTTCTTCCAGAACTTTCCAAGTTATTAAAATATTAATTTAATTATGATGATTACACTGAAAATACTGAATAGACTAGGCATAGTGTGCACCCCAAATAACTAAAAAAAAAAAACAAAGTGAATGTTTCTTCAACTTGAGATAGAAGTTCTGAAAATAATAAACTTGATAATGCAGTTAGAAAAACTGTAAGAAGTTTAATTTTGTAATCAATTTTTGTGTTTAAGTTATTTTTAAAATTACTATCCTGATTTTTGTTAATATATTATGCATATTAGTTTATGAAAAATATTTTAATATCATATTTAACAAATATTACCTCGTGCTTCCGGCTCCTTATTATCTTTATAAAATGCTTACTTTTAGATAACCAACTGTTTAAATTTTTCACAAAGGAATGCTTTCGTTTGGTTTTAGGACAGCTTCAGCTTCTTAACATGCACAAATCACTGTTCCAACTGAATTCAAACATTTTTGATGTATCAAACAATAGTATATAAAAAAAATACATTTTTGATATATCGAAAATGTTCAAATTCAGTTGGAATAGTGATTGGTGTACATTAAAAAGTAAAACATTCCTAAAACAGGATGAAAACATTCCTTTGTGAAAAATTTAAACAGTTGGCTACCTGAAAGTAAGCATTTTATAAAGATACCATATTTCTCTGAAAATAAGTCCTAGCATGATTTTTCAGGATGCTCATAAGCCCTACCCATAAAATAAGCCCCAGTTAAGATCATCAGCGAGATGGTTGTATTTAATATATCCATTGCAACCCACGATGGATGTACCGAATTATAAAATGTTATTATTAATATATAATTAAATATAAATAAATATTTTTATTAACCTTAATACTTAAAACAAATGATAATATAAATTATAATTAAGTATAAGTACTTGGGTATTTACCCAAGTGAGCACCTTTGGAAGTAACCTACAAATAAGACCTAATGCACCTTTTGGAGCAAAAGTTAATATAAGGCCCAGTCTTATTTTCAGGGAAACACAATAATATTATAATTAACTCTAAAACACAAAGCATAAAACATTAGTACAGTAATACAAAGCTTCATAAATTTTACAATAATTTACTTTATTAATTAGTTTCATTTCAGAATACCTACTGACAACATTATAACAAATGTATTAAAATATTCTAGTTTTGATACAATTTCAGATGTTAAATTATTATTATAAAATTTATTTACAGCAATTAACACATTGATTTGCATGACGTTGCTTGCAGCATATGTGTGTAGCATACCCCGACTGCAATATGTAGTAGTAAAATAGTTTGTTTTTTCAAACGGTAGATGTGACAGATTGTTATTTCATTTTGAAATGTCAGATTCTCTTTGAAAATGGCAGTTTTCTACAAAGTGCACTCGTGTCTACAATATGTGTGATTCTAGCCTCATCTTTATCCACGGTTTAGTTAGCTCTGCACTTAGACGAATGAAGAAATCATTTCTCTTCACTTACTTCGCATATCCAACAAACGACCAAATATAAATACTATTTCTGCTTCGAGTGCAACAAGACAATTGACTAGCAGATTGCACATAACAGCAACGATTATTTTTTTTCTAATAACTATTTTTCTAGGAATAAGTATACAGTGATACCTCAGTTTTCGTTGACTTTGGTTATTGTCAGTTTCAGTTTTCGTCAATTGTTTTCGTGAAAAATTTGTCTAGGTTTTCATCGGCGTGCTCAAGTGACCTCACTGCTAATTTTGTGAAAACAAAGGGCAACCCACACGTTTTCCAGTGCAGTGTGGCATTATTTCTCATGTGAACATTACCCCGCAATGGTCCACCATTGGCCAACGATTCCGTTCCTTAAACACTGGGAGTTCAGTCGTAGGTTCATGCTTTGCCAGGGTGAGCTGGCCACATGAAGTTTTCTGGGTTTTCTCCACATCTGTAACACCTGAATATGGGCCAGTTATCCTTAAACAGATTTCCTGGAAGGCACTATTTCTCGCGATACAAGCATCATAAACGCATACAGCTACTATTACATGACAATTACGTCCCACTTTACCATGGGGCGATATAGGCTAAAAGCTTGTGTCCAACTAGCTTCTACAAGATAAGACATTACCCCGCGTGTCTAGCCAAACAATTCCATTGCTTTCATCTTAATGCTAATTATCTTATCTTTAATCTTAATGCTTTTGTCTTTATGCTAATTAGTTTTTTATGTTAATTTCTTACTGCTTTTAGTATTTAAAGCTATATTAATTCTCTATAAAATGTGTTTTTGGTATGTATTTCGGAGTGTCTTGAATGAATTAATTGGATTTACATTGATTCCTATGAAAATAATTGCCTCAGTTTTCGTTGGTTTCAGATTTCGTCGATTGTTTTCGGACGAATTATCAACAAAAACCAAGGTATCACTGTATATGATTTTCTGAAGCAGACAGAGGGTACAAACTAAAGAATAACTTGCCTCGATAAAAACGACGACGCTCCGTGTTCTAAGGTTAACTTCCATTATTATATCTATTTAATTAATTTAATCCCACATTGTGTTCATACAGCAGAGAACATCTGAATTTATGTATTTTGGTTAATGTTACCCTAGGTATCGAGATGGCAGCTTGTCTCCGATCCCAGCAATCAGAAGAAAGAAAACAGTGGGGATGCACATTCTAACCTAACCTAACCTATTCTAATAAATTACCATAATTATTAGGTTAGGTTAGAATGTGCGTTCCCACTGTTTTCTTTCTTCTGATTGCTGGGATCGGAGACGAGCCGCCATCTCGATACCTAGGGTAACATTAACCTGTATTTTAAACTCAAAATACTTTTATTTACATTACCCATATTAAGTTATGTAAGAATACATTTAAAACACGTGAAGATCAAACTCGAATAATATATTATTTATCTGTTTGTAGTAAAAATTTAATTTAGTGATTAATAAATTTCTCATAATCTTAATCCATGTAAAACGTTAGGATATTGAGTGATAAAGTGTTTAAATCATCTCATATGTAAATACTCTTAAATTATATCTCACCGTAGTTCCGATTGTAATATCAAAGAAAACAACCGGATTATTTGGATGTCGAAGCTGTTGTTGTAATTGACTCCAAGTCGACATTTCAAATACTTATTTGAAAAACAAATCAGTGAAACCGCGAAAATGTCCTCACACGCAAATTCGAACACATGGCTATTTTTAGCGCCACCTAACGACTAATATTAGACTCAAGATTAAAATTTTAAAAAATTTATAAGATAAATAATAAAAAGTGCGAATAATTTATTAACGTAAAATTATTAGAATTAATTCATACTCCCGACAAGAAAAATTTTTTTTAGAAATGGAGTAGACGAGGGAAATAGATTGATTACGGTACTCCAGATGGAGCCGTAATTGTTTATTTTGACAAAGGCGGTTTGGCCGCCGAAGGAAAGGGGAAGTATTTTCCCCCTTCCTAATTAAATCCCATTCATCGCTTTATTATAACATAAACTAAGTCAAGATGAAAGACGCCAATTTAATGCTGTAAGTTAAAATGTCATGATTTGAAATAATATATATATTTTTCTAAAGTATCTTCAGTAAACAGTTATAGTGTTGAATGTATTGTGTGACGTCATACGTGTTGTAGTGACAAACATCGAAGCATGCGTTCTCACGCGTCGCATGCACTCGTTGCTACAGGTCAACGCGCGATATTCATATCTTTGTTACAAAATCGTTACAATACTCAATATGTGGCAATTTTAATTATTTGTTTTTGGAATTATATCAGGAGTTTCTGCTTATAATGTGAAAATCTGAGTATTTATATGTAATTCTTCGTGGGAAGAAGCCCAATGTTTACGTTTTAGAAGTGGAATTATTCCGAATTAAATCAAAGCGACATTACTTTCCAGTTGGTAAAACTCCTGTCATGTGAGACTGGGCCAAATTTAGACGTGACGACCGTCATGTGTGCGGAATTAGGTCATTTAATAATTTCTGTGTCCTTAAAAATCCAAGTTCTTAAAAAAAAAACCAATCATTTTCAAACAATTTAGGCCATTAAATATATCAGTTTAAGACAATTCAGAATATATATATACATACCTTATTTCTGAATATATAAGTGTATGCTTTTATAGGTGAAAATCAGTACTACATTTCATAAACTTGCTATATTAAAAATTACTTTTATAGTATTGAAAAAATTTAAAAATTTTTAATAATGGTTAATACAGAGATGTCACTGAATAGTTACCATTTTACATTTTATATTGACGTAGCATATTAGACGAAACAATTTCTGCACAATAGTTTGATGAAAGTTATCATTATTTAAAAATAAAATTACAGAAGTATAGAAAATAAAATGTTTATGTAACCCCAAAGAAGAATATATTTAATAAATAAAAACATTTCTATTATTATTATATTCTATTCTATTATTAAATAATTTTCATATTTATTTAATATTTATTAACATTTTTTCATAATTTTATTCTCTGCTGTATTAATGATTTTTTTAGCATATAATTTTAGAATAAATAATCTAAAATTTATTGCATAAATAGCAGTTATAATATTTTACCAATATAACTGCTATACCTGTTTATGCTATTCCTGCCTTAATCAAATCCCATAGTTTTGCTTAATGCAGGATTTGATTAACGCACAAAATTAATTGCGGCAATCCCTTTATAACTGTGGCAGAAGTTTTATTTAATGTGGCCATACCGGTGTCTTTACTTAATGTAGATACCGTATTTGATTAATCCGATTTTGATATAGTGGTAGCTTCGAGGGATATCTATATTTAATAGTAACATTCACAAAACAATTACCTATGTTTTTGGAGATGTAAGAAATGTATTTTAAAATAATTTTGGAGATTTATCATCTTCATCAATAAGTTACAATTAGATACAATAGTTGAAATTATGGGGATACTTTATTTCAATATTAGAAATGTGTGATGTTTGAAAATTAATCTCACAATAATCTATAACACCAGCAATAAATTTTTACATATATTTATTAAATAATTTAAATAATCTGTAAACTTATAAGTATTTATATTACTCAGTATTTTATTCAACTTTTGGAAATTATTAAGAATGAATAAATTTTATTCATTTATGCTTGCTAAACATTTTCATTACAGACAAAAGATAAATCAAATTTGTTTCAAATAAGTTATAATGTGAAGTGGATTTTATTTTATTAATATGGTAAATCCCTGTCAATTTGGACTTCAAATAACTTAGACAAATTTGTTTGAAAAATTGTACAATAATCTAAAATTTCTTGACAACAGAAGAAAAATTATAATTATGGAGTGTCTTTGATATCCAGGAGTCTTTGCAATCCTGTGCATTATATTACTGTAGTCAGTAAATTACTAAAGGCTGTATATTGCTGTATACTGTACCGGTCATAAAATATTTTGAGCTCATTACATCACCAACTGCCGTAAATAATCGGGCTATGTAATGTAATGGATGTAATGGATTAATATTATCGAGTTTAATGAGTGTTTACTTGTATATTTTGAGCTCATTTTCTGTAATAATAAATTCAGTAGTATGACTTACTAAAGCTTAGTAAAACTTAGTAAAGCTGTGTAAAGCTGATCATAATAAATTACTGTTGTAATAAAGGCAGGGTGTGGCCGCGGAGTAAAGTAAAAAGGGAACTGCTTGGTTAGAACACAGTTTAATCTAGGCTGTGTAGAGTACACATACCAAAAAATGAAAGGAGATAAGGTACAAAGTACAAGAATCTTTTTATATAAACAAAGGTCTAGATGTCACCTGGAATGTCCCTAGGAGAGTGTCACCAACAATTACTGTACTGTATATTCATCTTCTTGTGTTCCATGTCATCAGAGAAAACACCCACTAACTTAGACAACCTCCACCCTCTATTAGTCTGAGTTAATGTGGGTTTACTGTATTACAGATTAATTGACTAAAAATGTCTTATTTGATATATTATCACAGAAGGGATGATACGAATTTATCTGTTTAAAGACTTTTTTCACTGATACAATAGCAATGTTTTGATGAGTTTTAAATAATCCAAGTCAGTGTTTCTCAACTGGGAGACTAGAACAAACTAGGGAAGCCACAGTCAAAATAAAATATTAAAATTATACAAAAATGATTAAACTTCAATAAGTAAATTATTAGAGAAATGTCTGTAAAGTATTACATGACTGCAGTTGATAAAGAAAAGATTCCCAAGGAACAGCATTGTTGTAAAAAGTTCAACTTAGCATTAGTGCAGCACTAGTTTTTGATATTGTTTGGCCATCACAGCCATAATTCAAAAAACAACAACAGTTTACTGGTTAATATTGATAAAACTTTTAAATCAATAGCCAAAAACTGTCATGTATCCTCCAATAAGCAGAGGCAATGTAGAAGTTCTGAACTGTATTAAAATATTTTAAAATAAAATACAAAAGTAAATTTGATAGGAAATTTTCAACCTAAAATGTTTCGTTTGTTATCATACAACGTACATTTGTTTCTTGTGCAAGATTCTACATGTCTTCATTTATGTGTATGCAAAGCATGTATTTTCATATTTTTCTGAAGGATGTTTAATATTAAAATATAGTCCTATTGCTTATAGATGAATAGAGTGCATATATTATAAAACTTCAATTTAACACCACCAATTGTTCACCTCTGAAATTAGTGCAAAATTGAGTGTGGAGCTGAACTTTAGTATTTTAAAAAATAACAATTATGTGTACTAATACTGTATGTACACACGTTTTTCATTTAAAGATTGAAAGTTACCCGATTTAACATTCTATTATAATTATTATAAATAAAAATATTTTGTATATTAGATAAATTTGTAAATTGTATTCTGAACTCATAGTTAGTTAGAAAATGTTTATTTTGCATTTGTAAGGGTCATAACTTTAAATGGATACTGCTGAGGAAGATGCCTGTATTGCAACAAATACAAAAGCATTTCAACAAATTTAAGAAATGAAAGATTAAAAACATTTTTGTTTATTAAAAATACCTGCTGGAGTAATTTTATGGTCTAGATCAGTGTTCCGCAACCTTTTTCTACTTGCGGCACACCCATAACCCAACACGGCACACCAAAATGTTATTCCCCTCAAAAACGTATGATATGATACTATTAATAGAATTACGTAATGCCACTAACTTATTATTATTATTATTATTACTAAACATACATCAACACCTGTGAGCAAATTTATTTTACATATAATTTCTTAGAATACATAAAAATGCATGGGTTGTAATAAAGGATAAACAAACATCATCTTATTCCATCAGTGCTGCAGAGAATGAAATACAAGCATAAGAAACACAACAACTGTGATAAAAATATATAAATAAAACTTAAAATTAACAGAATATGTAAAAGTTCACGTCACACCTTTCACCACGTGACGGAACACCAGCGTGCCGCGGCACACCGGTTGCGAAACACTGGTCTAGATTATTTAAGTTCTTCCTCCAGTTCCTTTGTGATTTTATTTAGTATGATGTAATTTCTAGCAACTTTTTTTTCATGAAATAACTTAGATGATTATAATATTAATTATTACAATTATCATCTGCATATAATTTCAAATGTCTACAGAAAAATTTTATAAGTTGAAAATTATATTAATAATATTTGGTTAAATTTCTTCCACAAATCATATATTAATAATTTATCACACTAAATTATATTTATTAAATATGTATCAATAATTTAAAATGAAAATGGTTTTTCAATTTACTGGGTTTTTAAACAGTGGATATGTTACTGGCAAAATTCGATTTTACGCCAAACTAGTTTGGCGTAAGCGTGTCAGGCCAAACTAGTTTAGAATTATTAAAGTATATTAATGATTAAATATATTAATGGTTAATTTAAGTTCATCATAAAACACAAATAAGTTCATTTTTAATTTTAGTTTGATTTTAAAAGTTATTTTTATTATTTTGTTTGAATTTTTGAAAATATTTTCGAAAGTTAATTACCTTTAAAAGTGCATGGCTTAATAAAAAAAAAATACAAATTGATAAGTACTGATTAGCTTATTTTTATTTTACAGTTTTGTACAAGTGTTGTGTCACTTCTAATCAATACCGTTTTTGGTTAATGTTACTCTAGGTATTGAAGATGGCGGCTCATCTCTGATTCCAGTGATCAGAAGACAGGAAACAGTGGGGACGCACGTTCTAACCTAACCTAACCTATTCTAATAATTTGGTTGCTAATAATTATGGTAATTTATTAGAATAGGTTAGGTTAGATTAGAATGTGCGTCTCCACTGTTTCCTGTCTTCTGATCACTGGAATCGGAGACGAGCCGCCATCTTCGATACCTAGAGTAACATTAAACCTGTTTTTTTATAATTAAGTAGACTATGTTTCAATAAATATTGTTCATCTAATTGATTGCCTTTTAATTTTATTTTAACCATTAATATACTTAAATAATAATTCTACACTAGTTTGGCCTGACACGCTTACGCCAAACTAGTTTGGCGTAAAATTGGGTTTTGCCGGTAACAGATATATAGATAAAAAAATTTTTATGAATTTCATTTATATGTTTAAATATATATAGATTATCTATTAATTTTTATGTGATTTGAAAAATGTAAAGTATTTGACAAGCATTTTGAATGAGCTATTTAAAAAGTTATAATATAAATATAATTAAAGCGATGTCATTATAATAAATTTATAAATTAATACTATACAATGTGAATGCCAATTAAATGTGGCATTGAAAATAATTTTATTTTTAACTTTGAATAAATTATGATGTTTTTTTCGCTTGTTAGTTAAATACAGATAAAAAATTAAAAATGTATACAATAATATCTATATAAAATAATAATAGTTTTAGAAAAATATTGAATAATTAACCTCATTAGGAATGCTGAACATTTTATTAATGAGCTTTAATGTTTTCAGAGAAAACAATACAGATAGATTAAATTTCCAGATGGATAAAAACACCTTTTTTTCCATCTGGATCATTAGTGTGTGGTTTTTTTAAGTTCACAATTATATTTTCCTTGGTAATTGCATTGATTGTAATATTTAGTTAGAGGTCTTAATTAAGTTACAAAAAAAATTAAATTAAGATTTTAACATAATATCTGTATTATGTTAGGAGTTGATTTCATGCAAATAGAGTGAAATCTCATCTGTGGAACTCTCAGAATGTGATGACATTAAGCAGAATTGACATTGAGGATTCCAATAGAAGAGCTTGAGATTTTATGAAAAAGGCTTTAATTGCACCAGTACATATATGCCTATTGTATATGTCATACATTTGACACATTAAATGCACAACAAAACAGTTAAGATTATTATTATCAAGCACAAAATGTATTACAAATACTTTAACCATAAAATCAAATAAAGTAAAAAAAAATCAAAACAATTATTTATTGTGACATTTTCACAATGCCAGGCTGCAATTTTTAGTCATATTCTTAATTTATTCAACTAAAAATATATTCTCTCCATCTCAAATTAGTAGTGTCGTGCTCCTGTACGTTATACTTTTCCTGCTAGCAGTTGAGTTATGCCGGTCATCTATCTAACTCGTTTCAGGAAAAATTTTTTAATTGAAATAACATGACTTCTGGTTTATGCCAAAAGTTCATATATAGTTAATCAGGGCCTCCTACCCCTAAGTTTTTCATATCTGGTCTCGGTTTTTATCTATCTAACTTCATTCTCGAGATTAAGGAAGGACAGAGACAACAATGGGAATTTATAGGTTACAATTTTTTTAAATTGCAGCCCAATTACGTGCCATTTTTTTATTACAATGACATTTATACAGTATGATAAATCCTTACAGAGAACTGTACTTGATAAAAATGACTGAACAAAGATACATTGTAATCATGTTACCAACTGAAAATTGCCAGTTCTCTCAAAACTGTATTTTGTACAATAAAAACTATTAGATTTCACACTTATAAGCTATTCAAAATACCTGCTTAAAAGTTATAAATTTCACAGTTTGTTAAAAATTAAAAAATTAATATAAAAAAAATGTTGGTAGACAGCACTGATAATGCTTTGCTGAGTTGTTTACAGCTGCAAACTTTATGATTTTAAATGGAATATTTAAATTCTCTGTGCACACAAATACCTTGACATTAACTGACTTGTGCTAATAGACAAGAGTGGCATTAATTGGAGAAAAATCTATCATTTACTTATGGAGTTGGCTGCGGATAAAAATTTCTGTGACAGTAAGCAGAATGGGACATTAAGTGGGTTTGACTGTACAGTAACTGACTTGTTTGAAAATTGAAATATTTGTTTAATGTGCTATTAATTTTTTCAACATCATTCTAAATTATGGATATATTTATAAAACATTTAAATGCATTGAAATATATCAAATATGTTGATTGTTGTTGAAAAATTCATTATAATCAATTTGTTTCAGCTTATGGATTCCAATTCTTTTCAAAGAATCAGCTTAAGCATTGTAATCATTCTCATCTTGACTTTTTCCTGTATTTTCTTTTCTGAGACTATCAATAAATTTGAATAATTCAATTTTTTTTACATTTTTTGTTTATCTGAACATATATGGACACAAGTATATGTGGATCATTCAAAAGCAATTTCAGCTAATATATTAAAACCTCTCATTTGTATCATTTCAGGGAAAATTAAGTGGTTGCATATGGGAGGTAGGCACAAAACAGAGGCTGTCATTTGTAACCTTTATTCAACAAAGTATTACAGAATTTGCAACAACTTACAAAGACAAGAATGATGTTTATTCAAAATTTAAGATAGTCTTTAGTTTGATTCTTAAGATAAGTTTGTAGGCTACATTAGTATGTTTTGTTAATGACAAAGTTACTGTTTGTCAAAATTTTTTGTTATTAATAGTTTGATTTAGCAAGTTAAATTAATTAATTTTGAGTATCAAAGACATTCTGTGAACATTATGATGTTCAAAGTAATGCAGTCTGATGAAGGCTTTTGAATAACACCAAAAATGTTAGTTATAAATTAAAGAATTTGTGCTGGAACTTATGGTGTTCACACATCATCATCAAAAGTTGGTAATCATATCAGAATATCATTCACTAGTCACTGTGACTGCATTTCCAGCTTGTTTTTAAAAAAGTACAGTCCAATAACACCTCTGACCTACATGCCACATCAAACTGTCACTTTCTGCAAATGCATATGTTTTTCATCAGTGGTATGAGTATTTTCAGTGCTCCAGATTCAACAATTTTGCTTGTTAGCAAGACCATGCAAGTGAAAATGATTTTGTTGAGAAATTCAGTGTCAAAACTTTGTTGAACTGTGTAGCACTCCATCTTGAATTTCCCACACCAATAGAACAGAGATATACTTTGAACCATAGCTATGTGTTAAAAGTATATCTCTGTAGCATTCCAATAAAAATGGTACCAAATTCAAATCCCGCAACTCTTATTGAATCACCTGGTAGTTCTGCGAGTTTCCAAACAGTCACAAGCCATCCAAATCCTTTTATTATGCTAGAAAAGTTACATTTCATTGGTTAGTGGCAATAATGATAGCATTCTTGGAAACACAATGAAGAAAACAGTTTCATATGGCAAAGAAATTGCATTTGAAATAACTGTATGCTTAGACTTGTGCAAATGGCCACATATGAGAGGTTGACTTGTATGGAATAGACCAAAAATATGTGATCATATATTGGAGTTGGTCATAAATTAGAGGTCTATATCTTATTTAAATTAATAGACACTACTAGTCACAAATGGGAAGTAAGCATAAATGGAGGTTTTACTACATACTGATAGAAAACTGATGAATTTGAGATAGCCATCTATTATCTTGCTGGACTTCTTTTTACCCAGATTACTGTAATAATGTGTCTTTGAACTCACTCCATGAGATGTCTGTAGCTTTGTGAATCAATGTTCCTCCAGCTCTCAACATGTTATATAGATTTTCAAGGAAGATGTTCAGAATCTTAAACTTAGATACTTCATTCCATTTCATCCCAAAGATGTTCAGTGGGATTAAGGTTGGGAGACTGTGGAGGCCATGAGGGCATAGCCATGGCCTCCACAGTCTCCCAACAGTCTTCTTCCAGCCATGTTGAGATAACATGGGATCAATGAGAATGCATTGTCTTGCTGAAAGAATCCTGTGCTGCCTAAGTACACAATACCCAAAAATATTTTCCAAGATGGTCATATATCACTCACCAGTGAAAATTTTTGTCAGATATGTCATGAAAACATCCTCCTACTAATCTTCGTCATTTACCTGAACCATTCCAATGTGATATAATGGTTCCATAGCTTTATGGAGTTTGTCAGACTCTGAATCTCAGCATGAACCAAGGTAAACTTTGACTCATCAGACCAGACAACAGGTTTCTAGTCGTCAACAGCCAATTTCAGCATACCATTGTCCAGAAGAGGCATTATGCCTTTTATGTTGTGTCCAGGAGTGACATTCATATGGATCAACAGCTTCTGTAGCCCATTATGATAAGTTGTTGCTGCATTATTTGTTGGTACATATCAAGTTAATTTTAGGTATTTTTAAAAATTTAATAATAGCATACCAATTTTATGTTTGATTTTAATTATTCTTCTATTAAATATCAGAATAATTAAATATTTTAAAAATTATTATTAAAATTTAAAATAAATATTATTAAAACTGATTATCATATTTTAAAGTATTATAGTATTTGTTAATCAAGTTCATTTATTTCTGTTTTTCAACTAATAGCAATAACTTTGATAACCAGTTGTGCCAAAAAATTCCAGTAGCTGTACCATCAGCTCCACCTCTTCCACTCGATAATGAATATTCTTGGAATTTACATTCGAGTAATCAGAAGAATGTCAGCCATGATACTTCTACCTTTCAAAGTTCAAAACATTCATCAGAATGTAAGTTAATCAAAATAAAGTTTTATATATATATATATATATAGTAGATTTTATTACATTTTTATACATATATTTAAATAATCATCTACACACAAAATATTTTATTTTTCAATAACAAATATTCTATCACATTTTCTTTTTATTTTAGAAATAATTCTTATTGATTTTTGTATATATTGAAATATTAATGATTTCTTACTAACATAATTGATAAGTAAATTTTATATTTTATTAGAAAAATTCCATCAACATTTGATTTTAATTTGTATAAAATACATTTTAATATATTTTAACTATTGCATAATACATAAATGAATAAATATTATAGGTAAAGTATTATTCGTAACATGAAAAAGAAATTTAAACTGAAAAAAATAATCAAACAATATCATGCAAACAATCTTTTCACTTTCCAGCACAAATTTAACAATTTATTTAAAAGGAAAAGGTTGTTTCCATGATATTGTTTGGTTATTTATAACAGCATATGTTTTGAGTGATTTTTAAATTTAATGAATTTAATTATTTTTTAACATTTTACTGGTTCAGAAAATAAATTCTAAATTTATTTACAAATAGAAGATTAGATAATAAGTTACGATTAAGTTTAAATTTCACATGAAATGTAAATAGCATGAAATCATTTGTGTTAAAGATATTAATTAATCAGTTTGAGAATTGTTTATTAAGTACAAAAAATGATTGTTTTTCAAATCAAAAGAATGGAACTAACTACAACTACAGTAAATAGAACAAATTTAAAAATTTTTGAATAAAAAGACTAAAAATTGAAACTCATCACAAGATTAACTAAAAAATGTAATTTGATTTATAACTTTTAGAATAAATTCCAACTGTAAAAACGTTCTTGTGATGTAGTTTCAATTTTTTAAGATTTTTTATTCAAAAATATTCAAAGTTTGTTCAGTTCTTTTTTGATTTATTAGCAGGGTGGTATCAATAATTGTTACCAGCATCATTCTATTATTAAATTCAAATAATCTATAATGGTAATGTTTACAATGTTAAATTAAATCACAAATGAAGTTGAATTATTATTTATGTTGCATTAATTCCAGATTTAATTTTTTAAATTTGAATAGTTACTTATTTTACCACTACAGAGAATTTAATTTTTGTATTACAGATTAGCTTATTCTTGATTTAAATTGTCTAAAAATAATATGGCACATTAATTTTTTTTTTGCAATTTTATATTTTTGTAAGAATTCAAAACTAAATAATATAATTAAAAAATTCAGTTATAAAACATAAGATTAGTGAAACCTCCCATCTTTTTCTTTTCCAATATCTGTATTAAATCAGAGACCAAGATTTTTAAAAAAACACAGCAATTTTATTCTTTTTTTTTATAAACTGCAATTCATTTTGGATTAAATTTTTCTTAATCCCTCCTCCGCCTTCTGACACATTAGTCATTTAATGATTGGCACAAATAAATAATAATGTATTTTGACAAATCTTTAATATAGCTTCTAAATTTTAACTTGGAGATTTTGAAATTTAATAGTAAACTGAATTGGTGAATACAAAATGTACATTTAATTTTGAATTATAAAGTTGAAATTTGAAATTATATGATTCTTGGTTTGGAACAATGTTGGTGAACAGGAGTTATTGTGATAAAGACATTAATCGATTCAAGAATTGCTTATTAACTACAAAAAATAATTTACCAGTAATTGATTTTTTTAACTAAAAGATCATGTTTAGTAAAAGACAGAAGAGAAATAGATTTGGGATTTTAGCATTCCAACCCAATATATTACATTTAATCAGTGGCATTATTTCCACCAATTCAATGGTCTCATCTCTCTTATTAATTGCACTCATTTCTCTTCATATTTTAGTATCCTGTAAAAGAACACTTAAGACAAAACAATCAATTAATTACTTGTGATAAACTTATGTATAGTTTTCATCTTGACTATTATTCAAACAATTACAGGTAACCGCAGTATAACATGGGAGTTGTTCCAAAAAATTGTCATGTTATGTGAATCCATGTTATACAAAACAAAGAACTAGTACAAAAAGGGAGGTTAGGTTCCAAAAATTACAAAACATGCTATTATATTTTCATAATTAAGATAAATATCTTTATTAAAATTTTCTTAAGAAGTGAAACATATTAATATAAATTAAACAACACCAAAAGTGTTGAGATCTGGCAATACTAAAACAAGTTTGAAGAAGGATCACTTATATTGACAGAAGGCGGGAAAAGAAAATTTACGTACTTAAGTACTAATAGTTCACGAAAATTATGCAGGAAAATCTGATAGTATGTTTGTGCTCGAATGAAAAATGTCAAATGAAGTATCTTTTGCACTTAAAAGTTTCATTACATTTATTGAACTGTTGTACGGGGATTTTCCTAATATCAAATTAGATAAAGTTTGCTTTTAATAGTTTTTATTACATTTCATGTTGTACAAGGGTTTTACCCAATTCTCGAACTGTGTTAGAGTGAATCCGTGCTATAAAAGCACCGTGTTATATGGGGATGTTCCCGATTCTCGAACCATGTTAGAGTGAATCCGTGCTATAGAAGTGCCGTATTATATGGGTGTTACCTGTATAAGATTATTTTTTGTTTTGTTGATTAGCCAAAGTTATTTTCTACTACATGTTATTGATAGGTGAGCTTTTAGGATCTTTCATTAGGCTTACACTGTAATTGTTTTAGCACATGTTATGGCCAAAACATGTGCTGAAAGAACAGCTAGAACAGTTAAGGTGTCACCTACCATTCTTGGGGACAGGTCAAAAAACCGCAGAAATTTTTTAGCAAGTAGTCTGTCCCAGATATGTCAGGCCTTGTCACTTGTCATCTGACTGCCCAATTGTGGACCTGGCTGAACCTATGATGAACTTGATCAAAAGGTTCTCTTAGTGTCCATAGGATGGAAAGAGTAAAAAAGTAAGTAAATAGCACATGTTAATCAAATATATTTTTAATTATATATATAGTTAATATTTGAAATAGCTAGCAAGTCAAACATCATATATATTCTCTTAATCTGTTACATTGTGTGATGACAGTCAAAACATATTAAATTCTCATTTAATTTTTGTAAAGATTTTGCTACAATAATCATTTATAAAACATTTAATCAAATTCTGAACTTTCTAGATACATGAACCAAAAAAACTATATGTAAATTATAGTTTAAAAAAGTTTTTAATATGAAATATTTAATATCATTTTACACAATCTGTAAATTCTGTTAAAAGATATTAATATTCAGCATTCAAATGATTAAATGTAATTTTTGCAAGTTACCAACTATGTTAATATTTCAGTTAGAGCATAACTTTTGAAATTTAACAGATGAACTTATTGAACTAACAGAGAAAGATACTAATGATGAACAATTATGATGAACAATTAATTAATTGTTCATCATTCTCTTCATCATTATGTGTTAGTTGGGTGAACAATTAGTTCACCCAACTAACACATAAAATATTTAATAAACAAAGATAAAAATTAAAAAAATAATGGGTTAATCTTTATACAGTAATTTTCAAGAAATCAGTTTATTATGAAATAGTTAAAGAATCATTCTTTAGTTTGGCCAGAATTGCTAATGCTATTTTATTTTATGCATGCTTATATCCTTTGCTGTTGTAGTTTAATGTTATTATTTCTTTGTGCTATTCAGGAAACACTTTTCTGTGATGGAACTTAAAATGTGATATAAAACAAATGCCAGCAAAGTCAACAAAATCATTTTCAGTTTTGAATCTATATGATATCAGTACAAGAATTGGTATTGAAGAATACAAGCATTTCTTCAATATCAATACAAACATTGGTATTGAAGAAATTTTTATTTCTAATGGGTATAGGTTGTATTGACTAAAAAAAATTTTTATCAGGATTTACATTAATGTTATTACACAAACTATGAATCTTTACAGACTAAAAAATAAAATACAGTATTAATATTTAAATTTATACTGTTGACTGTCTATTTGAGAAATAGTATCATATGCTACTAAACAAGCATATTTTGCTGTTAGGCACTGTTTGTTTGCATTGGCAATGCTTATACTGTATACTGTTAGAATTTTTATCACGTTTAGTGATTATTATGGTAGTATTTTGGGAATGTTATGAAAACAAACAATGATTGACTGAATGCAAGCAAAATGACGATGCTTATTTAACCTAAAGTAAAATCTCAAGCAGACTATAACAGTAAATATAGAATGAAACATTTTGTTTTTGGATCTGTGATCTGTTATGAAGAAACATTGTACCTAATTTGATTCAAAATAAATTATAGGAAATAACTATTAGAATAAAACAGTTTAATTAAGCAAATAAAAAATTAGAAATGATAATACTGTAACTGTTACATTTAACTTACTTGTCGTCATATTTTAAATGTAAGCATTCAAATGACATATAATGTTCAAAATATTTTGTAAGCCTAAAATTATGTAAGAAAACTATCTGATTGAATTATTCTACACCATCAATACATATGTACAATACCCATATTCAAATTTTTAGATAACACCTAATTCCATTTTTACACGAACTTTTTTTAAACGATTTTTATTTAACACAATTTAAAAAAGAATAATTTGTCAAGTATGATCCTAATGAGGAATGAGCTTTAAAGTTTCAATATGATCTGAAATCATTAATGTCACTTATAGAGAATTATATAAAGCCTTAACCACAATACAAACCCAGCCATTCGTATGGTATAGACTAACTGAATTCATTCATAAAACCACTGTAACATTAGCACCACAGGATATTACTGCTAACATTGTTCAGGAGTTCACAGGAAGAACGTCATCTATGGACAAAATACACTGTAATTTTTAAAAAAAGTTATTCAGGTTGCTATTTTAGTCATCAAATCCTTTAAATTGGATGCACAATAAAGTACAAATTTATAAATAAAATATATAATCTTGGTGATTGCAAATGTTTCATGTAGTTAATACTGTGAGAACTAGACTAAGATTAAGAAAGGGGATTCTCTGCACTGAAGATCTGGTTGTAAGTCTGAGTGGTTGTTAAACAGATAAATCATTAAGAGAGGAGTGGGTGTATTCAAATCCTCTTCATCAACACATCATGATGTGAAGTATTATCTCAGAGAAATCAGGGGAGGCAGTTGTAAATGGCACCTGCAGTCTTAACAAGAAATTCTGTTGTTTCTACTTATAGGTTAATTGACCTTTGAAATATATGAAACCTTGAAGCAAAGATTCCATAGGCAATTTTAGACTCACATCATGCTTCTGACAAGCAGCAATTACAAATTTTTTCTTCCGGTGATAATTTCCTATGACTGAAAGGTTTTAATAAGTTATTTAAAATGTAAAAGTAGTGTCCTCTAGTCCCCATATAAAGTCTTCCTCAGACCAATTGAGCATGTTTTCCTCCATTGTGTTATTCAAAGTAGAAGCTTTGAATATAGTACTGTCAGACGCTCTCTCATCACTTACAACATGAATGTAGCTGAAGCAGTAATCCAGTAATCTGCATCTAGTGTTGCAAACAGTACAATACTGTAAAACCTTTTGTAATTGTAGAATGTAGAGGTACTATTTGGTGAAATAGTGATGACAATATGCTTCTCATCAAAGGCACCCAGCAATTAGGAAAGTTCTACTTTGTTTCAAGTGATTTTTGGATAGATTCTACTTCTCTATGTTCTCAGGAACCTTAAACAGATATACAGTATTTACTCGAATATAAGATGACCTCGCATATAGGACGAGGTGTGACTTTAAAGATCAAAATAAAGGAATTAGATTTATTAATACAATTCTAATTTTATTTCGTTTAATCACAAGTAAAACATCAAATGAATGTAAATGCACACATTGCCCCACAAAAATTACTAACATTTTAAACTTTAAGGAGAAATCTTGTAAAATTGACAACGTAATTTGTTCATGTAAAGCTGGACAATCAAGAACCTTTTTTTTGTCAATTCTTAACAGTCGAATCTACTCTTCATCGATTACACTTAAGAGTTTCTCTGAATAATCATCTGTTTTCATGTGGGAATGGATTAAAACTAGTGATGTAACGAATAGTATATTCGGCCTCAACCGAATACCGAATATTCGACTAGGAGCGTGGCCGAATACTGAATATTCGACCAAACTATTCGGCTTGATTAACGCACGTACGAAAATTGGCGCGCAAACCGCATTATGGCAAAGATCGCGCACCGTGCTCTCTATTGGCCCGCTGTCACTACGATTTTTTCTTCCATTAGGTCTAAATTATTTAAATTAATTAATTAAATTATAATTATTTAAGTTAATATGAGATGGAGCCTAACGTCTACCTCTAGTGCCAAATTGGTTTATAATTTATGTAATAGCCGTAAATAGCCCGCTATGATTTGGCAGTTGTTGGTATTTAGATGTAAGTTATAACTTATAAGTTATTTTATTTGCAATCGATCATTTTAACTCTTTAATTAAACACTAAAATTTTGTTTTTACTACGTATTTGTAGACTGAATAGTACCCTAAGGATATACTTTAGTGGTGACATAATATGGTCTAGTTTCTCCCCAGTTGTGGAACAGTTCAAATATATTATTGGGGAGTTTCTATTTGTGAAGTTTTGTGATATTTTGTTGCTATTGTTTTTGTCAATATTTTTAAAATTAACATGATTTCAAATGTTATCTTTTGTATATAATGAAAAATGCTCATTCTTTGCTTTATATATAAAATAAATTATATAGTAGTTACTCATCTTCTAGAAATAGATAAATAATTCTTTCATTAAATACGATAAGTTTCAATAAAATGTTTCGTAACTCATTTTAAAATATCATATAAATATTAAAATATACCCAAATACGAATATAACATAATTAACTAAACAATAACATTAATGCCCGATACATTCTAACCTACACGCCATCAATGCCATAAGATATCGGGCTAGATAAAGGCTATAATATTATTTAACTACGAAATAATTTAATACTAGAGTTAGATGCCATTTCTTATTATTTTTAATAATTATAGTTTAATGTTCAGCATTAATAAAAATTACAAAAATGATTAATTTATTGTGTTTTTTGTTATTTCTTACTCCTGTTTTTAGGTATTCGGTATTCGGCCGAATAGTAATTAAATATTCAGTATTCGGCCGAATAGTGATTTAAATATTCGGTATTCGGCCGAATAGTGAAAAATAGGCTGAATACTGGGTAGTAACCGAATATTCGTTACATCACTAATTAAAACTTATATCGGACTCCCATGTGATTTTGGAATTTCAATCTGGAATTCAATCAAAAGCTTTGCTTTTCCTATTGCTATTTATCTTTACTCCTGACAGTACACAAGAATGATTCAAACGACACAGATAAAATACTTGTTTTTAAATACAAGAGGTAAGCATCTGGTAAAAAATGCGAATACATGGTTCACAAAAATTATTTACAAAAATGCAAAGAATTTTTTGCTTGCACGTATAGGACGACCTAGGAATTTGAAGCTGTGATAAATGAATAAAGACCTTGTCTTATATGTGAGTAAATACAGGTATACCTCGCCTTACGTCGGTAATTGGTTCCAGGAGAGGCGACATAAGTCGAAAAATGACGTAAGTTGAAACTATGGTTTAAAACGCCAATAATGAGCACTTAAAGACTGCTAAATAAGACGACAACACAAAAACACAGATGTTTTCATGTTTCGTTCTCTAGGATTAATGATGATTATATTAACATTTAATGTAAATGTACATATTTTAATATGTACATTTTGTGCTTTTAATGCTTTTCTAGTGATATTACGACTTCAATATTTGTGGCGGACGAATGTAAAGTTGAATAAAATGACTTAAACTTGATTTTTATTTTTCCATATACTTTTTTGACAAACGACGTATAATTGAGAATGATGTAACTCGCAGTATACCTGTACGGTAAAAGACAATTAGAATTTTTAATTGAGAACAAACTAAATTGTAAGCTGATAGGTTTCTATTTATTTACAGGACCAATAACAACAATGATTTTTTAACTGCACAACACACCAGGATGAATATAAAAAGTGTAACTTACATTAACCAATTAACCAATGTTATTATGATTAATATTTGCAAACATTTTTGTAACCCTGACAATGATTTTATTGACTGACAATGATTTTATTTACCTGAAAAAAACCTCCTATTCTCATCCCATCTCAAGAGGAAACTGAAAATCAAATGAGCAATTATTTATTATGACATTGTCACAATACCAGACTACAATTTTTAATTTATTTAATTTAAAATATCGTATTTTACGGACTATAAGACGCACTTTTTTCTTTGAAAAATTGCCTCCAAAATTCAGGTGCGTCTTATAGTCCGTAGCGTCTTATAGGTATTTTTTATAAAAAAATTGCTTAAAAATTAAGGTGCGTCTTATAGTCCGTAAAATACGGTATATGCTCTTCACCTCAAATTAGTACTGCAGTATCTTGCCACTGTACACCATACTTTTCCATTAGCAGTGGAGTCATACCAGTCATCTATCTAACTTCTTTCAGGGGAAAATTTTTGAATTGAAATAATGTGCCTTCTGGTTTGCATTGGAAGTTCATATATCATTGATTGGAGCTTCCTGCACATATGATTTTCATATCTGGTCTCGTCTTTCATCTAACTCCATTCTCAAGATAAGATTAAGGAAGGACAGATGGATGACAGTGGGAATTTATAGGTCTGCAATTTTTTCAAATTGCAGCCCAATGACTGAAACTGTTGTTTCTTCAGCAATCAAGAGCACAACTGTGAAGTCTTTTCCAGCAGTCAAAAAGAGCAAGAGGTCAGCAATAATAGTTTCAGAACTTTCAATGAAGATTTTGAAGACAAAAGATAATAAATCACATTTATTTTCCAGCAGTCTCTTTTAAAATTTCATGAAATTGTTCTAACGACAATAGAAACAGAATATGAATATGAGCATTTTGCAAAACGTGTTACATTTCAACTTAGAAACTACCACTTAGAATTTATTGTACTTCAATAAAAAGTAGTCTCATCACTTGAAAAAGATTGGACACCTTGATATCATCATACCAATTTCTATATCCATCTCCACAAAGTCACCTGCTATCTCCAGGCACTTCATCAAACATATCCTTCTACTACAGCTGATTACAAGGCTATTCCTTCTCAAAATGAAGTACACCAAGAACAATTCATGTATACCATATTCAACCTAATAACCTAATTCAAATGATACTTCTGAACATGTGACAGGTAGGGTTGCCAATTCAGTGGGTTAGAAATCCGGGAATACTCTTGAATGCAGCACCCTACCTGGCGGGAAATTCAAAAGTATGAAAACCATGTATATCAAATCCAAGCTATTTAAACCCCATAACTGATAATCTAAGCTTTTAAACCCATAAACTGGGAGACAGTTAATAATGTAATTAATTAATTTATTGTTTTTGCAAAATATCTTTTCGGAATCCATAAAAACGTTTTCTACATAAACAATAAATAAACTAACTGTGGGGTTTAAAACACTTAGGTTATGGAGTTATGGGGTTTAAAATAGCTTTGGTTTAATATATATGGTTTCCGCCAGGTAGGGTGCTGCATTTGAGAGCACTGTCCAGGAGGGAAAATAAAAAAAACAATAAAAATCTAATATTTTTTACACTGTAAGCAGCTTGCAATACCTTTTGATCGAAGACAATAAAATCATAAAATTCTTTACAAATGTATTTGAAATTTGCACACACTTGTATTTCAGATTTTACATGTGTTTCATTCAGTTGATTACAACTTTTTGACCAAAGTTCATTTACTACACTGAAAACACATTCAGCAGCGGCATTTGCAGTAGGGATCGATAGAGTGAATGCAACAAGTTTTTTTATTTCTTTGCCAGATTCACCCACACATTTTTCAAAAAAATTGACCCAACACAAGTCTACTCTGTTTTGCCACAACTTCACAAATTTCTCTTAGTAAACAGTAATCGTCATACAATTTATCCTCATTTATAGGCACATTCGGAACTCAGATCTTTTAGTTCATTCTAGTCAATTTCTTCATCCATTGTCAAAATGATCATTTTCTTGTAAATACTCATAGAGTCATCAAATTCTAGCTGCTATGTCATTCTGTATGTTTTGAGGGTTGAGGGACAGTAGCAGCTCCAAATTTTTTTCAGTGTGGATGGTGCGAAAAAATCTGGGAGATTTTAACACCATTCCTGGAGTCAGGAGATTTTAAAAACTAAGGGTCCGTTTCCGGGAGAATCCCAGAATTCCGGGCGAGTTGTCAACCCTAGTGACAGCAGAAAGAAATAATGAAATTTTTGATTAACAGTGATGGTTTTGTTTGTGCAGTGTAAGTGCATTTTACTTTAATTTGTAAGAAATTAATATATTAAACTTACCTTGATGAATGGTACCAAAGCTTTATAAATTGCTTTCAATACATTAGAAAAAAGGTTGATATTGTGTTGCAACGAAGTCCAAATGTCCAAGTGACATCAGGCTGTCACTAATCCTCATGTAATGCAATGTTATTTCCATATTTGCCATACAGAACAATGATTCTTATAATTGTCTTGTTTTTCCTATGTGACAGTTTTTAAAAAAGTAACATCTTTTTAATTTTTCAGATATTGCATTTTATTTAAACTTGAATATACAAAATGAAATATAAGTATAGATCTATTTTTCTGAGTAAAAACCATAAACATTTATTCACTTATCCTAGTACTTCACAAAGTTGGAAATATCAGTTTTCCAAAAGTCTGTTTTTGAGAGTTGAGTCCTGGATTTCAGTTTTTCATTTTCCTGCCAAAAAACTTTTTCTTTAGGCCAATTAGGTGATAATCATTAGGCCTAGATCAGAGATGTAGAGTGGATATAGGAAAAGTTCCCAACCATAGGCTGAAATGTTTTTCACAACCTTCTGTGCTTGTGGTCAGATCACTGCTCATTACATAAACTTATTTTGCACCATTGTCAGATGTTAGAATAATTCATGAATGCACTTTCAACATTTTGTTATGGATTTATGATAGTTTTCATCCTTTCATTTAAAACAATCACACCACAGCTCTCTATTTCTGTGTAGTGAATGATGTGATAAGAGATGACATTGTAAACTGACCTGTATCGCTTGCCTACTAGATGACAGTACCTATTAAACAATGTTGTGGGAGAGATAAAGGGTGTACATTAATGGCTTGCTATCTTGTCAAATCTGAATTGAAAAAAATGAAATAGAAAAGAAGAGACATTACTTTTTGTTTAAACATAGAATATTTCTCTAGGCAGTGTATCCTCTGCCATTCTAAATTCTCTTAGAAGCCCCAGTTTTTTGCTTTTGCTGATCCTTTCACAAATCCACTTTTTTGCAAATGCTCTTTCTTATTAGCATTTATTCTGCCAATTCCACGCATCAAATGACATTTCTTTTTTCACAAACATTGACTCTTCTACTCATGATGACTTAATTGTAAAATAGTAATGTGAAGATGCAGAAATATTCACTTGCAATTTACTCCAGTAGACTAAACGTCTTGTGTATCTGCATTCGGTGTTCTTTTTTTTTTGTTTTAAATTTATCATTTAAAATAAAAACATGGATGATGCCAAAAATAATTTGCATTTGCCTTTATTTTTTAAATCATATGTCAACTTGCCCAATGTATTTGTCATCTTGTCCTTTAATGGGATAAGATGGAGGAACAAGTAATATTTTTAAAAATTAAAAATTCTTAGTCTAGTATTATGGAATTTGACCTCCATCAGTCCCACCATGTAAGCAAACAATTTAAGTATTTACATTCAATTTACATATACATGGTATATACAGTATACATACATATATATATATATTTATTTTTTTATAAAATAAGTCACACCATATGTTTGGATTTTCAATTTTTTAGCTACAGTGGTGGAATGATAAACATTTAAGATCAAGCACATCTGTTTTATTTTTATTCTGAGGAATATTTTAGTTGAATAATTATCTAGTAGAAATATATTTTTGTATCTTATTGAATAAATGAATATAAAGTTTTGCTTTCAATATTGAATAAAAATTTATAAATTTCAAACAATATTTTTGATACTCTATGAAATACTTGTATACGAAATGATAAAACACGTTGAAGCCACTACGAGCGAAAATAAAATAGAACACGATTTAATTAATTCATTATTATGAACAAATTACAAAATTTTAAGAAAAACCTCGAAAAACGGAAGACTTCTGTTGTGATCGTTCCATCCAGTTAGATACTTAAGAGTAAGGAAAAATAATTTCTTCACATAAAAATGAAAACGACATATTGCTTGATGATTCAAAACTGTCATAAATAAATAAAATTCAATATGTATTTGATATTATTATTATCAGATTTTATAGTAATAAAAATATCAATAAAACAGGCAGTTCACTTATACGAGAGAAGTATAGGTTATTGCAAAAAAAGTATTGTATAATTCTATCCAGAAATTCAAAAGTGGAGAACGAGCATCATAGATAAGGAGAATGGTTCTCCTGGATGACAATGTCCACCTTCACATGGCCAGACCAACGCAAGGTTTTCAACGGCTTCTGCTGTTTAAATTTTCAGTTGGGAATGCTTGGGACATTTGTCTTTTATCCCCGACTTCATCCCCACTGACTTCCATCTTTTTGGACTCCCGAAAAATCATTTTGAAGAAAACGAAGACGTTGCAGGTTTAACGGAAGCAGCCAAAAACCCTTTGATGCCGGCTTTAACCATAAAAATAATAATTAACGAATGTAAAAATCTCTAAGAATCTATCAAAATTCGAAGTACACGAAGAAAATTCACATGAATGTTAAGCTCAATGAACGAAGGGGGGAAAATACCATTAAAAAGACGTTATATCTTTACAAACATAGTCACAAAAGAAATTTTGCGCACTAGTTGGGCATAAAGAGCCACAACGCGTTCTCGCAAATTTGAAATCCGTGTGGTGACAGTTAAAAATATGACCACCACAAGTTCCAGTATTAAGTCGTCACAGGAACATCATGAAATTTTTATTACACGCATACAATAATCTGCCATCTTAATTGTATTGAGAAAGAACAGAGTCAATTCAATCATTCCTCTGTTCTGATAACTATGTCACACCAGCGAATGACCGAATGGATAAAACTACTCGGCCACGCAATTGGTCGTGGAGTTTTCTGGGTTTCTCACGTTAGTATCACTTGAATAGGGGCCAGTTTCCCGTAGAAAGTCCTTCCGAAAGATCTCCCAAGTATCGCGTAAACAAATAAACCAAACCATGAATCATCACGCACACTATATTATACCATATCCTGGTATAATATATTGCGCAAAATCAATTACTAGTGTGTTACTTGGAGGATTAGCAGGGATGCGGAGTCGAGAGTTGTTTAGAGTATTTTTCTGCCGACTCCCCATTCTAATAAAGTAAAATAAATGGATTATTTTAAAAAAAAATTAAAAATATAATTTAAAAATGTATTTATTTTTATTTGATAAAAATATTTTAGTTAACCAAAACCAATCAAACATTAATTTATTAAAGTTTATTAAGGAATGAATCTAAGGATATTATAGTTAATTTTAGCGCTTAATTTTATCCTTCGTTTGAGAGTTTTCATATTGTTATATTTAACATTATAAATTATAACTCGTGTTTTTCTTATAAAAGTATGTATTATCCTATTTCAGTTACAATATATTACACTTCAAAGTTAATTTATTATATTTTTTTATGTCTCAGTACTTTACCATCAATCTCTGTCTGTATGGTTCCCCTCTCAAAAGTTCCGGAAATTAAGAAACTATGTAAAAGTTTTTTGAAAATATTCTTAATTTTCCAGTTTGTAACTGTTAGGTCGAGACGATTTTGTGAGTCAGCCATTTCGGGTGTGTTTATCTGTTGTGTCAATTATTGATAGTAAGCATCGATTTTCTAAAGTTTTACATCCGTCTGGTTGACTTAACACACACGAGCAAAAAATAATGCATCAGAACTAACATGAAGTCGTTATTATATTATAGAAATACTATACTGTGTTTAATTTTATGAAAATATTGTGTAATGCAAATCTGTGTAAATGTTTGTACTGTATACAATATTCGAATATTTGCTATATAATAAACAATTATACTTTATATAATTATATATGTCTTAAAGTAAAATTTTTTAAAATAAAACATTTTTTCTTGCTATCGATAAATTTTTATCTGATAATAAGCAGAAAAGATGTTACACTTAAATTATTCAGTGAAATCCTTCATGAATCATCAAATTCTTAGTAAAACTATCAAACCGTACCATTTAAAATAATATATATATATATATACTGTACTTTCGAAACCTCTTTCACTTATTTTACGTAATCATACTAAAAATGTTTTAGAAAAAAATAATGAAAATTTTATTAGAAAATAAGACTACAGCTAATTGTCATAACATTCAGAATAAGACTGATTTTATTACTAAATTCAAATATTGTGTTTCACGAATTAAAAGTGATATTAAATTATAATAAAACTTGGATCAATAACAATCTTCCATATCATTTTTTTCATATAGTTCCGAATTTATTAGATAATAACCACTGTAGGACCGTATAATGATTTCAATTCCAATAATATTTTGTGTGCAGACGTGGTTCTTTATTCCTATAGACAAAGAAGGCAATTGCCTGGGGGCCCCACTAATGGGGAGCCCCAAATGAAACTTTTATACGAAAATATTTTCCCAAAAAAGAATTCCTCGAAGAAAAATGTCTGAAGTCAACACTACATGGTACCCTTAATTCAAATTTGCCTAGGCCTCATTAAGCTACAACGATTATTGGTGTAGTCATCGCTAGCATACTGTAAGATTGTAATTGATTTGTTTGTTGCTTCTTTACTGAGAACACGTTCTAAATAAATGAAAATTGAAATATGAGATTCTGATAATCTATAATAAGTAAGTATTTGGAACTTAGTATTGATATATAAAATACCTTAATACTGAAAAAATTTATAATTTTAATTATTATACTTGATAATATTGAAAGACGACTAATTTCTTCATACATTGTGTTCCATTCTATTATATCTACTGTATTAATAAAATGTAAAAACTGTAGGAATTTCAATACAGATTATTTTCTATCATTTATTAATTAGAGTTTAATTTTAATTCTCTTTAATTATGACAACTGTTCAAAAGTAGTATTTACTTTTTCCTTGACTGCATCGTTATCTCAGATTGCATTTATTATATCTGGTGTGTAGTTCCATCAGGAATAGGTTATAATACAATTATGGTAATTATCATGTAGATACAAATAAATTAAAGGTAGACATAAAACATATTTTATTATGTAAGTTAATTTATACATTTCTGCATTTAAATATAATTAAATTTATAAAGATTAATATCCATTAGGAGAGCCCAGAGTCAATTCTCTTTCAGAGCTTCCTCCTTCCTTTCCTCAGTAATTACAATTTCTTAGTTCTGGAGGGATAGATGTTCATTCTGACTTGTATAAATTGTACAAAATGTCAAATTGCTCGCAAATAAAAGTATAAATTAAGTTATAGTAGCCTTTGACCGAATAATACCTACAATTTTTATAAACGTCGATTTCGCATAGCGCTGTATATACTCAAAGTCGAGTTGACAGCTGAAGAGATACTTAAATCGATAACCCGACGATAATTTTTTATATTTTAAGTTGTGCAATTTAAGCAGTGAAAACTTAAAGATAGAAATATATATTATAATCGTAAATGTTTTCAACTGTTAAGTGAAAATATTTATATATCTTTGTAATTGTTATACGATATTTTAAGCATTTTCAGTTGCATAACTACAAGTTGCCTTATAGTTTATAGATTTACAAAATTTTTAAATGTATTAAAAAATTTCAAAATATTTACACAGTTATAAATTAATAAAATTTTAAATAAATGATTTTAACCTAAAGTTTTTATACAGTTTAAATATAACGATATCTGTTTATACAAAAATGTAAATGATATTCAGAGCATGTTCTAAGTCAATGCAGTAAGATGCAGAAAAATCTTTGGCAAAATTTGTAATATTGCACACGTTATATTATAATACACGCAGTGCTTTATTCGTAGTACAATTGCGTTATTGAGAAAGTGTAACGTACCACCTGCATGTTCTACTTCACCCCCGCCATTGGAACAGTAAGGTAAAAATAGCCGCAACTGCATATGTCACGGGACTCTACGGACACTAAGGGCTAGAGATGGCAAGCACCAGTTACAGGAGACAAAGTAGTCGCGATAGATCTGTTTATAAAAGGCAAACTAGTCGAGAACCCCTTCCTAATTCTTATAAAAGAAGGCTCAGTACAAGGAGTAAGTAACCTATTTTTATTTTTTTGCTCTTTCCCGAAAGAAAAGGGAAGGAAAACCCGCGACTAATTACTCATTTGACAGCGAAAAATAAGTTGTTTCTTCACTATAATTCCTGCTCAAATTAATGTAATTTCCTACGATAAATGTAATCTTAAAATTAGATAAATTTTTTTATCTCGTAATATATATTTTTTTCCTTCTTGGATTCACCTAAAAATCTTGGCAGCTTATTAAAGCGTCGTTGCCAAAAATGATCTGCGAGGATAAAGTTTTTAAAATGCTTTTTTGTCGAGTCGTTGTACCGGCATCATTGACCGAATTAGATGAATAATTTTAGATTTTTTCCACATTCTATGTGATTCTACTAAATAGCAATTTAGAAACGGGTCAAACTGTACTGTAAATATTTGTATACAGCGTTTGCGGCAAAGGAGGAGGATTCTATTCATCCTGTAAAATTCTTTTTATTTTAAACGATTTCTCGTTAGAAATTGAGATTTATATTACGTAAAAATAAATAAATAAACGTACTGCCAAGTAGAATAATTTTTTTTTACGTTAGAAAAGTTAAATTTTTTATACATGTTTTTGTAAAGTTTTTATTGTAGTTCGTTATAAAATATTTTATTTTTGTCGTTTACTTTATTAAATATTTTATCCGTCATACGTACTGTACAAGTACAGTACTGTACAAGTGCAGAAAAGAGAGAGGAGAGTGTCGTGCTGTGAAGCAGGAAGTAAAGGAGCCAAATAAGAGTTTTATCACTTGTTTTTTAAAATAAATTTTATATTAAATTTTAAATAATTAATTATTTTTTACTAATATTATGAGGCTTTTATAAACCTATAAATTAAGTCTGTATATAATAAGTTTAAATTTTTTAAAAAAATATAAAACACTTAATTACAATGTGTATGATTTTTAAATTTTAATGAATAATTATTTGAAAAATAATAAAATTATTAAATATAAAATTAAATGAACTAGATATATTCTTATATTCACACTTTCTTAACAAGTGAATCAATATTGGATTTTTTTTTAAATAGAAAAAATCAACACTTAAATTAAATACCAAGATTTAAATATTTTATGATGAATTCAAATTGTGTATTTTTTATATAATTTAGTCTACATTATATTAAATAATGAAGGAAAAGAAATCGATTATATTATAAAAATTGGACATTCGTCAATTTTAAATGGGTAGAGAGCAGATGTGTTTATATGAAAGGTGCCATATTTAACAGCGATGTGTACGAATAAAGAAAAGAGTATAAACATCTGCCTCCTGAATTTTTCATAACTTCACCGAGAAAAATATAAAATTATAATAAGTGTGCTGCGCAATTTTTAAATATTTCCATTGTTTTTTTTTCTTTTTGACAGTTTGTCGAAAGGAATAATAGTAATAAAGTCAAAACAATTAATATTTGAAGAAGATTTTTTTATGTTAAAAAAAATTAACTTATTTAATCTATTTTTAATCAGTCACTCCACCTCCAAATGCTGTGGATGATGAACCAGAACCCTCTGCCCCACCACTGGAGCTTTTGGATAAAGTTACAGGTTATGAATATGCCTCTTTTGATATAGGTAAGTAAAAATCGATATGTACAGTTTCTTGTAGAAGATAAACTCTACATTAAAGGTCTACAACCTCTCGTAATCAATATGAGATTATTACACGTAACTCACTTTTGTAGCGATTAATAATATTTTTAGTTAGTTCTATCGTTGAAATGCTTTTGTTGCTAATTATCATACTTTAGCCGAATTGATTTTAAAATTAGCATTTTTAAAATGAATTTGAAATGTATGTAAATTGAAGTATACATTTATATTCTTTTCTCTTTCTTCTCTTTTGTTAACAGCATTCTTAATCTGTTCACAGAATTACTACCCTTAATAAAAATTATCTAATAAATTACTTTTATATTATTATTATTATTTTTGACCTATGAATGCAATATATATATATATATATATACACACACACACACATATTTAAAAGGAAATATATAATATGCTTGTCGATATAAAAGTGTGTTGCTCGTTTTTTATATCTCTTGGTCATTTCTAAATTCTGAATACATTTCATTTATTTATTTAAAGCCTTTATTTTAAGATAAAAATCGAAATAATTTATGTATATCAGCAGACTATGTTTTATAAGCTTTATTATTTCATTTTGTTAAATAATTCCAGCATATAACTTCATAGTTAATATTTAATATTTGCTGAGAAGTGGCTGATACCTGACTTATAAAACTACACTTGTAACTTTATTTATCAAAACTAAGAAAGTATATAAACTGTAAAACGTGTTATATTCTTTTAGTTTATTAGAATTATAATTTGATAAATATAACTTCTTTCTTTTTAACATGTGACTGTATGCTTAATTTCCAGAAGTCATAAAAAATAATTTTATTGAACTTTTCCATAAATACGAATCTTAAGATATTCTTATAAATTAGAATATTAATAAGGTATCTTACTAGAATTCGGTTATAATATGATAATTACATAAATATCTTTTAGTTTTCTAGAAATTATTGAACTTTTCAAGCTACTGTATATGTTACGTATAATGTATTGGAACTTGTGACGAATATTCGATATTCTCGTAAAAATAATTCCATATACCGTAAGTTATTTTAAGATAAAATAACTCAAAAAGTAAAAAACATCGATCATCTGGAAACTTCTCTGGATTATCTTGTAACACGAAACGGCGAAATTTCACGTTGAAATTGTGTTAATATTGTTTTTTTTCCTGTATTTAATAAGAATATAAAATTGTAAACATTTGAAACATTTCGATTAATTGAAATTATATTTTAATTTTTGTAATTTTCTCCTTTAAAAATTGAATTTTATGTAAATTTAAAAGCCAAATTTTACGCAAAAAATTTATTCTTAAGTCTTAATATTTTAAGACCAGAAAAGAAAATAAAGTAGAAAATCAAGAGAAAAAAAATATATATAACAACAAATTTTGTTTGAATTTTATGTCTATTAAATATATAATCCGATAATTCTTTCATTGTTTATTTACCTAACAATAACTTTGAACGTTTCTAAATTCAGAAATTCTGCATGGCTGTTTCAATTTAGGTAAACATTTGAAATAGAATCGGATATAATATATTAAGAAATAAAAAGGAAGTGAAAATATATCTAAATTTTGTATCGCTTGCATTCTATTACAAAGCAAAAATATCATCACTTTCTATTTTTATATTCTGTGTGGAACTTTAAACTTATTTTGACTCTGTTTCAAAACCCCTCATTTAAGTTTGAAATTCCTTTCAAGTAATGAGAATTAAAAATAATTAAAAGTAATTTCAAGTGTTGTTATTGTTTTTTTAAAAAAAAACATTAATTCCGATGTCCTTATTAAATTAATTTTGTGTAACTATGTAAAGTACTGTACTACGTGAGTATATTTATAAACATTTTTTTATTTTTTGCATTCGTTACTGTTTTTATATCAATTTCCGTTCAGTTTCATTAGGATAAATGTAAATAGCTTATTTTTCTTATAAATACTGTACTACAGCAAAAGAAAAACAGAGAAAAAAAAATTTCAGCAACGAGTTTCTTAACTTTTCCGGCAACATTTTTAAAACTGCGTGCAGCGCCATCTGTTACGATATTTCATTAAAAAAACTTTTTTATATTTTTAATAATTATAAAATGGCAAAAAGCTTAATTTTGATTGTAGCGATGAGTTTTATTAAAATAAAAAAGTTGTAAATGCTAATAATGAGTAAAACCGTCATTAAGTTCGACCCTACTCGAGATATGACACGCGACTCGCCTATATCGCCCCATCCCCTCAACCTTTAACCACCAAAATTTAATAGCATCGATGCCCCTAATATTCAATCTTCCCTGCAAAATTTCAGAAATTTTCGACAAAAAACACAGGAGTTATTAAGCTTCAAATAGGGTAAAGAAAATCGTACCCCCTCCCACACACACACACACACTAACTTTCATACATACGAGGAAAAACCAGATTTTTTTTTATGACCGATCGCCATACTTTCCCTCTGTTATATATAACAGAGCCGGGAAAGTAATAATGTTTGTTTATTATTTCGTATGTTAGTTAATGAATTATTAACCGAAATAGACATTTTTGTAAACATTTAATTTAAATAAAATAAGATATTAGGTTATTAATAAAATTTGTAATGTTAAAAGTTTTAAAAATAGTAATACAAAAAGTATTCATCTTCAATAAAATACTGTTTCGTTGGAGTATTTAAATTACAGTAAAACTTGTTCAAAATGGAACACGAATAAAGCGGAAACCCTGCCTAAACGGGAAAAAATTCTTCGGAACGAAGCGATTTTCTATGTTTAATTAAAAAAAAACCTGTTCATTACGGAAACCTGCCAAACCGGGGAAAGATATTCGGCGCCGCGCGGTTGACGTTTACAAGAGTTTTACTTGATTTAAAAGAAATTATGGCTTTGGAATATTTGAATATTTAAATACTGAAATATTTAAGCTCATAATGAGTAATTTTTTAGAAATTTTCGAAACTTAAAATTTTATTAAATTCATACATTCGGTACAATTACTATCACAGCAGAAAGTTCGTTAATCTGGCATTTACGGGGCCAGAGTGATGCCAGATTACCGGACGTTTTTTGTATTTTTGTAAAATTCGTTAAATTATATGCGAGTGCAGAAATTGCTGAACATTTTGTACCAGAACTTGCTGCTCTATGCTTCCGATTTGTTTATGCATGCTCCTTAACCAGTCGGTAGATGATACAGTGCATGACTAAACTGCGTTAAGATTGATTGAAAAAACCTGCAAAAACGTTAATGAACAAAATCAACATTTACGATGATTTATGTGCTTATAATAATGTACTTTCCAGACATGCAGTATATGTATATACGATTTACACCAGAAATTTGTTAAGTGCGCTGTGTCCCCATTGGTCTATGGGCCCGTTGCATGGACTTGTTTGGTGATTGCTGCTTAAACACATATCAGACACAGGAAATCACCAGTTGAAACGTCTGACTGGACACAAACAAGCTGCTATAACAAAATATGAGTCATTTTTCTCGATCACATCGCTCGATCGCAGGTCCATCTCCCGATATGTAGCAACTAGGGATTGCAATTGCTGGATCCCTCATCCAGCAATCCAGCTGGATCCAGCGCATTCTTCGGCCTGCTGGATCCGCAAATACTCAATTAACTTTCTAAATAATTGCGCAAAAGTCTACGTCGTCGCGTTGCCGCTTTGCTAACTACTAGACTGCTACTAATTACTTACTCACTACTTTACTAACACTAATAATTAAATTACTTATAAATAAACTATACCTTAATCAATCCAACAAAATTTAATAAAATAATAATGTATTCAATCGCTTTAACGATCTTCCTCAGTTACAAAAAAATACAACATTAACTATAAAACATAAAATGTGTTTGGAATAAATGTAAAAAGAATAGTGCTTAATTACATTCCATTTTTAAACAAGATACATAGATGTACTGCCAGGTCTAATAATTTTCGTATTGTATACCGACGTAGTCCCACTGTTTTCAAACTTTTAAGAAACGATAAAAAGAAAGAGGATCGGAATTCAACAACGGGTATATATTCGGTGCCTTTACACAACCAACGTTTCAATTCCAAGCTTGTTTATGTGGGTGCAACGATGCGCAGTTTAAAACAAAGGCTCAAGAGCACAAATATACAATCAGTAAGAACCTTGACAACACTGCGCTGGCACCATACGCAAGACAGAAGGATGTTAACGTCCAATGGGATCAAGCGGCAATTATAAAAACGATGACGAATAGGCAAACGGTCAAACATCTTGAGAGATTGGAAATCTGCAAGGCGCACATGACAACTGGTCGTATAAACCATAGAGATGCGGACTCATTGTCTACCATGTGGAGATCCTTTTACATTAATTAATGTTATTAACGGACAATACTGGTTTCGTTGGATCTTATATACAGGGTGTTTTTTTTTAAACTGACGGTACTCAGAGACATCTGTAGAGCAATCTAACAGCCGGACTGTCGCCAAATTTGGAAGAGTGACTAAGGACGACATGGGAAAGAGATTCCGCGAAGAAAAAAGTAGTACCCAAATTTTCCGGTAGGGGTGGATTTGGCGCTGTTGTAGCAAAACAGCTAAGAATCTGCATAAAATCCAGCTGCAATTAACAAACACACGAATGAATAATAAGACAGAGGTTTCAGTGTAATAACGAAAGTTTAATTAATCAGCAAATAACCTTCTCCCTTCTTCAATGTGATCACCGTCCTGCTGGACAACTCATTGCATCCTGAACACCGTGTTCTCTATGGCCGAACGTAACATGTCCGCAGGAATGTTCATCACAGTTCGAGAAATGTTGTCCTTCAAAGTCATCAAGTTTGGGACACTACCAAGATAGAGCTTGGACGTTAAGTAACCCCACAGGAAAAAGTAACATGGGGTTAGATCCGGGACCTTTCTTCAGTGAAGTGCTGGTAGCTTTTTCGCTACAACAGCGCCAAATCCTCCTCTACCGGCGAATTTAGGTACTACTTTTTTTCTTCGCGGAATCTCTTTTCCATGTCATCCTTGGTCACTCTCCCAAATTTGGCGACAGTCTGGCTGCTAGATTGCTCTACAGATGTTTCTGAGTACCGTCAGTTTAAAAAAACACACTGTGCATATTTTTTCCGCTATTTATTTTGTTTATTTATCTATATTTTGTCCGTTTGGGCGTTTTCCGTTAATTTTCATATTTATTCCGAACACATTTTATGTTCTATATTTAATGTTCTATTTTTTTTTGTAACCGAGGAAGATCGTTAAAAACGATTGAAAACGTTATTATTTTATTAAATTTTGCTGGATTGATAAAGGTGTAGTTTATTTAACTTATTCTACTTCCAGTACATAGTTTTATATACTTATAAATAACTACAGACTAATATGTAGAGCCTATATATGAAAACTGGTAAGACTGATAGCCACTTAGCCATTGATTATCCGTCCTTACATTATTATAATATATTACCGTATTTTACGGACTATAAGACGCATTTTTTTCTTCGAAAAATTGCCTCCAAAATTCAGGTGCGTCTTATAATCCGTAGCGTCTTATAGTCCGTAAAATACGGTAATATAAATTAATCAGTAGAATTACCTTTGCTATCATTTAACTTAAAGATTACATTATAATTATAATCTAACTAAACATTTAAAGTTAATTATCTCTATCTCGAATGTTAAACCGAACCAAAGTTAAGTTTACTACCTAAATGTGTAAAAAGTTTTACTGATTTATAGTGACCAGTCTAAATAATAAAAGCTTTTTAAGTATTTTTAAAAAATGTTTTATTTCATTAAAAAAAAAAAACATAAATTGCAGGATAGATAGATAGACAGATAACACTTTATTGCACCAAAAATACATCCGCGCTGGATCCAGCTGGAATGATTTCAATCCAGCAAAAATCCAGCTGGATTCAAAACACTGCTGGATTGCAATCCCTAGTAGCAACGTGCATAGCTTCATCCCCACTTGCCTCGATTTTCGCTCGTGATCCTGTGGCTCATTGTAAATTTTTGGGGCCCGGAAAAATTTAAATTAGGGGTCCCCACGTACTGTACAGGCATTTTTCTTTGGGGCGTTAAAAATTAAACGAGGAAACTGGGGAATCCCCAGTTTTTTCGTTTAATTTTTAACGCGATCTCTAGAGGGGTTTATCCATAGAATCGAATTTTTCTCTACATAATTAGCAGACTAATATTATTAATAAACTCAAAAATATACAGACGTTCCTGCCAGTGGCCGAAGTGGCACTGAACAATGGTAGTTAATCGCATGTTAGCTCGTGACTAACGGACCGGTCACGTGGAGTTTTCTGGGTTTTCTTCTCCAGTTTCTTGTAGAAAATCTTGATAGGTGCACTCTACTTGGCAGATCGCCCAAGTGTTGCATAGCTTTATTCCATCGATTCAATCCAAAAAAGTATTGACCGTACAATCACTTTATATTTCATATCAACAAATATATGTTAAAATCTTTAGATACATTAACTAGAAATGACTTATTTTCTGATGTCCTTAAAAGTATTCACGATTTTTCCGTTTCGGTTATTTTTAATATTCTTCGCTTGCTATTATGTTATAAATATACACATACAGTACAGTACAGTACATACTATTATATAGGATTTAAAATGGTTACGTAAGAAAATTCGCTCCGTTCCGAAGAATTTTTTCCCGTTTTAGGCAGGTTCTCGTTTTATTGGGGTTCTGTTTCTGGCAGGTTTTATTGTATATTTATGCATTGGTTTCACTTAACGTTTCAATAGTTTCACGATGATTTTAAATTTTTATCTATATTTATTTATTTTTTGTATACCTGTTTATATACAATTTATAATTTTATGTTTTACTTCAAAACAAAAAATTATTTAAATTTTGTTTGGTAAAAGAAAGAAAAAAAAAACCTTGTTTTTATAAACTTCTGGTACAGTTCTATTTTTAGTACAGTGATCAATTTTTGTTGGAAGTGAAAGTAAACCGAACAATTTATTATAATCTGGATGAAACGTATTTTAACTGGTTCTTACTGGCAGTTAAATGATTAAAAATATCGAATAAATAACATTAAAATAAAGTTATTTTTTTCCTGCCGTTGACAGATTTATTACTTTCTTTTGCCAGTTAACGCATCGTATTATACGATGTTGACAATTTTTTCCATCAGATTCGAATATATAAATAAAGTGAAACGTGGGTTGCAGGTCATTTGTGAAAGAATGAATTACAATTAGGGAAGATTCTCTAATTTTTTTCGATTATTTTATGGGATTTTTATCTTCTGATGTAATTATTTTTTACGAATGAGATAATAACTGGAATTATATACAGTAATACATGTTCAAAACGAAAACCTTTTTAAACGGGGAATATTCTTCGGAACGGAACGATTTTGTTTAAAACGAAAACCTGCCAAGCCGGGAAAAAATATTTGGTGCGGTGTGATTCCCGTTTACGCAGGTTTTACTGCAAGTAGTACTAAATAAATATATAATGGTTTTGAATTATTTTCAGGATACAGGATATGGCATATTTTCAATTGTATTTACGAGAGAGATATTTACTGTCAATATCACATTTACTGGTATTTTTCTCGGGGTTATTATATTTTGGATTTTAAAAAATTGAAGAAACAGCAAATTCTTGCAAGTTTGAAGTACCGATAAGACAAATTTTTCGTTTTAAAAACAGAATTACAAACACTATCAACAATGTGAAATAATGCCTGCTCCTGATAGCAATTTCCCTTAATAGACATCAACTTACAATTAAACAATTTACAACTTAATAATAATAGTAATATAAAATAAAATATATTACTATCAAGAATATCTCTTATATTTTTTGTAAATTTTACAAAACATATTTAAGAGGCATTCCTGTGAATCATATCAATTTACTATTTCTTCCTTACTAGGATTTTTTTTAATATATAGCATTTCTATGGAATTAGTACTATAGTCTATGCACCAAAAGAGTAGACATGAGTCAGCCTTATCTGGAAGGGTCTATGTCAGATGAAAGGGATGGAAGTAGAAAAGTTAAAGTGGACACACGGATTTGAAATAACAATTTTTTGTATTTATTTTTTATGAAGCAATATTTTTTGCAAGAAATTAGAATGATGCATAAAATAGTTCCTTATTGTTGTAATAGAGCAATTACATCAATAATTTTTTTTGAATTTATATTTTTGTATTAAGTAGTTTTATAAAATATTCAGAATTTGACTCTGTTTTCTGCTGTATACCTCAAAAATAGTTTGATACAAAAAGATTCACAGTATAGCAAATGTAATTGATTATTCAGAGATGTACCCAAACGAGGCAGCACAAAGTGACATTTTCCATAATAATACCCTTCTTCTGCTCACTTTCTGCCAGCCCACATGTTGTAAAAAAAGTAAACAGTGTAAAAAGTCACAAGCAGCTGACCACTGGATGAGATAGAAACAGGCACATCAGACTCAAATATTATGTTACACGAACAACCACGGGTAGAAAGGAATCGAATTTAATACTTGTTCTTCTTGGCTTTTTCTTTTTTATTTATTGAGTATTGACGTGTATATGACTGGTTTGCATATTACATGCAAGGAGCTGTCATATCAATATGGCAGCTTCTTGCACAATGATAAGTTGCCAGTAACACTGAACTATTGCATTATTACAGTAGGCTGTCTACCTATGCTTTCACAAGTCAGAGTGACTCATACTCAGAAATTTCTGATTACATCCCTGATTATTATACATTTATTATTTCATTACTTATTTACCTAATTAATTAGTCTGTTCATTAAATTATTAAGTGCACATGTATTTAAAAGATATATTTCAACTAATTAATTTGTTGTAATTGTACTAATGTACTTTTAGTCATATTGGCCAACTTAAATTGGTTTTTAATATTTAACGATATTTTTGTATTCATTTGCTTTATTATTACACACAATATGACTAACTCAATACTCTGAGACAGTTGAGATTTCTAATCAGTCTTCACAAGACCCAGAATTTACATTTGGATTTAAATTGAGATTTGCATTAAGTTATAACTATATCGCTTCCAGTCTATTATCAACTGGCTGATACTTTAAATAGGTAATTGAGTTTCAATGTAGAGATTCATCAATCTTGAAATTCATAAATACTAATATGAAAGTTTTTTAATCTTTCAGTTATTTTTTGAAAATGTTCCATTTAAAAATATGCATTTTAAACATAACATTTATTATTTTATGAATGTGAATGTGATATTTTTTTACTTTTGATAGGAAGGGGGATTGATCTCTTGTAAATTAAGAATGAAATGTAAATTCTAAAGTCAACTTGGTCATTCCTCCCTAAATTGCCATTTTGATTTAAATGGTGATTACTTTCTACGAATGCTAACAGAAAAAAGACAAATAATCAATTGTTTGTCGAATTTGCTTTGTATTAAAAAGGTGATTATTTCCCAGAAGTCAAAATCTCTGCATTATTTTGACTTTTGGTCTTGATTTTGAAAATTCTTGGAAGATGACACCATCCTAATTATTTTAGTACTCATTTTAGCATTTCTAATAGAAAATATTCTAAAATATTTCAATCCTTTTTTTTATTGAAAAAATTAAGATTATAACTTTGCATTATGTTAGTGGTACATAATAATCATTGCATTCATCTGTGTAAATAATAGGAAATAAGTAAAAATCTACATACATCAAGGAACACTGGGGGATGTAAACAACACTTTCTGGAACCTTTTACTGGTGTTAGACGCAAAATGAAAAATTTCCGTTAATGTTTTCGTTTTGCGTCTAACACCGGTAAAAGGAAATAAGTAAATATAGTTTGATAAATTAACACAAGACTGAATATTAAATATACAAGATGGTTGTAATTAAATTTTTGGGCTGCAATTTTTAAAAGTTGCAGACCTATAAATTTCCACTGGTATCCATCTATATATCTGTCTGTCCTTCCTTAATCATGAGGATGGAGTTACATAGATGAAAGTCAAAACCAGATATAGAAAGCTTAGGGGCAGAAGGCCCCAATTAACCATATTCAAACATCCCATGCAAACTGGAAGTCATGTTATTTCAATTCAAAAAATTTCTCTTGAATGGAGTTAGATAGATGACTGGTATGACTCTATTGTTAATAGAAAAAGTATGATGTACAGGGCAAGCCACTACTAAAATTGAGAGCATTGTGATGAAAAAATTTCATCCCACATTGGGACAATGTCACAATAAATAATTGCTTGTCTATATTGATAATGCATAGAGCAGTAAGTAGTAAGTAGTTTTCATTAATATTTGAAAGATATATTCTCTAAGTCATTCGAAAAACAATATTTTTCTAAAAAATTACAGTGGAACCTCGCTTAACAAGCACCTCGCATAACGAGTGTTTTGCATAACAAGCAAATCAGATTTTTAAAAAATGACTCGCTTAACGAGAGAAGTTTTGCATAACGAGTGACGAGGAGAGGGGAAGTCCCGAATTGTGCGCATGCTCCATCATGCTATTATTTGTGATTTTTTTTGTTTTTTGCAAACTGAATTCGCATTCCAGGTTGGTTCATTCTGTGTTAGAAGAAAAGATAATGATGATTCACTCCCTTTAACAATGTATATTGTATAATTTTCTTTGAATAAATGTTATACGTAAAATACCATATTTACTCGCATATAAGACAATTTCACATATAAGACGAGGTGTTTTTTCCTTTTTACATTTTATTTTTATATTTTATAAATGATGATTGACTTTAAAGATCAAAATAAAGAAAATTTGATTTATTAATACAATTCTAATTTTATTTCATTTAATCACAAATAAATTATCATCAAATGCACATATTAAGGTAAACAACCATGATTTCTCAACGCTATCACCTTTTCTCTACTCAGACTTGCTCTCTGAAGCTTTGTTACAATTTTCCTCTTTTTCACTCTTACTCCACAAAGCATCATCCTCTAATCTGTCAAGTTTATTTAAAATTCAGTATTTCTTGAATGACTGCTATCCACTTTTGAAGATCCGCTTTTCCACACACCTAATATCCACGTAGCAAAACCAAAAGATTATAATGTGCATGACCGGAAAAAGTTTATTTTTAATGATTCAAAATGTGCAAATATTCATTCAAAATACCAATTTAACAAATATGAAATAACTACATTTATAATCATTGCTAAGTGACCAGCTATTTTTGGATTATCTCAGTAAAAGCGATATTTACCTTGACCTCGATAGTACTCTGCTATAATGGCAGCATGAAGTATACACAGTTCATAAAAATTATTGCAAAGGATCCTTTGTTTGTGCATATAGGATGACCTAGGTTTTTGATACAGTGAAAAATGAATAAAAACCTCATGTTATACGTGAGTAAATATGGTATTGGAGTATTTTTTCCACATGGAATGCATTATCATATTTTACATTAATTTATATGGGAAAAATTGTTTCGCTTAAGGAGTCTTTCGCATTACGAGTAAGATTCTGGAACGAATTATGCTCATTAAGCGAGGTTCCACTGTAGTTGTATATGATGCATGTATTTGAATCAGGAGAATATTTACAGATGTAAATTTACTGTGTACTCATTTATTATATGAAATATATTGCTTTTTTATTGTCAGAGAGTGCTTTTTAATAAAGTATTAATGTTGAAATAATAGCATTGCAGCAAAGTTATATGGAAACTATTCAAAAATACCTTTCCTTCCTCTTAAATTCTTTATTTTAACAATTTAACCATAATTAGCCAAATAATAAAATGGTACTCTTTATTGTACAGGGAATTTTTTTATAATATATGCATTTCTACTCAGATTATACATGTTTATTTTATTTTTATTCATTATTTTATACTTTTGTAAATATTAATAAACATATGCAGTATATAATAATTTTAGAAAGTTAATTTTTTGTAAATACTTTAATTTTACAGTTGATATACCACCACCAGTTGCACATGTTATGCCAGAAGATGAAGAAAATTTAAATAGATTACCTTTGACATGGTAAACTTTATTTTTTGAAATAAATAATTTAGATATGGTTTCCTTACATAATGATTTTTCTAGTGAGCCAAAGCTAACAGAGAAAGAAGCTCGGCAAGCTTTGAATAAATATGTATCGAGACATTGTTGCTATGGAAAATCTGTGGCACGGGATATGTCCATTACTAAAATCAATCATTCTTGTGCCTTTCATGTATTGTAACATATTTTTATTTTTACTTTAAAATTTAAAAATACTGTATCATTTAAAATTATTACATTATTTTTAGTACACCCTTGAAAGTTTCACAGAAAAGAGACAAACTTCGTGGGCCTTTGAACCATATACAGGTGAATTATGTAATTAATAAAGTATTTGTTATGGTGCTTTAATTATAATCTAAATTTCATTAAAAACTACTAAAATAAGTATATATTTTAATCAGAATTTTGTTTTAATATAGGTGATCCCATTAGCAGCATTTCTAGTGGTACACCTACTCTACCTTGGAATCTTCCAGTTTCACCTCCTGCATTGTTTCAAAACAGTAGTACTCAAATTGAAGTGCCTCATACTGCAGTTGTAAAAACATGCCATACTTGTGGCGGAGTAGGGCGGAAACGATGTTTCACTTGTTCGGGAAATGGTTGGGTAGGTTATTCTAGTATGTTAAGTTGATTATAATATGATCTGATTTATTCTTACATCATTCTGTAAGGAAAAATACAAAATATTGCTTGGTCGTAAATAAAGCCTAGATCTTGCTGCAATAAAAGTAAAAAAAAAAAGTTGCAGAAATTGTGTTTCAATTAGAAAATTAAAACACAATTTCTGCAATTTTTCTTAACTTTAATTTTATATTTATAAACCATATTTATAAATACACTAGACCTACATGAATAGTCATATTTAGTACTGCTTAATCACTTTTATAAAAGTTTTGATATTTGTATCTGGTAGCTATACATAATTGTTTAAGTAACCATATTTGTCTAGTGTGGTTACCCTTTAGAACCACTGATTTAGAGTTATAATCTAATTAAAGTTAAGAAAATAAGACTTTTCGAATAATACTTTTATGATTTAAAGTTTAAATTAAATGCTTCAGTTTATAATGTTGTCATTAAAAATAATAATAAACTAGGTTTCTTGTTAGGAATACTGCTATTCATGTCATGGAGATGGACGTAGAAGTTCATTTCAAGGTGAGAGTGAGAGATGCTTCCAATGTCATGGAACTGGTCGTCAGAGGTAAGTTTTAAGTCATAATTATAAAGCTTTGTTTTTTATAAAGAATTCAATAATTAGAATTTATAACTTTTCAAAATCCATGAAATTGAAATTGATTTAATAATTTCTCATTAACTTTTCAGATGTTGGAAATGTAATGGGGATGGAATGTCAGCATGTAAATGCTGCACTGGAACTGGACAGATAAAATGTTTTATACAACTTCATATAAATTGGTAAATTTTTAACATAATTTACTCTTTATTGTTACCATTTACAAATATACTTTTGATCATAAATAATTTCATAGCAGTGATTTAGCCACAAAATGCATTCATAATTGCAAATATGTTAATAAATGATACTTAGAACTTTTGTTTTAGTATTGTATACTTCTGTTTTGCATCTAAGATACTAGCTATTTAAAGAAGTTTTAAGGTTGCATCTTGAAATAGTGTCATCTGCTTATTGAAAAGAAATTTCAGTCATTAATCAATATCACAAATGTAAAACATTCATAATCTGAGTTTTATATTTAAATTTTTGATAGTTTCATTTATTTTAAAAATAAAAAATTAAATTCTACATAATAGAAAATTTACTTTTCATCATATTCATATTTACAGTAGTGAACCGAAAATCGGAATCAATTGGGGACTGGGGTTGTTCAGATTAGGGATTTGTTCCAATTACAGATTATGTATGAAAAAATATATTAACCTGTCCAATGTTCAAATTTTTCTCCGTTGCGTGTCTCTTCGTGTTGAATTTTCGTCGATTTTAAGCCTAACGAAAATTTTTATAATAATAATCGAGGCTATCGTATCGTTTAAAATTATTTCTGCATTTTGTACAAACAAAATAAATATATTGAAGAATATAAAAACATGAAAATTATACTTTAGAAGTTAATTTAGTATCAAAAACGTTTGATTCAGCACGACACAGTCCGACTGAAAATCATGCCGATTACTGGCGATTCCAATTACCGGGGTTTCGATTTACGAGTCTCTACTGTAATTTGAAAAAATTGTAGACCTATAAATTCCCACTGTCATCCATCTGTCTATCTATCCTTCCTTAATCTCAAGAGTTATATACATGAAAGTCAAGACCAGATATAGAAAGCTTTGAGGCAGGAGGTCCCAATTAACTATACATGAACTTCTGATGCAAACCTGAAGTCATGTTATTCCAATTCAAAACTTTTACCTTGAAAGGAGTTAGATGACTGGCACAACTTCGTTGCTAACGGAAAAGTATGATGTACAGGGGCAAGACACTACTAATTTAAGGTGGAGAGCATATATTTTAAATTAAATAAATTAAAAATATAGTTAAAAATTGCAGCCTTGCATTGTGATGATATCACAATAAATAATTACTCGTTTGATATTTAGAATTTGAAAAAAATTTTACACATCTATCTTAATATTTATCATTTTAATTTAAACATGTAAAAAGCATAATAAACTCAAATCACATATACATTTTTATATGAAAGATTTTATATCATTTTTAGGTTTATTTAAAATAATATTTATTTAATGAAAGTGGTATTTTTCTTAAAATCAAAAGAAAACTAGATATATTGATTATTTTCTGCAATAATTTTTTTTATCTTGGATTTAGTTTTAAAGTTTTTTTATAAATTGTACTGTTGTTTCATTGGAAACTGTCACTTTACTAAGATGTTGTAATCACTTATTACTGTCATCATTATATTTACACTAATAAAGTTTTATTCAATTCCAATGCTTTCTTCTTGATGTGTAACTTTTTATATCAGTGAGTGTATTTTTTTCTGTGATTTTGTTACAGAACCAGAATGATTCAGGTATTAATAGTACTTGTCTACTACATAGAGCATTTTGTATTTTTTATTTGCTGTGTTTGCTCAAATTGGATTCATTGTATATTTTTGACAATAAAATAGTATTTAATAAATAAAACAGAAATAAAATGAATCAATAGAAATATTTTCTTATTCAACTGCTATTTTGTATTTTTACACAAAGTTTAGACAGTTCTGAGACAAATTTTTGTTTTTTCTATTTTGCTTATTTATAATTATAGCTATAAACAACTATTAATGGAAATAAAATGGAAAAAAAAACAAGGGAAAACAGAATATTTGAGATAATAATCTCTAAATTGCATATCAGTATTATAATGTTTATGGTAGTGCTGCTTATGAAAAAGTTTTATTTCCCACCCTACAATTTTATCAGGACATACTCTGGTGCAGGTATACAACCAAGATTTACTCTTGGAATTGTGGTAGTATATTTATTTGCATTTTGTCTTAAATTAACAAAATTTGCTTAAATTGTAAGATTAGCTAAATCCGTAGTAATTAAACAATGACTGATCTCAAGTCACTGGACAATGACTGGAGAATTGTTGGATCAGCATATATCAAGTTTGGATTATATGTAATATGAAATTAAATTATGTTGTTTATTTTTTTATTGTTGTAAGTTTTTATATCCACAGATCTAAATCTATAATTTCTTTCTTGAGTTTTATTAACTACAATGTACCATTTCTTAGTTTTATGTTCTAAGTTCTACAGCTGTTCCTATAGGATACAGTTTTTCTATTCATATAATTTTAGCTTTTCCCTATTTATTATCACATTTTTGTTAAAGCCTATTTAGCTAATGCTTTGGCCTTTCTAAAATATCTTATTTAGTTCTCATCAGTTCTTTTCTTAAGATTTCTCTCCCTCTTCCTATATATTTAATAGTAACTGTATAATCTCTTTTATGGTCATTGTTTCATAAATTATAGACTTTCATTATTTTTAGTCAGATATGTTTATAGGTTTTTTTTAATGTGATACTTTTATATTGCATTTCACTATTTATTCAAAAGATAAAACCTCAAACAATTATAAGAGTCAGAGATTTCTATAATTATTTATTGTCTTCTAGGTTTTATATTCTGTTTAAATAAGATTAAAATGCGCAGTCGCGGTTTTTTGTAAATTCAAATTTGATTCTATGTTAGTATTCGTTTAACTGACAAAGGCTGATTGACGCAGCCGAAAACGTTTTTAAGCTATTAAAAACTTTGTACTGGATATATTAAAGGTGTTGTACGTTTTGATTTCAGTTCCAGTAAACATTTGTCATTTGTTTTATTAAGTAAGATTTTTATATTAAAACAGATTTTGCTATTTCTTAAGATTAAAATTTAAATTTTAAACTTGAATTGTAATAAATACAATATATTTTAATGTACTAAAACGTTTTATATTATAGTGAAAATAATTTTGACATTTTTTTAGGACTAATCATGTAGATGAACATATTGTTGATCGAGCTTCAGTCCCAGATGAAAAACTAAAAAACGTATCTGGCCAAGTAGTGCTCTCAGAAGAACATCCAAAGGTTTTTCATTATATTTTTTCTTGTTTAAAGTGACATATAAGAATAATAAAAGTTAAAATCTGATTATCATACATTTTAAAAACATGCCCAATTTATAGTCTTTTATATTTTATAGTCCAGTTCATGGGAAAAAAATTTAAATACAAAACAATAAGAACATTTTTACCTTTATTACTTAGGATCTGTCAATTTGAAAAATGTATTTTGGAAATTGCTCACAAACGTTTAGAACTAAACAAAGCACAATTTCTAATTTTTGTAAAATAAAAATGAATTAAATATATAAGAATGAAAACTTTAAGATAATCTTTTTATTTTGCTTATAAGCAAGAATTAAAAAAATGCAAAGTGGAATTTAAGTCACAGATTGGAGAATTGATTGGATTTTGATAATAGAATTTATGTAAAAATATTTTTATTGGAAATAATTGATTTAATTGTCTTACATGCCTTAAAATTTTTGTTTTAAATTTGCAATCAGGTATGGAATTAACTGAACTAATTTTATTGACATATTTTTATTTATTACATCTGATATATGTTTTTATATTCATGAATGATCATGCAAATTTTTGAACATAAATCACTAATTTGATCATACAAAACTATCTTATACTTTTGTCCACTTTGGACGTTCTTGTGAACTAGGACTTGTTATACCAAGGAAAGAGAAATACACAGTTTCCAATTAAAATATATTTATTTGTAATGTAATCTTGTAAAATATATTTTAATTGGAAATTGTGTGTTTCTCTTCCCTCAGTACAACAAGTCCTAGTTCACAAGAATGTTCAAAGTGGGCAAAGGTATAAGTAATTAAGGACAAAAAACACATATCAACAAAAATTTAAAACTCTTCTTTTACAGTGGAATCTTAAAAGTCAGAAAGTTTCAAAATTGCTGCAGATTTCTATCTTTTGCTAAAATTCTGCAAAGAAGTAGGTATGAGGTAATTGTGAATTTATGAGGAAAACATTTTGCAATATTTAACTTATTGTGTTTTTATCTTGGAAAGTAAAAGTAATTTTTGCATACTGAAGCTCAGATTGTTCAGTTAATAGCAATATTTGTAGATAAGAATTTTGTTAAAATAAATTATTATAAAAAGTTTATCCAGCAGCTGTAATTTTTTTTCAAGAGGCTTTTTGTAATTATTTACAAATAAACAACCTTAAGTTACATAAACAGCATTATTACAAGATTAATCCAGTTAGTTCTATAAAAAAAATTTTGACTGATTGCAAAGTCACTTAATCAATTATTCCATATAGAAACAACACAAATTCTATTTTTAAAATTCAAGGAATTCTCAAAATTATGAATTAAATGTTATTATGAGGTTCTTAACGCTTATCTATAAGTAAAAAATAAATAAAAATGAAAATACAAAAACGAGCAATTTGTGTTTCATTTAGTTTTTAAATTTGTATTCAATTCAGACAGGTAAATGTAAAATTACTGTAAGTGAGATGTAAATTTGTAAAATTTGTAATATTGGAGTATTTTTCAAATTTGTAATTGATTTAAGAAGGTTGAAGACGGTCAATAAATTTGTGGCCAAAAACGTTTGAAGTGTAAGTTTGTTTACGTTTATTTGCTGGAAAATTAGTGCTTAGGTGTATGTTCGAATCTATAATTGATTTAATCAACATATGACATTAAAGATTGATGATATATTCATGATTAGTTGAGTGAAGTAAATTTTATTCATTCTCACTTCTCAGATTTTAATGTCAATAAGATGTTTAATTAGTAGCAATTAAATATTTTGAAATAACTAATTCTCTGTTTGTATGTCTTATATTAATTTCCCCCAAATTTCTATATTTTAAATTGTTTTTTGTTCATATTTTCTGAAATAATTTAATGTACAGTACATTATTTTTCAAGAATGTTTCATAAATCTCAACATCATACTATCAATTTAGCAAAGTTATCTTTTGATTTTTCTAGTGCTTCCAGCTTAATCTTATTTTCTGAGAGTTTTTTTTAAAAATAATATTTATAACTAATATTACATATTGTCTTTATAATTAAGTAAATTTAATATAGACAATTACACAACTAATTATTTTTTATTTTTTAAGTGACATTATGTTAATTTTCAAGAATAAAAACAATTTTCTGAAAATAGTTGTACAATGAAAATTTTGCAATTATTTTCTGAACTTACTTTTACTTCAGATACTGAGGCAAATTTTTTAAATTTAAATTTCATTTATTTTAATATTAAATTTAACTAAACTATAGAAAGGTATAATTAAATGGAAAAAGTTTTTTGAAAATATGAAATTAAATATATATTTAGTATATTTATTACATTCTCAAAATTGATACACTGCATTTATTAATATATATATATATATATATATGTGTTTTTGATTACAGTTGAAACCAATTGATCATTTTCCTGATACAACTATTAATATGGCTTCCTTACAACTCATCCAACAACATTCTTCATATTTTGTTACTGAAAAATTACTTATGCAGGTATGGTATCTTTTTCTCTCCATATTATTGTTTCCAAGAAATAATCTAATAGAGTATTTTTGTTTTTAAAGCGCCATGAAGTCCGTATTATTCCAATTTCTACAGTATATTATCGATGGAAGAATTTTGAAAGTTCTTTCAACATTTATGGCTTTGAGCATAAAGTTTATGCTCCTGATTACCCACAAACATGTTGTTGTGGTTGCACAGTTTTGTAACTAATAATCAATATTTTATTGATATTTCTATTTTAATTCATTTATATAAGAAATATTTACTCTTTATAGAATAAGAATTTTTTATTTATAATTCTTGCCATTCCATAATTGTTTTTATCAATTTATACTAGTCTTTACACTTAATATTGACTGAACATTAGGTACTCAGATATACAATGATCTAAAGCAAGTTTTTCATTTATATAATTTCTTAAGTAAATTTTATCAAGTATTAAGAAATTAGACATTGAAAATTTGTAGTATTTGTATACAATCCTGTTATGAAATTACTATTTTTATAAATTTCTCAAATACTCAGCATCTATTTCATTGCATATTTCATTGCATTAGGTGTCATAAACTTAATTGAGAAATACAATTTTGACCATATTAACACAAATATGTTTCAATTAATAATTTTCTTTTCTTGTGAACTGCAATATTTTTAAAATCAAAAAACATCTATAAAAAGTGTTTTTAGCTAGTAAATTACCTTGTTGATTATTAAATTAGTTTTGAAACAAGTCAGCACTGTTAAAATGATTCTATCCTAGTTATAAAGGCAAATTTTACAAATTCAAAATAAAATGCCAATATAATTTGAATAATAATACGATCTGATGATACCAATCATACCAATCTTATCTGAATGATACGATCAGTACCAGTCAAAAAATTTATCCAATGATTACTAAAATTAACACATTATTGTTTTATAATAATTAATTGGTTATTTAATAACTTGGAAATTTTAATTTACATATTGTTATGCCAAATATGTAATGAAAATCTCTAGGAACTTTAATAATTTTGTTTAAAATAAGAATTTAATAACAATATTCATTTTAAATATCAGCCATCTGTTATCTTTGAAATATGACAAACTTCTTACCATATTTTGCCTGTTATTGAAAAACTAAATTATACATTCATTTAAAATGCAAAATCAGAATTGTGTTCAAACATAAAAAGATAGTGCAATTATATAAAGCTATACTTTTTTTTAGCTTTATATAATTGTATATAAAGAATGCTGTAATAATTCTAGCTTATTCATAAAAAAATCACAAGAACTTGTAAAAATTTCATTATAATAGAGGCCGCTAATATTAAAATTTTTTTCAATATTTCTAATTTTATTTTTTAAATAATAGTTTTAAGTTTTAATTATATGTTTTTATTTTTAAAAGTTACATTTTTATTCCTAAATAAAATGTAAAAATTATTGTAAATGCTCACTAATATAGATATATAAAATATTATTCTCAAGAAGATTATATTTCTGAATAAGAAACATTTCCATTATAAAATTTAAACTAAAAAATGTTCAAACATTCTATTATTTTTTTGCACATCTATAACTCATATAAAAGTATTTTAAAATTAATAATATATTAACAATAATATGAAATCTGTATTGCAAGTTTTCATAAATATCAATATAAACAATCTTATTCATGGAAAAGATTCTATTTACAAATTACTTCAGGATTATCAAAATTTAAATACAACATACTGAAATATGTTGTCTAAACTTTTTCTAATATCTATGTAATGAAATTTATATATTCTTAAAATATTTTAGCTTTAGGAATTATAAAGAAAAAAAGACATTGATGATAAAAGCTGTTGCTATGATTGAAGCTTTTAGTAAATTGAAGGGATATTAAATGTTAAAAAAAAATAGAAATAATAATAATTATACTCTCTTTAAAGAATTTTTAAAATATATGTAAAGGGATATAAATCAAAAATCTATCATTAGTATTTTAATACTTCATATTTTCTTAAAATTAAAAATTATATCTGATATAAATATATCCAATAAAATTCTTTTGTAGTAATCAAAATTCATATATGTAAAATTTATTTTGTGAATATTATTTTTATTTTGTTGTTGTTATACTGCTTATCAGTTAATCAGCCAGGATTTTTCAATCCCAATCAAAAGATGCCTACATATTTGATCCATTATTTCTGTTCTTTGAATCATTCTCTACTAGGTTTCTTTATTCACATTTTCTATTATTTCATTCATCCAAATATATTTAGGTCTTCATCTTTACCTTACATGGTATCCATTCCAAAATTTCATGTTGTATTCTCGCTTTTCTCATTTTTTAAATGTTTTTACTATTTTAATTTTTCTCTCATCTCTTTCACTGTATTATGTTCTTTCTGCATTATTTCTCTAATTGTTTTGTTTTTATTTTTTTAATCAGGTTATCTTGATGATCTCCAATAATCTGTTTCTATTGTCATTAATTTTTTATTAATATTCCATGTTTCAGCTTTGTAACATATTACATTCTATATTTTCAAATAGTTTTATCATTTTTTTGTTTTTGAAATTATAGTATACTCTTGCTTATTCAGCCCTTAATGATCCAGCCTATCAATAATATGGCATATGCCTCAGTGTAATTGCCTATGTGCTTCCATTTACATGAAAATGTTAGTCATGTCATCATTCCATTTTCCTGTTTACTTTGATTTTATTTTTCTGTATGCTATTGTGTGTCAGCATGCTGTATTATTTGCTTACCTATCTCTAAAAAGAATCAGTATTGAAGGGTAACAAGTTACATCAATGATTGGCTTTAGGTCTATAAACTTTTAATAATCCAGCATTCTTGCCAATCTGGTACCCTTCTTTGCAAGGAATGATCATATTAAAAAGAGGCTAGTGTACACAGTGCGGCAATTATATTCCGGGACTGGATCTATAAAAATGAAACAAAACAATTTTATTCAAATCTTTTTATTAAATTATTCAAAATACTCTCCTCCTGCTTCAATACACTTTTTACAGCGATTCAATAGTGATTCAAATGCCTGCTCAAACTCAATTTTCGGTATTGCCTCTAATATGTGCGTAGACTCTCTTTGGATGGTTTCAATATCATTAAAAATGCGTCCTTTCAACTTCATTTTCATTTTTGGAAATAAAGAGAAGTCACATGGTGCTAAATCGGGGGAATACGGCGAATGATTCAACACACAGACTTGATTTCGTGCCAAAAATTGACGAACAATCAATGATGTGTGACTCGGTGCAGTATCGTGTAACAAACACCAGTCATCAGAATTGCGATATTCTGGTCGAATTCGACGAATTCTTCCCATTAATCGTTGTAAAACTCCCAAGTAGAAAGCAGCAGTAACTGTTTGACCCTGTGGGACGAACTCACGGTGGATGATGCCTTTGCTATCGAAGAAAACAATGAACATCGTCTTGATTTTTGATGGAACTTTTCATGTTTTTTTGGCTTGAGGTGATGATTTTGACTTCCATTCGGCACTTTGACGTTTTGTTTGTGGGTCATATTGAAAACACCAGGTCTCGTCACCAGTAACAATTGATTTGAGGAAGGTTGAGCTGTTATTTGCTGCTCGTACAATCTCTCTGGAATGTTCCAGTCTTATCAGTTTTTGCTCTTGGGTTAGTGTGTGCGGAACAAATTTAGCACAGACCTTTGTTTTGCCCAAATCTTCTTTAAGAATTTGTCGTATTGTCTCTTTGTTAATGTTTAATGCCTGTTCCATCATTCTCAGTGTTGCATTGCGATCGTTGGATACAAATTCTTGCACTTTTTGAATCGAATCTGCTGTTCGAATTGTTATTGGCCTTCCCACACGTTTGTCGTCATCCAGTGATTGTCTGCCTTCCAAAAATCGCTTGTGCCACTCAAAAGTCTTTGACCGTGATAAACACTCACTTCCATACACTTTTTGCATCATTTTGAACGTTTCTGTGGCACTTGTGCCAAGTTTAGCGTGAAATTTAATAACAGCACGTTGTTCTATTATTGTTTTCCGACATGTAACAAAATAAACTGATAAACAAAATATCAAAAACAATGATAAATGTCAACCGATTTAAATAAAAGTTTTAGGTTATGTTCATACATGTCCAAACTTGATATGACATAAAATTTAAACAGATGTCGCTACTGGTTGCTGAGATATAGCTTCAGTCCCGGAATTTAATTGCCGCACTGTGTATGTTATTGATAATTTTCCACAGTATAGAATTCAACATCTGTCATTGTTCATTCCTTATATGTTTATCTTTCCGTTTACTCTATACCAGCATTTCTCAACCTGTGATCTGTGATGATGGGACAGGTGGTCTGCAGGCAGACTTTAATTAATAAAGATTAAAACTTTGTTTAATGATGATTCAATTTTAATAATTTATCTCCAGTTTTAATTAATTATGTCTCCATGTGTATTCAAAACATGCTTTTGGATTTATTATGCACAGTATGTCCCAAATGATAGTAATACACTCACAGGTTTAAAATAAATGAACAATTTCCAGCCCAGCATTAAAATAAACAAGAAATTTGCAATCCTGCATTCAAATAAACAAGCAATTATTTATTATTATGATCTTGATTTCTGATCTTGATTTTCATCTATCTGACTCCATTATCAAAATGAAAAAATGGACAGACAGACAGATGCCAGTGGGAATTTATAGGTCTGCAATTTTTGAAAATTGCAGCCTGATTATGCTTACATAACTTAGTGGGTCTGTAGAATTTTTTCAGACATTTTACTGTCCTTTGGCTTAAAAAGGTTGAGAAATGCTGTTCTGTACTAATATCTACCTATATGATAGATCCCAAATATTAATTATATAATTCTTTTTATATCCTTCACTCTTTCATTGTTTTCCTGTCCCAATAATACTATATATTTTGTTTTGTGAAATGAATCCTCATTATCCATTTTATACATTTTCCCATTTACTTCCTACACATGCTGATTTTATCTTCACCTTGCACAATTATAAAGGTAAGAAAAAAAGAATTACACAATATTTAAGATATTTAACTTCATGTCATAACATGGGCATTGTAAATAAAAATTATGGAACAGTGAAAATTTCTGTATTGATTATTTGCAATTCAGTTGAAGAATAATATTAGAATTCATGTATATACAACAAAGGAAGACTAAAATGTAGTGAATGATTAATGTAAGACTTAGAATTACTAATTTATTGTTTTGATATTATTTTAATCTTGAAAATGTTTATTATTAATGTTACAAAATATCATATTTCATTGGTACTTCAAAAGATGAATGTACTCTATCAAAACAGATATCAAAATTAAGATATTTTTTTTAAAATATATATTTTTATTTACACAGTTATTATTAAATTGTTTTAAAGAGTTTTTGTTTTTACTATTTGTAAATTTAGCAGTCTTAATTTTAAGTAATTAAAAAATTTTTAATACAATTAGCCTTAATCTTATTAAATGCTATATATATATATACAGTCATACATAACAGTCTGAATGTAAATCACACACAGCAGTTGTTATACCATTTGTCAGTTAATTAGTCAGGATTTTTTAATGTAAATCAAAAGACACATATATTTTCTTATTCTTTTTGTCCCTGTTTATCTCTATTTTTCCAATCATTCTATTCATGTTTTCTTTAATTCCTCTATCCAAATATATTTAGGTCAAAACTGTTAAACTGTTTGGGCGACTTCTCACCGACTGAGATCCCTAACATCGAAACAACTTTAATTCATTCTTCCTGACTCAGCATCTTTACCTGTAGAAGAATAACTAGATCAGCATAACTCCAATGATTCCAGACTTATGGGACATACTGTATTATTATCTAAATTAAGAAATTATTTAAAGTATGACCATTTTCTAAATTTTTCAGAAATCTTATTTAATATCCTTTCATCTGCTAATAGTTTCAATTGTAAATCAACTAGTTGAATTAATTCTTAAATCCTCAAGTTGTTACAGTAAGACCCCACTTAACGCGGGGGATGCGTTCCTAGATGACAGAGTGCTAAACAAAACAGCGTTAAACGGGGTCATCTTAACACGTAAATAAGGGGGATACGTGAAACAGAACAGGAAATATGAAAATTTATCAATTTTTTTTTTTTTGTTTTATTTTGTAACATTTATTGTTAAATACTTTTTTATTACTTTAATTATAGACTTATTTGTTGCTATTATCGAAATTTATTCATAAAACATTCATAAAAATAAAAAAAGAGTTTGAGTAAAGAAGTTATGTTTGTGATTAGGAAGGTTCTTCCTCATTTCACATTTTTTGTTTCTTTGTGAGGAAGTCATCTAACGTTGTTTGCCTTTTCCTGTTTCGTTCACTAGTAGTAGTCGATAGCAAGACATCGCATCTGTGACACTTCGTCTTGCCTTTGAACTTCTATCAAAATTGAAATCATTTTGTATAAACTGATAAATAATTTCCCTTATAGTGGCTAAACTTCCGTTAAAGTGGCTAAACTTTTTTTTTCCGAAAATCCGTTGAAAGTTCCTTTTGTTCCTCATCTTCAGAAACGCTAATTTCCTCATCTTCATGCGCCTGTTGTTCTACTAATTCTTTTAGATCGTCGTTGGAAAAACTTTCTCCAGTTGTAACTTGCAATAATTCTTCAATATTCTGCGCATTTATATTATCCAACCCTGTTTCATTAGCTAGCTTGACAATTTCATCGACATCAACAATGGATTCTCTTGTGTCAACATTTTTGCTTAGCTCCGGCCATATATTCTTCCATACTCCTTTCAAAACATTTCTCGGTCACCTCATTCCAGGAAAGATTGATGTTGTCTACAGCATCCATGATATTCTAGTTTTTCCAAAAATCTCTAATGGATTGTTTATCTGCTCCATCTGTTTTATTAATTAGTTGTCGGAATGTCCGCCGCAGATAATAAGCTTTAAAATTTGATATTACGCCTTGATCCCAACACTGTGTGCGATCTCGGAAATTTCAATACTACTGCGTAATACCGAAACAGCGTTAAGCGGGGTCTTACTGTATTTAGTTTAGATCTGTTGAATATACATTACAGCTATGCATTTAGTGAATTTGATAGATCTAAAAGTGAAATTTTAAATTCATCAAAGCTTAAAATTTCAGAAAATAAATATGTAAATAGCAAGATTACTTCTCGGTTATTATTATTTTTTTAAACTATAGAATTTTATGAAATTAGAAAATAAGTGTGCTTGAAATGTTACAATTTTTTTTTTTTTTTTATTTATTACTAACAATACTCAATTTTGATAGGAAAAAATATATAGTTAAACTATTATATTGTTTATATACAATAAATTTATATTGTTAATTGCTACTAAATATGTAATATACAAGCTTTTTAAAATGATAGAAAATAAAGATTTTTTTCTAAATAATAACAATTTGATGTTATTGTTTTCAAAAAAGATATTTATAAGTTGTCAATTTTAATTTTTATCAGAAACACATTTAGTTAATTAGTTTCCATGATTTAGTTATGGGAATTAATTGTCCAAATGTATTTTTCTAGAATTAACCCACAACATATTTTACAATTGTCAACATTTACTTATTTATTTTTTAATTTAGAAATAAATAAAAAAATCAGAAGTGGTAACCATACACCAAACACAGAGTGCTAGAAGAAAACAGAGATGAAGATGGAGAGGAATTTTGAGGCCAGTACAGTACCCCGACAATCCTCTGTTATCAGTAGAGTCGTGATAATAATGATTATAAATAGATTTTGCCTTATCATTCTCACATAATTTTCTGCTTATAACCACTATTTCTTTATTAGAGTTAAAGTAATAAATTGTTAACGTTAATTATAATAATCTTCATATTCTTCCAATGAATTTATTTTTCAAAGTTTGTTGTTGTCACGTTGAAAGCGTTAACTATTCATTGATTCAAAGAAACAGTTGTAAAAATTCCAATTAAATACCGGATAATCGTAAAGCATTACTATAACGCCGTACAGAGAAAGATTTAGTAATCCGAATGCAATCAAATTTGGTACCAAAATTTACCAATGTGGCATTTTGGTGCGGAAAGCAACGAAAGGGCAGTTTCCATTACATAAGCGTACGTGTTGCAGCAAAGTTTTGGGTAGAATAGTGGTAACAATTGTTGAATGCCATTATTATTAGCCACGAAAGAATGACGGCCGGATGTCCGAGCAGTCAACGTAGCTACCTACCGCTCTGGGGACCCGGGATCGAATCCGGACGGGTCGAAAAATTTGCAGGAATATTTCAGGAGTGAACTGTTTGCATATGTCGAGCCCCGTTCCTCATCACCCGGCATCCCCATTGTGGGTTTGGCCGAACTTATAATGGGCTTGCTAAAAGAGGGCCTCTTGGTGCCCACAGGGCGGAAAGAGCTGAAAAAAGTTACGTGATCTCATAATCAGCGCCGTAACTAGCCTTTTATGCGCCCGGTGCGAGCTTCTGTAACTACGCCCCAAAACTATGACCCAAAACTTGGTCCAGGTCATTTCTGCGCCCCACTAGGGTCTACGCCCTGTGCCTGGGCACCGCTGGCACCGCCCTAGTTACGGCACTGCTCATAACGATTTGTAATGCAAAATCGTACATTGACGAATTCACAGATACTGAATAATACTTAAATATTTGCTGAGAAGATCCGTCGGCATCGAGAAAATTTAGAATCGCTCAAAAAAAGCTATCAAAGAAATTAGAAAAGCCTTACTGTCCTTACAATTTATTATCATTTAAAGTCGTCTACGTGGACGTTATTTATTAATAGGACCTTGTACTGGTGTATTGGCACAGTAATGAGAGTTAATTCAGTAAAATTTCTTTATTTTATCACCTGCAGTAGCAATATCCGTACACATTTTACACGTGTTTCGGGCATGCTAGCCCGAAACACGTGTAAAATGTAATAACGTCCACGTAGACGACTTTAAATGATAAAAAAAAGCTATCAAAGAACTTTTAAAAATAGTATCAACGCGTTTTAATTTGTGTATTCGAACAATTTTTGTAAAGTTGTAAACAAACTTTTTGAGTATGACCAATTTAGTCTTTACAATGGTTAACTGAGTTTTGAATCAACCAGGGCCAAGATCTATAAACGATTTAAGGCCCGAATCTCGGGCCTTAAATCGAGACCCAGACGTCATCCTTCCATGGCTAATAATAATGGCGTTCAACAATTGTTACCACCCAAAACTTCTATTCTACCCAAAACTTTGCTGCAACACGTACGCTTATGCAATGGTACGCTTAGAGGGCCACCGCACTTTCAAATTTCTAAGAAAATTTGATAATAGAATGTTTTGTTTGTTGTAATTCTTTGTCTAGTGCAGTGATTCTCAACCACCGTGCCGCGAGATTTTTGAAGTGTGTCGCCATTGTAAATACCCATACATAAGCCACGTCAGACAAGTGGTTCAATTAGTTCTACCTACCAAGGGCGCGTTTGGAAATTGTAACCGGTGTTACCGGTAACTACCGGTAGTTACCAAGGCGTTTAGAAAACGTGACCTAAATAACCAACCGCGTTCAAAAATTACTGTTATGACGTCACCGTTTGTCCCGCGGTACTTACCGAAGTAACCGTGTGTGCCGCCAAATTTTTAAATTATTAAAGTGTACCGTGACGAAAAAAAGGTCGAGAATCACTGGTCTAGTGCATAACTATATGCATTTAATGTTTTTAAATTATGTTTATTCGATTAAAAAGATTCTTTTTTGCAAACATTTTGAGGCCCTACTGATAACTTCTTCCCGAGGCCCCACGAACATCCACTGGCCCTGGAACCACCCTACATATTAGAATGCCAACATTTTAAAAATATCGTACGAGTTAGACAAGTTTACTAATGTATGAATGGAGTTTAAGCGCTTCATTAAATCATTTTACGTATTAACAAACACACATGAATCGATGAAAGAAGACTTTTCATGAATTAAAATTCGTATTCTCAATTCGTATTCGTATTCGAGAGGCGTCTGCGGCTACTCAGGCCTTTACGCCGGAAGAGAACAGAGTGGGAAGAGTCGGCCTTATAGAAGACAGCCAATCCGAGAAGACAGAGGAGAGGTCACTGACGCGACCAAAGTCGGCCTTATAGGAGGCGGCCCCCGCGAGAAAGGGAGATAGAAGTGCCTTCCGGGAGGACTTGGGGGAAGCTGGCCCCTATTCAGGTGTCATATGCAAGGAGGAAAATTCGGAAAAACTCCTGCTGCCAACTCGTCCGAGTGAGGTTCGAACCTCCGATCGAACTCCGGTGTTTAGGGTCTGGTCTCCGCCAGAAATGAGCGGAGACGGAGTCCACTCGCCCACATGAATTAAAATACTGTACTACTTTGTATTTAAACATAAGTAAGTATTTCAATGAAATGACACGAGAGGGAGCGATATGAAGCCATGAGTTGATAATAGTTTAGTGTTTTTTTATTTTATTTTTTTTATTTTTGCATAAAGTTTGTCGTCTTTATTGAGTGGAACCCGAAGGAGATTCATGATCCTTAAATTTTGTAAATTAATATTTTTCTCGAAATGTAAGTGAAAAATTTAGTTTAGTATTTAATTGAAATTTAGTCAGAGGTTTGACTGCTTATAAATTTTCTTTGCTAATAATATATATATTTGCTAATATATATATATATATGTTATTATAGTGTTTTACTTTTCATTCTTATACAGTACTAAATTTTAATTTAATGGCTAAATAGATGAACAAAGCACTATTTATCAGTCAATAAATTATTAATTATCTAGGATTTTAAAGTCTTATGAAATTATAAATATATAAATTTATTTGATTAGGATAGTTGTCTATAGATGGAAATAAGTAAAAATTTAAAAATAAACTACATTTAAAAAGAGGAAAGATTAAAGAGGACGAGCTGCTAATATAATTAATTATTTCTTTATTTTATTTTATTACACTCTAGTAAATAGAGTAATTTCTGATTGAATTCTGTTGAAAATATATGTTATACATAATTTATATAAGTTATTCCAATAATTCTACTGAATTTAATGAATAAAATTATATAAAATCGTTTTTAACGCGCAGGAAATAGAAAATAGTTTTAACAACAGGAAAACTAATTATATGAATTCGCATATTTTATAGTCATAGAAGTAAGGAAAATCTAATATGCTGTTCAATTTCCTATATAAGCATCGATCCTAATATATAATCAATTATTATGTTATATCAATAAAATATAGATTTTTTTGGCGAATAGAATAAATTTTTGTCTGACTAAATTATAGATTTATATAATTTATAAACTCTTTCCTGGAAGAAAAATAGTTAATAGGTGACGTTTATAGTAATGGCGCTTCGTTAAGTCGAGCTATAAATCATAGAATTAAATCAACAGCGTTTAAATTAGTTTAAATGATTTTAAATGTCTTTCAAACTTGGCCGAATTTACTCGTCGGTACAATGGCGAGACGTTTGCCACAGAATATCGTAGCTAAAAGTGACAACCGATATTGGCATCGATTTACAAATTATTGGCATACAATACCTTGTTTTCGGAAGTTTTTGGCATCGGATACTTAATCTAGTCAGTACAACGATGTTCGAATTTTTGGCACCTTTGACACCCTACTAGACATTTTACAATAAGGATATCTAAACTTGGAGTTAGTATTTGATTTCCTTTGCATAAATTTTAGTTGTTAAACTATAGTAAAAATCGCTAGCAGACCAAATACAATTTTATAATTAAAGAAGGTTCTAATGAGAGAAATTTAGGGTCATTTCAGATATTAATAATAATAAGTTTATTCGATCGTAATAAAGGTTATGCATTGAATAATGAACAGTTGCAGAATGTCGACCGAAGAGGCGACATGGCCAACGTCCTGTTTTTACTAACTTGCGCGTTCAATTAATGGAAAAAAATAAAATAAAAAGCCTATGAGCTGTAACACGTAATAAATTTCATAAATTATTACTTCTCTTCATTATTTTGCATTTTTTGTCATTTTATATACACCATTGTGCAACATAGCACGAAAATCATGTTTATTAATCAAAATTGAATTTTAATCTATTCGGGTTTACTGCTTGCATTCCTTTTTTATTCTTGCCCTGTGGGCACTAAGAGAACCTGTTTTCTTGCCCATCGTAGATTCGGCCAGACCCACAATGGTATGGTCAATGGTGAGGAGCGGTGTCTGATATATCCTGGACGGTGCCCGAAAGATTTCTGGCGTTCATCGATCCATCCGAATTCGGATTCGTTCCTGGATCCCCTTTTTTTTTTTTTTTTTTTTTTAACTCTTTCCGCCCTGTGGGCACTAAGAGGGCCTCTTTTTAGTAGGCCCATTATGGGTTCGGCCAGGCCCACAATGGGGCGACCGGGTGGTGAGGGACGGGGCCCGACATATCCGAACGGACCACCCCCCGAAGAGAATGTCCATGGGGATGTATTCGGAGCGGTGTCTGATATATCCTGGACGGTGCCCGAAAGATTTCTGGCGTTCATCGATCCATCCGAATTCGGATTCGTTCCTGGATCCCCTAGAGGCTGACACCTTAACCGCACGGCTATCCGACTGTTAACGTTACAACCCGATAATACTTTATAACTAAAAATAAAACTCGTGAAAATTATATTTCTGCTCTGATAAATATTCAAATCATTTAATTATTTAGTCTAATATAATAACCTATATTGTATTAAATGTAAAATCACTATAAAAAAAAAGCTTGTCATAAATAACTTAAATGTCATTAATTTCATATTTAGAAAGAAAGAAAATTCAATTATTAGATGAATTTTAATTTCCCCCTAAATTATACGCAGGTCAGACTCGCCTGGGTTTACCACCCAAATCTGGGTTTTTTGATTGTCACCTAGGTTGATAGGTTTTCACAAAAATATCTCATTATCTGAGTTTTTTCGGTAATTTTAAGTCAAAATTTATTTTTAATATGTGATCATCTTATAGAAGCAGGTAAGAAAGCATTCCATGATAGCGATATTGCAAAACAAGTTAGATGAGGGCGAGTAAAGTGCCTTATCTTATACAAGATGGCACAAAAAAAATATACATTTCTAACATACGCAGAAAAACTTTTCGGTGATAATAGATGAAAGCACTGATATATCTGTATCACAAGTTCTAGTTGTTGTTGTTAGATGTTTTGATATTCAAAAACTTGATGTTGTAGATGTTTTACTTGACACTGTTTATATCGAAAATGGTACTTCAGAAGGGTTCCAGTCATTGCTAAAAAAGGATATACCATCAGTATTTATAATGGGATGTGTCTGCCATTCTTTTTGCATTATGTTCTAGTCATTCAGTCAAGATGGCTTTAATAATTCTAAATATGAGATTTTATCTAACTTTATGAACCAATCTATTTTATCTCATTCTTCGGCAAACGTAGAAAGAATCTTCTCCCATGTAAACCATATAAAAACAAAAGTCACAAACTTTCTTAAACCAGAAACTGTGAAAGATCGACTAATGGCAGGTAATTCAGTTTCATAAAGTTTTATTCGGCATTTAACACTATTCAATGGAAAATCTATTAAATTAAGCTGACAAATGCTTTCAACATTGATGTTAAAAATGAGAAATTGTCTTAAATGTGTAAAAATATTAATATTTATTTTAAATTTTTAAAATAAATTCAATTTTATCTCGAATAATGAAAAAAAAATAATATAAAATTTAAAAAGTAAAATAATAACAACAGAGAAAACTGAATATAGATTAAAAGTTCAATGTAACTTTCACATAAAACACAGAACCTTTGTTTTTTTCGAACTGTTTAGAAAATCTATATGCTATTGTGAGTTTTTGGTAAGATAAAAACATTTTAAACCATTGTCTTGGATATTATTCTTAACTTGTTAACATATAAGAAGGAAAAAATGTATTATGCAATCGAAAATATTACTCAGCAATTCAACATGTTATGTTTATTATTTGGAAATTTTTAAAAATGTAGGTCAACACATCGGCATACGTAAAGAACAATTTCACAGGAAAATAGAATTTATATCTAAAGGAAATTTTCATAAAAGTACTAATTTCAATTGTTTTATTACAATATTTTGTTTTAAATAATACTAAATATTTAAATATTTTTAGACTCGATTAATGATTAATATTTTTATTGCTATAAATGTGTTTACGTTCTAGTCTAATACAGAAAAATATTCAATTGTCAAAGGAAATACAGGGCTGCGTGTTCTGTTTGAAAACTATACTAAGCATTTAAACTATAAATCCTACGTGTTTCGCAAATGTTTAAAATTATTAATATTTAAATTGAAGAAGCGACGAAAATATAGTAAAATCGTTTCTTCATATTCTCATTTTATTTGCTAGATATTAATATTAATACTAAATGCATTTCCGCAAAATAATTTTTAACAATTCAAATTAATTTTCTTATACAGTAGTTGCTTGTATGACAAGTCTTTATTGAAACTAAAGAGTACTCGGCTGAAATTTTAGGGATTATAACAGATTCTCTTCTGAAGATGGTTTTATTCGATTAAGGCAATGAAACACATGGGCGATCTGCCGAGGGAGAATGCCTCCCGGGAGGTCTTTCGTGGAAAACTGACTCCTATTTAGGCCGGAAAACCCAGAAAATTCCACGTGGCCAGTCTGTTAGCCAGACACGACCCCCCACGACCAACTCCCGTTCGGTGGTTTTATCCACTCCTCCACTAGTGGACCCTCTTCCGAAGAACTTCACAGTGAATTTAAATCCTAATTTGCTACTCGGACATCTTTATGCATAAAAACCCTACTTACTGTTCTTTTCTCATCTATAAAATTACTTTTCTTGGAAGTCAAACGAAATTACATTGAAATCTTCCGTTTTCACATTCACAGGGTATATGGGCACTATACAAGAAAGCCAAGGAAGTTCTTTAGCGTATACGAAGAGAAGAAGAATACATAAATAAATGAATTATACACATATATAAGTTAGTAATTTCTGGTGCAAACACTGTATTCTTAATCAGTTTACTCTTGAAATTTCATTCCGTTTTGATGTTTCCTAGATTGAGAATCTTGGTGCGGCATATCTAGTGCACCCTTCCCATTCCTTTTTCTATCTATCTGAATCATCGGCATTTGTTAGTATAGTCATATAAATGGAAAAGTAAATGTTACATTGATACAAATGAAAAAACAGTATCATTCCAATTAATTAATAAGCAAACTCTTTTGTTTTAATTTTTTATTCAGTATTAAAAATTTATTATTTAATAAAGCTATCAACAGCTCTTAATTTTTCAAGTAAAATTGAGAAAATACAAACTGTTTAGTGTTTTTAGAGAAATTTTAATAATTTATTCAGTACCTTTTAATCGAACCAATTAAACTAATGTAAAATATTTATAAAATTTAAATTTAAATTTTAGCCACTAGGTGGCTTTTCATTCCTTGATAATCCAAAAAAAATCTCCTCAAGCGATAAGCTGTTCGAAAAGCATGTTCTTCGATAGGTATAGAGGAATACTCTGACTTGCGAAACGTAGATACGGATCTTATGTAAAGAATTTCGAGAGTTTATCTGCCCTAGAAGAATTTGAAAATGGAAAGAAAGTGAGTTGTTTTCTTTTTCATTTTAAAAATAATTATTAACTCGAAAATAAACTTTAAACAGCGCGCATTACATCCCGCGTGTTTCGCATGTAAATTAAGATCATTTGCATATAGAAAAATAGTATTTTTTTTCTATTCTTATAGGGTTGTTGATTACGTGAATTTTATATTGTAAAATTTTAATTAAATTGTTAATTTGTTTTGAACCTATTGAAAGGAGCGTGTTTGCTTTCCAGCCCACTTTTTAGAGTGCGAACTCCGAACGTGTCAAGGTCGCTTTCCTCTAGGCGTTGAATTAATCGCGATAATCTAGAGGTCAACCGAATTAGATAAGATGTTTTCAGTGACCGAGTTGTTTTTGATTAAAAACTGCGATACGAAATTGTTAAAATTTACGTCCTTTCACTGATTTAATTTCATTTCCGGATTGGGGAATGGACCGTCGATGTTTTGCGCTGTAAAAAGTGGAAGTTCTGATAACGAAAATCGGATAAAACTTTTTCTCTTTCATTCAGAAACACTACGCCTTCTGACGTTATAGATAAATTCCTAAAGATAAAACTATTCGAAATTAAAATGTAATTGTATCGTAGATAAATGAATTATGCTATTAGTAATAAAACTGTCGTTCTTTAAAGCTATATGTACACAGTTTAAGATTCTGGTCACGAGTTTGAATTGCGAAATTTGCGCCATGTAACTACTTAACTCGCGCCATTTTTTAATTGTAATTTTTTAAAATTTATTCATCCAATAATTAAAAAATGTTAAGCTTTTTCTTAAATAATACTTTCTAATTTAATTTTTTTTAGAGAATCGAAAAGTCGCCGTTCTGAGTTTTGCCCTTCTTGCTCTCGCGTAATGATGTCCTACGTTAATACAATGCAGGATTTTCTAGATAAAGTGGTTGAAGAAATAGAGTGCAACACTCCTCCTCGGCGAGACACCGTCCCAGCGAGGACATTAATCCGGGACATATCTGACGTAAGGCGTCTCCCTCTGCGTAGAGGTCAAACTTCTAGGGCGGAGTCTACGTTAACCGAAACGACAGAGTTGAAAAGTGAAACAAAAAATGTAGTTCGCGAAGGTAGCAACGATCTTCCAAAATCCCAACATTTAATAAAGGCTAAACAAATACCGGATCATACTCGAGAACAAGTTAAGCCACCTTATTCATTCGAATCCCCAATAAAACACACACACAAACAAGAATATGCAGAAATTTCAAGAAGTGACTCTCACGTACAGAATCAGTTTCGACCTTCAGAAGCTTATAAATCCAGCCCAGAATTACAAAATAAACAAAATGAATACGACATTCCATCTCCGTCCATAGATCAGAAATACGAAATCAATTTTCAGAGTCACATTCCCAGTGAAAAATATCAAAACGAAATTAAAACACCGGATTTAGATAACACATTACCAGTTGCAAATAGTCAGAGTTCTGAAATTTTGCAACAGTCGGATGAAATCACGAATTTAATGCAAAATATTAAAGGTACAGAACAAGGCATTCGGTATTCTCCAACAACTGAACATCAGAAACAGCATCAAGAGGAATCTACCGATAATCAAATTTATTCTGTTGAGGATCGTCACGCGCACACCTCGGATGATGGCAGTCGGTACCCTTCATCCGTTAAAGAAATGCCTCATTTCGAACCATCGTCGCCCGAAGGGCCTCATATCGAACTACCCTCGCCCGAAGTGCCATTACCACCGACGTGGGTTGAAAATATGCTAAACATATGCGATATTCCGTTAATAATACCACCGGAATATGAAAGAGAAGCTTACGTGACAATGGCAACGAATAATCTAACGGCTATTGGCGCTATGGTATTGGGAAATTCTTTGAGATTATCTAACACCTCCAGAACTTTAGCTGTCCTTATAGCGGACGAAGTAACTGATGAATTGAGGTGAGTTGCATATTATTACGGATATTTTCGCTGATTGCAAAATACTTACGGCGTATTTTTTTTGTATAGGAATGTGTTGGCATCTGTGTTTCACGTAGTTCAACGCATTTCTTCTCTAGAACCCATGGGTAGCACCAAATTAGCTTTACTAGAGCAACCAGAGTTGGGTATTACTTATTCAAAATTGCTTGTTTGGCGACTGACGCTGTTTGATAAATGCGTATTTTTATCGCCAGATACTTTAGTATGAATTTTTATTAACTCATTGTTATATAAATATAAGTATCAATGTTTTATATATATTTTTTCCTTCCAGGTTATTCAAAATTGTGACGAGTTGTTCGAAAGAAATGAAATATCCGCCGTACCAGATATTGGTTGGCCGGATTGTTTTAATACCGCAGTCTTCGTCTTTACTCCATCAGACGAAACTTTTTGGAATCTAGTCAGTTTTGCAGAAACAAAAGGCAGCTTCGATGGTAAAAAATACTTTGAGAAGTGTTAAAATGTGGCTTAAAATGCACAGTTTAATATTTTCTATTTTTCATGAAGGTGGAGATCAGGGTCTGCTTAACATGTACTTCAGAACTTGGTCGCTAGATCTCCATAAACGTTTACCATTTATCTACAATCTTATGGCGAATGTTAGTTACACCTATGGTCCCGCCTTTGTAAAGTAAGTTGAGATTTTTGAGTTCAATTCTTTAATGACTTTAATATTCGAAAACTCATCTAATCATCTATACCGATATCTTTAGGGGCCTAAAGTGATCGGTATAGGACCTTAGAAGTCGATTGTAAAAGGTTTATAAAGGTTAATTCAATGAGTCGTGTACTGTATATGACAGTTAAGCGTGAAAATTTACACGCTAAGTAATCTTTTCTATGAGAAAGGTGTGTGGATTAATACTTTAGTTTTGCCAATTCAGCTATTAATAGATGGATCAAATGTTAAAGAATTTTTGGTGTAACGACAGTTAGTTTGGGGACTCCCTGATCTATATACTGTACAGTCTAGATCGGTGGTGCAGAACTTTGACTGGCGGGCCAAATTGCGAATAAGGCATAGGTAAATTTTTTGTAACTGTTTCATATAGACCAAAAGTATTCTATTATGTGTACGTGTTGCCATATATGTTCTTGTGTGGTTTGGTTTCAAATTGTTGTCCTCGTTTAATCTTCTAATTAATCGATGGTAAAATAATGTAATCTAATTTGGAGCAAACAAAACAAATAACTTAAACATAAGCAAATGGCGGTTAATGACCGCCCTTTGCTTATGTCGAATACGACGGTACAAGCAGTGATGATATTCGGCGGGTTCGCACAGGTTCGGCCGAACCCGTTGTTAAAATTTTCGGTTTCCCGAACCTTGTTAAACACACGGAACATTTCTCAGTGGGTTTGTTTTTTTTAAAAAAAAATATATTAAAATATGCGTATTATACTCTGTAATACTACTAAACTAGGGCCTTATACCCCTTTGCACCGAGCATTTCAATCTAGATTGTGAGCAAGGTCGGGGAGTATGTCTTGGTGCGATCTCTCTCGACCGTTTCAATCGAGGTTTAATCGCGATCGATTCAAGAGTGTTCTTGAAAGTAGATCCAGTCATAAGAGAGATCCCAGAATGCCACGCGCGCGAGACAATACAAGATGGCTGTGGAACACGTGTCGGGCTATGGACAGCGAAAGAAAAAGTATAATGTATGTCGAGAGATGATGACATGTGCCTATTTCTAGAAGCGCCATATTGCGGTAAAGAATTTCTCTGCCTTAAAAAAAAAAAAAAGTCGACAGCTTTAAAATACTATTGTTACCTGGCCTTCTCCCATGGCTCGTTACGTTCTAAATACGCCACTGATTGTTAGATATATGGTTGCAAGAAAAGGTATTGTATTTATTTCTAGCCAAAACTTCCATTTCGTTTGTCGGTGATTGTCAGGGAAAAATTTTCTGCTAGCGAACCCCTTGTTAAATATTTCGAATATCACCACTGGGTACAAGTATGGGAGCGAGAACAACTACCTCTCAAATTTAGGAAAAGCAATGGAATAAAAATTGGAATAAAAATGGAATAAAAATTTTTATGTCCAAGTTTATTTCTTGATCAGATTACTAATTATTTTTATGGTATTAAATTTTAATAATTTCAAACTTGCAATTAAGTTAGTGTGCAACTAACTGGCATATCTGCTTTCTTACATAAACGATTTACACAATTGTAACTTACAGATTTGGAGGTAACGCCAAAGTAGTTCATTTCTTTGGAACAACCAAACCGTGGAATGTCCAGTTTAATGTGGTAACGGGGCAATTAGCACCTTTCAGTGGAGTTCACCCAACTTTCTCCTCTTACGTTCAGTATTGGCTGACCATCTTCGCTCGATGTGTTTTACCACTTTTCTCGCAAGTGAGTTAACTTTTTTCTTTTACTACAGATTTTTAAACGCGCCATCAATGTAATCAACTTTTTAAAATAAACTTACAGGACGTTCAAGAATATTCGACATCAAATAATTACGTGAATGCGTTAGACTTGGCAAGAATCGTGGCCGGTTCGAATGATGCAGTTTTCTCCTTTTCTCCTCCGTCTTTCAGGCGTTACTTGGATTCCTCGGAACCAATTTCCTTTCCGTCCGAAAAAGTACAAAATACAGTTTTGGTTGGCGTGAAAGAGGAGGAGGAATCCAGTTCGGAATCTGAAGAGGAATTACCCACGATAGAAAAGTCCGAAGAGGAAACGAAAGACGAGAGTTTGAATGATTACAATAGAATGTTAGCTTGGGAACAAGGAAGGATGGATTATTTAGGTCACGATAGTTCCGATAATGTCTTGAAGAGGTTGGATCATGCCATTAGAAAAGGGGATAGATCGTCTTAGATATTTTTGTATTTATTGCCGTTTTAAATGTGTGTTACAGTTCTTAATTTATAGCGGACGATCTTTTTATCGGTCCAATTTTTGATTTTTGGCTTAAATTTAACATCCGGAATTCATTTGAATAAAAGTATTTTGAACTGCTTAGTACTGTTTTGGTTAATTTTCAAAATTTTAAGGATTTTCGCCATTCGCGTTTTGGTTCAATTCTTTATCTTAACTCGTGGTTCATCAAACCTCTTAAAACTAATTCTACCGCTCTGGTTGAAAGCCAATTTCAAATAAAATCAGTTGATTAGTATTGCTATATTTACTTGTTTAGAGAGGAGCAACTTTAAACAGAGTTGCTAAACTTTAACGGTATAAATACTTAGATAAGGTTATAGTTTTTTACGTTTAAAAATAAACACTCCACTAAAGAATAGCTAGATCAGCTAAAATTAAAATTTTTAACATTCAGAAACAAACACTAATAAAATATATAAAGATTTGCCAAAACGTGCTCCACACGCCGAGATATGCAGAGAATGGAGTCGTTTATATGAAGAATTTCATATTTCGCTTCATTTTCTCGCGAAATAGTTTTCATTTGAAATGTTTATGAAACTTATAGACAGCATTCTATTATTGATACTAAAATAACAGTAGTAAGAGCATTAGAGATAAACCTCGTGCCAGTTCCTGCCCAACGCTACTGTAGCTAGTGTAAACGGCTTTATAAAGGTCGCCTCTCACTAAATCGGGTCGGAATAGGAACACTAACTTGTAAGAAAGGAAACGGAGTTTTGTCGGACATGGGGATCAAAGTTCGTGTCAGTAGGAAACTAAACAGTAGTCGGATAGATTACATCGTTGTCGATAATGGGTGAGAGCAGAGGCTTCCTTCCTCACATTTTCTTCCCCGAGTCGTCATATTTAAAATGTAAGTAAATAATTACTGCTAAATTAACTTTTCTTCGTCATTCATTTTGAGTAACCATATATGCGCGCACATCGCAAACAAATTTTAGCAAAACTAGTACGCCATGTCGTGCACTAGTGAAAAACACTACGTAGAAACTCAAATTATAAAAATATATACAAATTAATCATTTATTTTGATACGATTATTTATGGTTATAAATAATTCCACCAGAATTTTGAGATTATTTTACTCTTTCCGTCCTGTGCGTACTAAAAGGACCTTTCCACGTCCATCGCGGTTTCCGTGCCCCATTGTCTGTTGTCCAGCGGTCTTTTAGAGTGCGTTCTTTTATTCCTCCGCGCGAGCGACATCCGTTTAAAAGTTTCCGCTGACCGCGTTCCTATATTTCGGCCGAAGTGTGAGCCATCGGATGGCAAATGGCCGCTTGTAGTAGTAACTTAAGTTGGAAAGCAACACGGCGTCTTCCACGTCTCGAATAGTTTCGTTTCGGTGTCCATTATGTGGTGTATGAATGAAAATTTTGAAAGCGTTCGCTAGTGCTCACGGTGATGTCATTTCAATTTTTTTTTCCGAGTGGTGGTCTGTATTCTAACTTTTTATGGCTACTTTCAATGGTCTATCGGCAATACAACCCATTTTTATGGCTAAATTTTACAACCCTTTCAATTTTTCTCACTAAAAAAGCGCATTTTGAAATCAATTCCTCCATCACGATAATATCGATAGCACGGGCGCCGCCATCTTTTTCTTTCACGCCAAAAACGGCAACGTGCGCCTTTGACGGCGGAGACGCGGAGCGACCGCAATTAACGAACGCACTCGTAGATGCAGATTGTGACATCATTATCTAATTGTTATCCAAACATGATTATCCAATGGCGATTTACCCGTTGATGGTGGCACATTTCAAAGATGATTGGAAGTTAAAAGTATTCCCTGCTTCGTTGTTCTAACCATCATTAACTAGGCTGAGTTTACTTTAAACACGATAGATTGCCATCCGGTCGTCTAGTTATCTAATAGACCACTAAGCGTATTAAATTAAGTTTGAATTAAAAAAAAAAAAAAAGAAAAATTTGGTTTGAAAAAATTTTATGCTCGATATTTTTAGTTCTTTAGTATATGGGTTACGTTAAAAATTGTAAATACAGTGCACTGTATATATTAGATATTTCTTTGTATTGGTTAACTATTATTGTTATAATTATTATGTTGGTGCCATGTATTTGTAAGCGGATGTGTCCTTGTATCCGAAACGCATCCTTACCTAAATTTGAAATGTGATTATTAAAGACTAACTTTCGTGTAAAAGATCTGGTCTTTCGTTCTGTCGGCCTCGGTGCGATAAGCCCTCCAAATTGTTAAATCCTATTTATTAGGCTATCTAACTCTATCTAAATTAGATTTGGTTTGGTTTACAGTACAGTAATTCGTTACGGCAACGCGACGCTTAGGCGATCTGTCGAGGGAGATGCCCCGAGAGGATTTTTAAGGAAAACTGACTCTCTTTAGGTGTTACAAACATGAAGAAAACTCGGAAAACTCCGTGGTTAGCCCGTTGGCCAGGCACAAATTAATGTACTAACCGAATTTTAATTTGTTCGGGGTTTAATCAACAACAAATAAATTAAAATTTAAAATTGTCGACGCAAAACAGAGCTCTTACGAGCCTCGTGGTGGCTGCGATCTTGTTGCTGGCGTATCCATCACCAAAAAATCTCCGTAACCGGAAGTTGTCTGAGATTTTGAACAGACTGCGCGCTGAGATTTTGAATACGACCACTAAGTGTAAGTAGTTGACCTGGTGGAGATTGGGACTTAAAATCCCATTTCTCCGACACCAGTGTAAGTAACCGAACTTTTCGGGGAATCAATTAATCCCGCGTCAGGAAGATTAAGGGAGTGTTCGCATGTGGGTGTGGCGGAGGAGACAAATGATGACAAGTATCTTACTGTGGTAGTACACAAATATTTTTATTTGTATATATCTAATATATATGTATATATTTCTATACTTTCTTCCTTCTTTGTTCTCGGTTCTTTTGTCTTTCAATTTCTAGAAACTTCTTAGTATGGGTGGTGAGTCACCTACTTCGAACGCAAAAGAAAGGTGGTAACCCTAAGGGCAAAAGTAAGAAAGGATAAGCCACTTTTAGCTGGGACGTCGAAGGAAAAAGACGCAGTGTAGAGTTCTCCAGACTGTTTTAGCCTCAGTTGGAGAAATGCTAGTTAAGCTAAGACTGAATATTTTGATCCCAGGAATTCTGGAAAGTTATAGGAAAGTTTTTGATTGAAGATATTTACGTCGTTTTTCCTCAACCCTCACGAAAGAAATATTTCGGCCACCACCACCACAAGAGTGTTCACCAATTTTGGGTACCCTTCTTGTCTTATTCTATCGATATACTCGTCCTATTCTCTATCCTTTTCCTTCTTCCCTTTTTTTTGTTAGCATAAGTAGTTTTTAGTTTTTTAGATATAAGACTTCTTTGTACCGCGGTAGATTTATATTGATCGTTTTTTTTTTTTTTGTTTTATTGTCGCGGGAATTGCGTCAACCATTCTGCCTGGGTCTAGTGTTAACTGTTCGTACAAAAACACGAACGGACCACGAGGAGTATCGGAATCCATAAGAATCCTGCTTATTGTAAAGCAGTGGCGTGCCGTCATTGGAAGCGATGGAAGCGCCGATTCCACCTTCCAATGACCTTCCCTTGTATTTTATAAAATATAAATTTTCATATTTTAACGTACTTTGCATTAATTAAAATTAATATTTTATTATAACTGCATTATGTATCTTTTACAAATTTCTATACTACATGTGAAAAAAAACGATAAGATTGCTATTGTATATTCGAATAATTCGGTGGCGGAAGGAGTGTCGAAACCGGGTCAGTTTCCAATCAGCCAGATTATATAGGCATTGTCACACGCGGTTTACAGAGCACCAACCCCACCCGGTTTAGCTGGTAGAAGCGACACACGCGTAAAGAGTCCTACTTTATATCCCGGAGCGGTTGTGGGCTTACTTACTTACTTAAATGGTACTTAAATGAAGCAGTCCATCCTTCCTGACAGTTCGTCAGGAGGTTGGTACTCCAACTTTATTCACGACCTTGCTTCGCATCTTGCTTTGCAAGGGTTTAAATGCATACATGCGGACGTAGCCGCTATATTATTATCCCGACATTGTTATCTAATTTATAATTTATTTGTATCCGGATAATGTTGATGAGTTCGAAAGTTCACTCATGTTAGAATGTTTGTTAAGTTTTTGAGTAGTGACAGTTTGTCTTTTCCTTGTCTAAGCTCCTATGAACTCCCCTAACATATTGTGCACAATACTCACTTCGGTATTAAGAGGATCCTTATGTCTTATTGTGTTGTTCTATGGTATTAGTGTGTATTTCTTCTTCCTCCCCGTTGTGTTTTATCGCTGTTTTCCTGTCCTCCGTTTCGTTGTATTCCATCCTTTCTCATCGTACTATTCTGTCGTTCCCATTGACATATTCTGTCGCACGTTCTCGATACTTACTTTGGTGAGGATAGGGGTTTCCCGTCTTTATCGTTGTGTGCTATCATAGTATTCTGTGATTATTCCTCCTAGTTGTTGTGTTATATCTTTCTGCTGACATTGTATTCTATCATGGAGTTTTATTGGTATTTTCCCTTCGTTGTTAATCTTGTAAATGTGTTTGCAGTTAGTATTTCATATGAAACCATTTCTTGTTTCAGCGCGTTTTCTCAGAACGCACTGGTTGAGTTCTTACATGTATTCCATTATATATTAGTTGTCGGTTATTATGGTTATAGAAACAATAATAATATTAATTGCTTTATAATACAGTGGAGGGTGTATCACTATAATCTATGGTCGGCTACGAAAGTTTATTTCACAAACTATTCCAATAGTTGATATGGATATGTTAGATAAGGCACCTATGTGGTGCAGGTGGTTTTGATGATTTAATTTACTTAAGTGAGCAGTGCAGAGTATATCACTATAGTCTAAAGTCTGCTATGAAATATATTAGCACCGTCTCATACTATTGATGTTGAAGAGGTGAACAATTTGGCATTTATGTCGTTCAAAGCGGTTGTGGGCTGTTAGCCACCTGCCCGTCAACTTCCAAGCAGCCAGATTATAGGCATTGGTGCATGCGCTTTACAGAGCACCAACGTCACGGTTTAGCTGGTAGAAGCGACACACGCGTAAAGAGTCCGACTTTATATCCCGGAGCGGTTGTGGGCTGTTAGCCGCCTGCTAGATATTCGGCCACCCTCGCCCGATTATGTGAATCACGAGCAGACTAGATCAACGGCGGACAACCCCCGGCCCGCGGGCCAGCTACGGCTGGCGAAAAGTTTCTATCCGGCCCGCGAGATCTTTAATAGATTATTAAATTGTTCCAATTCTTTGTAATTTTCGAAAACGATAAGAGAAATAAATGTAGTAATTAACTTTTTATTTATTTATTTCATATTTGCAGACTAAAAAAATTACAAGTCACAAGAAGGCGTCAATTAACTACTACGACCCGCGGAAAATAACGTAAAATTTATTCTGGCCCGCGTTATAAAAAAGGGTTGCCCACCGTAGACTAGATTTATAACTTAACCCAACCGATAGGAATTTACTGGCACGTTTTTATGATAGTTCTGTATAGTTGACAGGAGTTTTAAAAAAATCCATTAAAATATTTGATATATTTATTCCGCGTTTATTCCGCTCTCCCATCTTATATTACTTACGGATTTCAATGTTAAACCGGTGATATTACGATTTAGTACGTCCCATCTGTAAGGGGATGCAGAAAAAACGTGTACAATTCTAGTACAGTGATAAAAAATTAACTGTTACTTTGGCTGCATCATTTACAACCAAATTTAATGAATGAGACGTACAATGGTACAAAAAAAAGCTCTAGAATTTATTTTCCTTAAATTTACGATTTATGTATCGGTTGTCATAAAAATTTCTTTCCACTTCTTTCCCAAGACTACAGATATTCGAGTACAAAGTAACCGGTTTCGACTTATTTCTATTTAAGAAGTAGTTAAATAATTAAGCGATTAGGGAATTAGAAACATAAATAAAACCCCGATGAAAGAGCCGAAATTTTACTTAAACGAAGCTTAACCGAACCAATCTCTTGCCGAGTACAGTGGGGTCTGATCTCTTCGTAATATTAGATGTAATAAAGACAGAAATTTCTCCAGTTCAATGAGAGTGACCGAAAAGTTGTAAATTTTGGAAATTTCCGTGAACACTCGATCCTAAAACGAATTAGTTAGAAAACGAACGACGGACAATCTGTTAAGTTTAACATATTTAGATTTTTACAGCTATGGTGAGAAACGTTTAAAATCTACAACAACCCTGTCGCGTCCTTTGATATATACTAGTGACGCGACAAAAGAGGCATTTGACATCGACCGGTATCGGCACCCTCGGGATTTGGCACGGACACACCTACCTGGACAGTCTCTGATTCCATTCATTAGCCACTCGTAGGGAGCTATTTCACTAAGTGGATTGTTTTAAGATTTAAAAAGTAAAGAATATTTTGTTATTTTTATGTACGTTTCTTCACAAAGTTATATTTAGATTATAAGTTTCATTAAAAGTATATTCATACAATTGAAGAATATTTTGTACTAGGCATGTATATTCGTCACACATTTTGTTATCCCAAGTAAGTTTTTCTGATAATTTTAATTTTAGCCCTTATATCGTGGCTAGTGATTCAAAAATTTATTTTAAAAAAAGTTTTGGCTCGAGACCGTATAATGAAAAAGAAAACATTATTAAAAGAGAAAGACCGAATGCCTAAATTAAATATAAATACGTCAACAAAAAAATTTCGACATTTTGACGATAAAATTTATGACGAATGACGATTCTTTCGTAAAATTGAAGCAATTTGAAAATCAAAGAGAGAATAGAATTTAACATTGGTAGACAATATAAAATAAATATTGAAAATTATAACAAGATAATTACGATTAATAGATATAATCTAAATTAATAGAGTATATGTTTTTTCTCAAAGCGAGAATTGGCATTTAGAGGGCGTAGGGAATTTATTGAATCTAATAACGGAGGTAATTATATTGAACTTTCTTATTTATTAAGTACATCGGATAATCTGTTAAAAATACATATAAAGAAGTATACGGTTTTTACTGGCTTATCGAACGAACGAATACGAACGGGCCCTGACGCGCAATTAATTGATTGCCCCTGTAAGTCAGCTTCTTACAGAAACACAGCTTCCCTATCATCAAATGTCACGGCACGCCACTGTTGTAAAGACCACGGGTGAAATAAAGAACGTTTTTATTGTATTTCTTATCATCTCTCTGTTAGATCACAAATCCCCACGTGCGTGTTTTAACATTACAAAACCCGTTTATTTTAACAGGAAATAAACTTACACTATACACAAATAGTTGCTTTAAACAATAGATTGTTCTAACGTTCTAAGAGTCGAAGATGTTTTCTCGATTGGCGCTCGATGGTGGGCCCCGGAGCAGCGGCAGGTGAGGAAATTCGTCGGTTGGCGTCAGCAGCACGGAGGCACAAGGGCGGAAAACTTCATATTATGTGCGTTGACACACACTGTCTTCGTGCTTCGGAACTTCACTAACGGCGTGTGTCGTGTCCTTGAAGATCGGGCATTATATCCATCATCGTTCTTTCCTCTCTGTCCATTCCGATTGGCTCCACCAGTAGTGTGCCGTGACATTTGATTATAGGGAAGCTGTGTTTCTGTAAGAAGCCAACTTCCAGGGACAATCAGTTAATTGCGCGTCAGTAATGGTCTAGGGTCCATTCGTACGTGCGTGGTGGCGGAAGAGAAAGACGACAAGTATCCGACAAAACCCGTTTATTTTAACATAAAATAAACATACACTATGTACAAAATAGTTTGCTTTAAGACAATCAACCGTTCGGATGTCCCGGGCGTCGATGTTATTCTTCGATGGTCGATCGAAGGTAGCCCCGGGACATTAGCGTTGACAAGTCTGTAATACCCCGTTCGCACCGAGCATTTCAATCTAGATTGTGACCAAGGTCAGCGACTATGCCTTGGTGCGAACACCCTCGACCGTTTCAATCTCGACTGAAACGACGTTCAATCGCGATTGACTGGAGAGAGTTCTTGAAACTAGATCCAGTCATAAGAGAGATCCCACAATCCCACGCGCGTGAGAAAATACAACATGGCTACAGAACACGTGTCGGGCTATCGGCAAAGAAATAAAAAAGATGTTTGGAGAGACGATGACATCTGTCTATTATTAGATATATGGCAAGATAAAGTATTTATTTCTAATCAAAACTTCCATTTTGTGTGTTGGTGTTTGTGACTTACCGAGTAGTTATGCCAGTTTTATCATCGCTTACAATAGCCGGGTTATTCTCAAGCGAGTTACCTGTGCGAACGGCACGACGTTTGAATAGCGACAGTCACAATCCAGATTGTAGGTAAATCGAGATCGAAGTTAGTCGAGGATTGTGTGCGAACGTAGTATAAGGCACGGGGAGACTTCGTCCGTTGGCGTCGGGAACACGGTCTAAGTCCGAAGTGGCACAGGTTACAGGTTGGCATAATAGAACGAGAAAACTTTTTTTTTTTTTTTTTTTTTTTTTTTTTTTTTTTTTTTTTTTTTTTTTGCGCGTTGACACACGGCGTTATGGTTATTCGGAACGTTAATGTCGAATAAATTTAGTTTCTCACGGTAGCTGTTGTTGAAGCAATTTCTGATAATGGAAAATACTACAATATGTGGAGGCAGATGTTGACCTTTTCTTGTCGGCGCCACCAGGACATGTTTTGGACAGTTAGCAGCCTGCGTGCTACACATATTTGACCGCCCCTATCAATGCTGATCGCGAGTAAATTCAAACCTATGAGAGCATACTATCGATAGTTTCATGTAGTTGACAGGGGTTAAAAAATCCATTAAAATTAATTTTAATTTTATTCAAATCAAACCTCTCCGTTGATAATAGGCGCTTTTCTGCGCCGCCATGAAATAGAAGCTGTAAATTAAAATGAAATTTTTCTTATTTAGTATATGAATATGTGTTGTATATAAAAATTTATTTTAATAAACAACGCATCTTTGTTTATTTAAATTGGGCTGCAATTTAAAAAAATTGTAAACCTATAAATTCCCACTGTCGTCCTTATGCCTGTCCTTTTTTAATCTCGAGAACGGAGTTCGATACATGAAACTCAAGACCAAATATAGAAAGCTTAGGGGCGGCATGTCCCGATTAACTGTACATCATTGAAAAAGTTTTCCCCCCGAAAGGAGTTAGATAATGACTGGCAGGAGCCAGTTGATTATTATATTTACAGTATGAAAAATTACATTTTTTAGTGCACTATCGGTCGCCAGCGTGCATGCACGCACTGCACACCTACCAAAACCGGCCCTGAGTCGTTCCAAGCGAGACTTTGTCGGCCTCCCATCCATCTTTCCTATGTGTTATATGTATAACCTTGGCCCAAGTTTGGTTAGATTTGTTGAAATCTGGTCGTGTTAGAAATAATTGGCTATTAAGATCCTAAAACGCGCCGTGAACAAAATGGTGTCAATTTCTCACCGAAATAATATATTGTGTAAGAGATATGGTACATTGCAGACCAACTAAAAACAATTTATGTGCAAGTGTCCTGCGTACAATAAGAAACTGTTTATATGGAAGTGTCGCTACTTGTTATACTTTCAACACCTGGTATAACAAAGTGACGGCCGGATGTTTGAGCTGTTAAGACTTCAGTCTACCGCTCTGAGATCGATGTCGGGCTGTTGAAGAACCCGGGGCAGGGCGATCTGCACCTGGTGTGTCAAGATAGTCCGGCAGCCCAAATTGTGGATCGTCAGAAACCGACGATGGGTAAGATTATAACGGCCCTCAATAAACAAAACAAAACAAAAGAAAAAAAAATCACCAGCTGTCATATTGCAAGTGTAATGAAATATACGATGAGCACGAAGATCTTTAATTGATGATCTTAGGTAAGAGTTAGCAATACTGAAATACGAGCGAGGTTTGTGCGCAGATAATTTCTTACCATAATAAATTTGCAGAGATTTAACAGAAAAATTCATCACAAAGCGATTATTGATGCGAATGTGTGAGATTCCATTTAATCCATGCAAGATGTGTGATTACCAGAGCCCCTTTGGCCGCCAATTTAAAGTCTTTTAATCTTTAAAATTGGCGTTTCCACTTCCCGGGACGAGGACCCAGGCAGGGCCGGATTTACCAATCCAGGGGCCCTGGGCACAAATTCGGTGGGGTCCCCCCTTTAAGAGTAGGCAAATTTGATGATTTAGAAAATTTACACAAAATACTGTACTTTCAATTAGATTTGAACTAGGAAGTTGTAAATTTCATTTAAAAATAAGGTTATTGTAAACATACATATATTTTATTGTGTAAAACTAATTATTTTAATTTAACTGAAAAATACCTATGTGAAATTTTTTCCCGAAATTTTCCGATGTTTCTTAGGTTTTTTCCCGGGTTTGGTTTTCTCTGCCTGTTGCCCTCATGATTAGGCCACACTAGGCTGTCGCGGTAATAGAAAAAAAATTATGTTTAAACATAATTTTTTTAGTTTTGTGGGGGCCCTGGGCACAGGCCCCAAATGCCCTTATGTAAATCCGGCCCTGGGTCACCCAGGGGTTGGATTTGTGGGAAGCGAGTGTTCGGGTTGTTTCATTGCGTCGAATTACAGAGAACGAGGCGCTTGACGTGCGTGAGTGCGAGAATTCGAGTAAAGGTTAAACGGTGTATATCTTCGTGTACAGTGATGATGTGTCTGTGTGTGATCGAAGAACATCTTTCGGCGTGTCTAAAAACAGGAAAACAGTAAATTACGATACGAGAATAAGACGTGTTGAAAATGAAAACGAAAGCGTTCTTACCATCGGAGATTTCGGAAAATATTCACTTGTACGATAAATGACCACCACGTCCTCTTCATGGTAAAGTTGGGGAGGGAGAAGTATCTCCCTCCCAAATGTTCCTAAAAAACACAAAGACAGTGAGAAAAGGAGAAGTTTATTCATTTATTATCTAAGGTCAACATTATTACCTTTATCAGACAGTCTTTCTTCCCGAACAGTGTCACGAGAAGAGCGAAGGACCTGACCTAGCCTCGCCTAGCCTAACCTAACCTACCCTAACCAGTGGCCGGATGGCAGAGCGGTCAAGGTGGCAGCCTACCGCTCTGGGGGACCCGGGATCGAATCCGAACGGGTCGCGATATTTGGTGAGGGACGGGGCCCGACATATCCGAACGGACCACCCCGAAAAATTCCTGGGGATTATTCGTGGTCCGTTCGGATATGTCGGGCCCCGTCCCTCACCACCCGGTCGCCCCATTGTGGGCCTGGCCGAACCCATAATGGGCCTTCTAAAAGAGGCCCTCTTAGTGCCCACAGGGCGGAAAGAGTTAAAAAAAAAGAAACAACCTACCCTAACCGGAAGCTCAATCCTCGTAACGGCTGTTTGGGAAGAAAGGTCGGACTAATATCGCGTCCGATGAGTAAACGTGTCACGTCCGGGTGGTCACAATCAGGAGTCAAATCCGTTGTCGTCGACCGAGCGTCACGTTCGGGAGACAAGTCCATGGGTCACGACCGGGTAAGAGAAGTCACGTCCGGGAAAAGGTGTCGAGTCCGGGTGAAAAGTGTCGAATCCGGTAAGAAAGTCGCTTCGGGGTAAAGAAGAGGAAATCGAAGTGGATCACCGCCTAAGCCAAGGGAACCGCAGCCGTCCGAAGCGACAAAGCGGACACGGACAGCACGGTCCCTCAACTTCGGCGGCTCTCTCCTCCAATTCCTCCCCGTTCCGACTTCGGCAAGTCGGTGACGTCGCACTCGCGGACGAACGGGCAGAACGCGACCAACCAGAAAATGTCAACTCAGAGGCGTTGTCATTTCCTACATCCTCCACAGCAAGGTCAGTGGCCGGATGATCCCCGAAGACCTTGGCCAAGTGCACTGGACCCAGGGTGTAGCGTCGCATGATCCCGACTCCGGGAGGATACCACGCCACGCGCACTTGGGGAAGGTCTTCTTCACCCGCTGCCTCTCGCTCGTTGAGCCCCCGCTCTTCCAACGGCACGGAACGACAGGCTCGTTCCGCGTCGTCCGAGAAACCCTCTCCCTCCGGAGCCACCGCATTCTTCTGTCGGAACCTCCGGCGAAACCATTCCAACATCTTCGTTCTGAAAAAAAAAGAAAGTTCGCAATTAGTCGATTAAAACAAAAGCTTAAATTAATGTCTAAATTCTTCCGAGAAAAGCAAAATGCTCACCGCAGCCGCCTTTTTAAATCTAAAAGATTCGAATCCGACCATCGAACGACGTGCCGAGATGTCTTCTGGGACCGATTAATGCAGAAAAAGTCCAAGATTATACTCACGACGAATCAGAATTCGGATAGCTCGCGTTAGATCCTACCGGAAATTGTTAGAACGTTCCAACTGTATTTGCAGTAGAGACGACTGACCGGGAACGAAGAACCTCTCTTACGTGTAATTTGTATTTGTACGACAATAAATTAAAGACACGCCGCACGTAGCCACGAGGAAAAGGCACTCGAGCCCAAGTCGTAACAAGCGTTTCCTTCTAGAGCAATTTACCCTAACGTGTACTGACTCACATAAACGCAACGACGGCATTTAAAAGAGTTTCGTGCAAAGAAATTGCCAACGAGTCGACCAAAACACAAGACAAACATGCCCACAGCCCAACTTGCCATTCGGGACACGAACGTTTAAGTGGCACAAAGCATTGGCAGAAGGTTACGTAAGTGTGGAAGATCGACTGCACTCAGAAAAGACTGCACCTTGTGGAAAGAGACAAAGAGCCTAAGGAAAAGAATTCTTTGTGTCCATCCTGTATAGATAACTGTTAATTAATATATTAGGAATTAGTATTAGTAATTAGTGTATTAGTATTAGAAGTGTTTGCAGACAATTTAATTCTGGCAAAATAAGCCATTGAAAAGCGCTGTAACTAATACGTAAATTGCTTGGAGAAGTCGGAGGTCAAAGGGCGAAATTTTTGACCTGTCGAAGGAACATCCCATGCTTCAGAATACGGTCTCCGTCCATCAATGTTACCAGAGTATATTTTAGTTAAAATTCGTATTTAAAGTTAGTACTAAATAATTTTTAATTGAATTTCTATAAATAATCCTTATTCTTTGACCGTGTTTATAAAATGTAAATGAATTAATTACGAAAATAAACCAATAAGCAAATACTTAATCCGTTTACGGCGCTTCGGTCGCTTTCCAATGTGGCGGCTCGTTTAGAAGTCCTAATTCACGAGCGACGACAGATTTAAACGCAAATACGCCGGCCGATGTCGTCTCCGAAAGTTGGACTAAACGAAACGGAAATAAAATCTTACAGCTAGCTAAATTCTAATTAATTGGTGTAACGTCGACGTCCAAAAGTCTTCTTAAAACCCACTTCGGGTAGCAAAGAACACTGAAGAAAGGCAAAAAACACAGCGAAAACAGGAGCAAAGAGCACACACGTCCGTTCGGCAAGCGAAAAACGTGCAAAGTGACGCAAAATCGTGTTGCAACAATACGCGTTTCCACAGAAACGACAATTGTTGCCGTTTCTATGAAGATTAGAAAGCGCCTAACGAATTCGAATGCGATTGACGTAATGGATTCTTTTTGAATTTTAAGGCTGAATATCTGCATTTTTTACGTTTCTATCCCTCGAATGACGACGGATTGGGATCGAGAAACTCCCTACCACCCTCCGCTTCGGTTTCCGTTCTCTACAAGGGGTTAGAAGCAAGATTTTCTATAATCGAACGTGATCTTTACCTCGCCACCCAAAACTAGAACAAATCATTCCTCTCGTTCGTTCAGTATTCTCCGATTGACCGACAGCGCAATTTTTTACTAAATTTCGTAATATTTCGTTTATCCGACGCCATTTTAAAAGCTGTTATCGTTCATATAACCAACGTCCCATGACGTTGGTTATATGAAATATGCGCGTTATAGTTTAGTTACGTAAACGTTAATCAACGTGACTTATATACTAAATAAGCAAATTTATGAATTTACCTGCCCCAAAGAAAATATCGTGTACGTATTCTACACCAAGGAATCAAAATATTATAGTCGTTCTTGTATGGAGAAAAGTGATGGGCCTACTGCTAGAAACGAACGATTTAATACTATTTAACGATTTTTAAAACGATTTAATACGATTTAACGAACGATTTATAGTCAAAAAACCCTGCAACGAGTTGTGCAACTTTCTCGGCTGTTGTGAGATTTTATTTGGAAAATAACTTTTGTGTTTTTAACTACGATATAATAAATAGAATCGTGTGTGGCGCCATCTGTTATGTAATTTTGTTATAAAAACAATTTCTGATCTTATTAATATTTTATAAAGTCCAGGAAATTTCTTAAGAGATAAATTCAATAAATATATACTTTTGTACGTGGATCAATAAATAATGGCTTTTAATTTTTTTTCAAAGCCACGTAGATTTATGGTTGTGGATTAATTTTATAATTTTAATTATTCAACAATTATATATATTCTGTAACTGTTAATTAGAAAAAATAACTGACTAAAAGGTCAAAGAAGCAATAGCATATTTGTATAGTAAGTCGTATGCTGTTTTATTTTGTCAATGTGCTGTACTGTCCAAGAATTTGTACAAAGTTGGTCAGGGAATGTCATGGAATTCCAAACAAAAGTTTGAGTAAGAACCCTGTATATAGTTAATCCAGCCCCTTTAATTATCTTAATGTTAATGAATACAGCAAGAATTAATAATTTATTTATTTAAAGTAATAAATTTTAAGTAAAAATAAACTAAATTTTTACGAATTTCGGAAAAAGCATATTTTTTATCAGATATTTAGTTAATGTTTAATAAACTTGAAGTCTTTGCAGACATATAATTTGAAATTTTATATGAAAATAGAAATACAGTAGGACCTGCTTAAGGTGATCAGCCTTGGAACCAAGATAAATGATATGAATAATTAATACTTTGTAGCCTGAGGAAATTATTTCTCATGTTTTAGTTTTTAGAACATTTATTTAACAGAGTGCCAGGTGTTCTTGATTGTCGGGGATTATAACAATCTCCGTTCTTTCTTTCGTCCATTTTCATTGGTCGTTCTCCCTCAATTACGCTTCCCGAGTGGTTGGTCCCTGATTACTAAGCGTAACGAGATTCTTACCTGGAGCGCGAGAATAGTTAAAATCGAAGACGAATTCGATCTTCCACCGATCATAGGACGACTTCCGCGATTTATGATGTCTGCCTGCCAGTTTGATATATAAACAATGGGTGTCCGACTACAAAGGACTTTTTCCTGTTTTTTTTAAACTAATAAATTTTTCTTTAAATTAACCGTTTTTTCGCGTCTTTCGTGACCTGTCCAGAACTTCACATTTCCATAAAAATTTTAAATAAATACTGGAAATGACAAAAATAAACAATTTATGTATTTTAGTTCTAAAATACAAATAATACATTCATAATACAAGTTGATACAATACTGCACAAACAATGATAGAAAAACTTGTTTTTTTTTAAATTTTTTATGAACTAACTCTATTCGGCGATTTTTTGCGCAAAGTCGTTAATCTCTTTGGGTGTACTATAGATTACTATCTATGGAATTTCGGGACTTTGAGTATATATCTGAACTGGGGGACCGAGACGAGTTCAACGATACCCTACTTTTGGACCGGAGACGAAAAGTAAGAAAGTTATCATACTTTTTTCGGTGATCGTGCGATGATCGGGAGTCGTTTCGCTTTCTCCGCTAAGCCTATCACGTGTTTAACAGGCAGTCTGGCAAGTCGGCCATATATACCTTCAACAGTGGCAGATGTTGATCCACGAGCACACTGATCGTCTACAGTTCGAGTTAAGTCCTTTTTGCACACCCTCGCGCTCATCGACCTCGGGAACTACGGCTCCTCAGTCCCGCTATCGCTCGCGGTTGGCTAGTACTACGAGCCGACCGCGCTATCGCGATCGGGAGTCGCGATGCTTAAACAAAAGGGAAAAAGAAAGGAAGTGGCGTTCGACTGTTCGTGCTCCCGACGGATTCCCCGGGAGGGGAGCCGCCGGCAGGCCGCCGATTGTTTAACGTCACTAGTTATTGATTCACGATATTTCTTGAACAAAAGAAAAAAAAGGAAGTGGCGTTCGACTGTTCGTGCAATTTCTTGCCTTTCAGCGTGTTTTTTAAAAATTTGTTTGCAGACTTTACCGCGAGATGGCAGCACTAGCAACTACGGTGCCGTCTGTATGAAAGCATTAAAAAGTATAACTTTCTTATTTTTCGTCTCCGGTCCAAAAGTAGGGTATCGTTGAACTCGTCTCGGTCCCCCCAGTTCAGATATATACTCAAAATCCCGAAATTCCATAGACAGTAATCTATAGTATTCCCATTTCTTTATCATAAAAGTCGCTGGTCGTTGATTCCATCCACATATTTATTTGAAAGCTCTTTTTCTATCGAAAGCAACGCTAGCGACGACAATCTTTCCTCCGACCAAATTCGGATCGTCATTAATTATAATACGTTTTATGTCTAAGAGTTACTTGTCAATATAGTTCGTACACAAATATAAATATTGCGATTCGCTACGTAATTTAGATAAATCAAAAAATTTCCCATAAAATTTACTTAATTTAAAGAATTAAAACACGCGTGGAAAAATTGTTTTTCATAATATTAAAATTATTAACATCTAAAAGTGATAAAAATTCTAAAGATTTTATGTCTGAAAATCTATCAATATAATTACAGTATAATTAAAAGAAAATTATAATTAAATATAACTTTGCAAAGAAACGTACATAAAAACAACATTGAATACTCTTCACTTTTTAAATCTTAAACAATTCACTTACAGTTAGTCAGATAGCTGCCTACCAATGGCTAAGGGATAGAATCGTTGGAAGCGTTACGCGTGTGTAGTTTCCACCAGTAAAACCGGCTGAGGTTGGTGCTCTGTAAAGCGCATGCACCAATGCCCTCTGGCTGCTTTACACCATTCAGTTATTCTCGCCGTGAAAGCTGTCTCAGAAGCGCTTCCATTGCCACTCACATTCGAATATACAATAGCAATCTTATCGTTTTTTTCACATATAGTATGGAATTTTTTAATAAGATACATAATTGATTTGAATGAGAGAATAACATTGTAGTTGTTGTAATAAAATATGTTTAGTCCAACACGAGCAGCCATCTTGCAAATCGTACGACCAGACAAAAACAATGACGTCACTGGTAGAAGTTAGCATAGATAAAAGAAGCTTACTAAACCAGCTAGGATTCTAGCGGTAGAAGGAGTCAAGAAGTAGCTAGAAACGAGTTCAACATCGCAGCTTAACTAGACTTAGCAAGAATTCTGCGTTACTGAACACAGCCTTGTTCGGGTTATGAGAAAGGTTCGTTTCGGAGAATCTACCCGACACACCATCCGTTAACTCTGGACGGAAGGTGCTGATAGAACTTTGAAACCTGCGCTCATATTTTACATCATTGTTGTCTAGTCTATGACGTTTTAGAATTTTAACGACCCGACACGATGTCCCTTTTTATCATTAACCTTTCCCCTTTTCAAAAATTTTTCTATGTTCTAATTGCTTGTATACAAACGCCTTGTCAAAGGTCCAAATCTACTGTTGAACGTTCGTTTACATCTATTGCGTCGTGTTTGACATTAATAGTATTTTATATTTAATTACAAAGTTATTTTACTGTACAATTTAAATAGCAGCCCACATATTTTTAATACTCTTCCAGTCTTAAGGCACTAGAGAGCCTTTATCCATACACATCGTGGATTCGACCTGCTGTACAAAAGCGCGGCAGAGAAGTACCATCAATGACTATTTTCAAAAACCCGACACGAACTCGAACTCGAACCTGAATCCATCAGAGCAGCAGACGCGTCGGCCTTCCGGCTTATGACGTACAATCTAAAAATATGTGAAATATTGTAAAGTATAGATCGAATTCTTTTTAATTAAAAATATTCAAATAATATATATTTAGTAACTAGGAATAAAACTTTTTATCATATTAATAAAATATTTAAACTATAAAAAGTAATACTGTAATAAAAAAAAAAAAAAAAATTAATAATAAAGAAATTGACAGGCAGATGGCATAGCTGCTGCAATTTATGAATTTGCTTGAAATGCTTAGATCTTAGCTACAGATATAATTTTTGCATATTTGCCATTTGGTAAGTTATAATATTGAATGAGATATTGTTAATTGTCATTTTCATCCACGTGTTTGCTGTATAAAACACGTGGTTGATCTAATGTTTTTATAATATATCCAGAAGTGAAAGTTCTTTTTTCATTGTTGTAATTGACATATTTCTGGTTTACTGAACAAACATCTGAAATCATTTTCACAGTTAAATAGTTTATTTCCTGGTTTGTTAAGAAAATTAACATCCTGTTCGTAAACTTAAATAATATACAAGTTCCTGCTTACTCTGTTAAATTCAATAAATACATTTAATAATTGTTAATAGAAGTTACTTTTAGGTCAGTGTCTATATTTATAATTACATAATGTATGTACAAAGTATCTAAAAGTAACTTGTACTAAATGAATAGTAAATTTGATGTCATGTCATTACTATTGTAATGATAATTTATCTAACTTTAAAGGAACAAAACTTGATGCCATTTTTAAATGATCTGCTTGTTAAAGACTCCGAGACTATTTAACTTAATGTTTTCGGTCTTTGTTGGGATGTTTTTGGCTTCTATGGAACCGTATACATTCGAATTTCATAATGGAACCACATAGAATATGTTTTAAAATTAACCGGTCGTTGAGAAGAATTTTATGTGTTCATGGTTTGTATTAAATGTATGTAATTTTTTATCTTTCAAATAAATGTATTATTTTATTACATAAATGATAAAAATTTGTGAATCGAGTACTCTCTTCTGAACATTCTCTGAGTGACAGCTCGTCCATAATTATGTTTGAATATTTAGAATATAAATATATGCATGTTTTGGCGGATGGGTCAGATGGAATTTACTTAGTTCGTATATTAGAATAGAATTGTCCCGAGACCTTAACTTTGGTGTTGTATGCCCGACGTGTCAAAGTGGTGCAGTTACTATAATGCTTATTAATTGAAGTGTAATGTTCTTATTGAAGGCAAAAATATAACAATCTTTCGCAAACATGATGTTACACGTGCTTAACCTTCATCTCAGCACGAGCATAATGTTCCATTTTCAATTTTAACTTTAATGCTACTATTCTTTCAAAAGCTGTTAGCTTTTGAAAGAATAGTAGCATATTTATTTTCAGATTTAAAAATAGTTATATCTAAATAATTTACTATTGTTGAGTTAACCTATCTGGCTTTAGTTGGATATCTGCATTATTTGATTGTAATAACAGTAGCCCCCAAAAAGACTGTCCACATGGTAAAACAACCCAAAAAAGTTATAATTAATAATGTCATTAATACAATCTTCCAACAATATTTCTTTATTAATGAAAAGCAGTCTTAAAGATTTTATCTTATGCTAGTAAAAATAACACCAATTTTATATGGGTAGGAATCACCACAGACCCAGGGAAAAATTTCTAGTTTTCCCTCTCTCTTGATGGTACTGCATCTGTGTTGTTAACTCTGGATGATACCGAGAATAGTTTCTAAACAATTAATATACATGCTATTTATTTTATGAAAAAACAGTTTTGCATTAATTTATTGGCTAAAGTATTTTAATCGGCTTTTAGCAATATGTCAAATCATGTGAATAATACATGTTGACAGCTTATAGCAAAAAACTCCATTTTTGAGCTGTCTGTCAATTGACACTTGATCAAGACTTCATATTTCATTTTCAGCCAATTTTACCTAAACCCATTTTCCATAGGAAAGGCTCGAGATCCTTTACTTTCATGTGTATTTAATAAAACCAATTTTTTTTATATAACTGTATAAAAACAATAATTTTACAGATTAATTAGTAGCTGAAGCCATTTACTTTTCAGGGTGGAAATAGAGATTTCATCTGTAATTTTTCTTTGTAAGATATAGAAGATTATAGAAAGTGTAACTATCTATAATCTGAAAAGGCTATGAGGAAACATGGTGTGTAAACAAACGTTATTTCTAATCTAAATTAATTAAAATATGAGGCACATCCAGAAAGTAAGTACGGTTAGGCTATTTAAAAAAGTAGGCAATTGAAACAATAATCTATATATTTAAAAACGAATGTATGTCTGTCTGTCTGTCTGTGTGTCTGTCTGTTTGTCCTTCATGCATTACTATACCATTTATCCGATTGCCATGAAACTTTGGGAAGTTGTTTAATACATTCCCGCAAAGGTTTCTGGCATATGTGAAGACCACCATTTCCCCCCTTTCAAAAATATATTTATATATGGATTAAGGCTTTTATGTCCAACAGATGGTGCTAACTTCCAATGACCTAAGTTTGCTTTTCTGTGAGGCATTATGTTTTTCTGTGAGAATGGACTAAAGCAGATCATTTTCTATCTATCTATATAAATAAAATATAACGTTCGTTTTTTCCTACCGATTCCTTTGAAATTTTGACACCACGTTGCATTCGAATACGCACGTGTTTTTATATAATATACATGTCGAAATTCCCCCACTGGGGGAGATGGACAGGATTAAGGCTTACATGAAGAACTCTGCTTCTATTATATTAATACTATTTTAGATGCGGTTTTTGCGTTTTTAATTGCGTTTTAATAGGTTACGTCAACAGAATATACACTAGAAAGGGATTTTTCGATATTCCCCAGCGGGGAAAGGGACAGGATTAAGGCTTACTGTGAAGAACTCGGCTTCTATTTATACTATCTTGCATGCGGTTTTTTGCATTTTTAATTGCGTTTTAATAGGTTACGTCAACAGAATATGCACTAAAAAGGGATTTTTCGATATTCCCCAGCGGGGAAAGGGACAGGATTAAGGCTTACTGTGAAGAACTCTGCTTCTATTATATTAATACTATTTTAGATGCAGTTTTTTGCGTTTTTAATTGCGTTTTAATAGGTTACGTCAACAGAATATACACTAAAACGAGATTTTTCGATATTCCCCAGCGGGGAAAGGGACAGGATTAAGGCTTACTGTGAAGAACTCTGCTTCTATTTATACTATTTTGCATGCGGTTTTTTGCATTTTTAATTGCGTTTTAATAGGTTATGTCAAGAGAATGTACACTAAGAACGGATTTTTTGAAATTCCCCCACGGAGGAAGTGTTATACATTTATAATAGATACATTTTGAGCCACAACAACGCGTGGCCGGGTCAGCTAGTTATTTAATAACCATTAAGTTATATGTAGCTTAATCTACTTTTTGACATAATTGCCATGCAAATTGAGGTACTTATCATATCTTGGCACTAAATTGAAGATCCCCTGTTCATAGAATTCTACTGCATGTGTCTTGAACCATTTCTGGATATTGTATCGATTGTTGTTTGCTTTCTGGTGTCAAGTGGAAAATTTGTGTTTCATCACTAGTGACAATTTTTTTCCAAAAATCCATTTCTTTCCCTTCATACCACTGCAAAAGTTCTAAGGCTGATCCCGTGCATTTTGTTTTGAACATTTATAATCATTTTTTGCACCCATCTTGAACACAACTTTTTGAAGTGCAGTTATTTAGTCACAATTTCATGCAGCAAAGATCTTGAAATGTCAGGAAACTGTAGAGACAAATCAGAAATTGTGAACTGTCTATCAGAACAAATCTTCTCTCTGACATTGTGCAGCAAGTCTTCATTTGACTAGAGATGGGTGGCCAATATGCTCCTTGTCATGAACGTTGTCCCTTCTTTGTTAAACTTTCTAATGCATTTTCTCACCATACCTTCACTTATCACAGTTAGTTTGTAAGTTTTACAAATTTGCTGGTAAATTTCATGTGGTCGAATGTTACTTGCATTTGAAAACTTAATTATTGATCGTATTTCGCAGCTGGCAAGCCACTCAATTGTTTTGAACATTATAACCGACACTTAGTGATCCTCAGTTTGAATGAGGAAAACAAATATGATTCAGTTACTTTGTTCTTGACTGGAAGAAGTAACTATGCATGTGTGGTCTTAACATTGCCAAAATACATGGGAGATATACACAAATAGTACTTTCTATATCCACCTCATATTATTTGATTAAAATAAATTAAAATTCATAAAACATTATTTACAATTGTTTTAAAAACATTTTACATATGCTTCTGCCAAAATGTATATCATTTTTAGCCTTGCACATAAATAACTATGCAATTTCTCTGTGAAAAATTCTAGATGAGTGGTTAATTTAATATAATTAACAAGATGTATTAGTAAAAATCAGGATCTCTGAAATCACTGATACTAAAGAAGGAAAAGTATAAATTTATTATATTAATTTCACAAATTATAATGACAAATACGGAATAATAAAAAATGTACAAATATCATATGGAATCAATGAATATTGTTTTATTTAATAAATTTGTAAATAAGTTGACATAACATCACAAAAATCATCACAATAGGTTAATTATCAAAGAATATCAGTATATTTACAATATAGTTCCATGAAAATATTCATTTACAGGCCCTTACATGAAATCATTCACAATAAGCAGCACAATAATACTTTGTTTATTTTAAAACTTTTAATGTATGAAAACTAAAAACAAGTACACAATAATAAAAATTCAAATAATGAAGGAACAGGAAATTTAGTTCTGTTCAATATTGCTAAACACAAAGTATTGTTTACCAAGCACAATGCAAGCCAGCAAACAGTGATAAAAGACAGATTGTTTTGAATGTTTTATAACACTTCCCATGTTGCTTTTTGTGAATAATTTCATAATGTAAGGACTCCTGTAAATGAAATTTTTGATGAAACTATATTGTAAGTAAAGAGTGTTCATAATTAAAGTTTACATTTTGAAAAGGTAAAACTGGAGAACTGTATAGTGGAACAACTTCAAATTTAAAATGAAGACATGTTCAGAGCAGGAAAAAAAATTAGTTCTGAAAATTGCTGCTGAAAATCACTTTTCTGTTAAACTTTAGACAGAATTTGTTTTTTCAGTAAAAAAAAAAAATAATTGAATGGTACAAAACTGGATGTAGGACATGACTACACAGCTAAATTCAGTTATTGTCCGCAAGTATTCCATTATTATTTTTATAAATACTCTATATTACAATGTCTGTCTTAAAATTCAAACTTTTGGAAGGATTAGTTGATGAAAATATTTTAAATATATAAATATATCATGCATGACAGCTTCTGTTACTATTTGCATTTTAATGAAACAGAAAAAGAAAATTAAAGTACAGAAAAAATTTAATTAATAATAAATTTCTTTGAAACTTTACTATGCAATAAGAACTTTATTTCAATTAAATAATAATAATATTGAGCAACAATTGCAAACTTGTTAATTTTTCATGGACCAATACTGGGTTGCATGTAGTATACAACTGAGTATTGTTAGGAAATGTTGCTTTATATGTTATTTTATGGCATTAATAGTTGTGTTGTGCTGTAATATTTATAATTTTTTTTTTTCAACATTATAACAGAATTTTTTGCTTACAAAATTAGTTTTGATTTGTGTTTATTTCCTAGTAATGGTTAGTTTTGAGTTCAGTCAAATGATTTTCATAATTGAATGATGATTAGTATTTGAGTGATTTGAATAACTGACAGCTTTAAATTGTAAAATTCTTTTCTTTTTCTTTTCCAGCTTGAAATTTCTCAAATATTTCATATTAAAATTGTATTGTAATCACTTTATATTTTATGAAAGTCCTCAAACTATTTTGTAAATTACATTATTTATAAGATAATGCTTAAACTAATAAATTATTCTTAATTATATTTAAATATATTATTTTAATTTATAAAATCATTAAAAAGTCAGTGTTTGCATATGGTGATGAAATGTTTTGCATGTAATTTAGCATTGTGATTACATTATATAATGTGTGTGTCTGTAAATCATGGCAACTTTTTAAATTTCTACATTTTTGTAAAGAAATAATAATGACATGAAATATGCATTAAAGAGAAAGTCTCAAATTTTTTATTAACATGTCTATTTATCTTAATAATGAATGTTATTTTTGTGTAGCATCTCTTCATTAAACATGCATGATATTCATATCACATAAAAGTTATAGACTCAAATTTAGCAAGCCAAAGAATGCACTACACCTTTTTCTTTACAGTCACCATCTTGACTAAGATGCTCATCTTGGCACATGATCTTGGTTAACTGTGTGTGCAACTTTTTTTCATTCCCACTTAAAACAAACAGCATGCAAAAAAGACTTTGACTGTTGCTATTCAATCTCTCATGTGTCTACTGTGTTTTCTTGCAATGTTATAATAGTTTGAAACTCTGCCATGACTTTATTGACATTGTTACATATTAGTCTGGTACTAACACTAAAACTGTATGCATGCTTTGTTAAATGTTTATATACAAGAAAGAATTTTTCATGTTCATGTTACATAATAATCTAACTATACTCGGAAGATATGCATTAACCTTATTTATATAATTCTCAAAGAAATTAGAAATTAATAAAATATGCTAGGTATGCATATAATAGCAGATTAAGGTAATTAAAAATATAAAAGTCTTTTGCTACTATTAATTTTTTATTTATTTTTAAATTATTTATATTTAGAGAAAAATGCCTGTATTATTTATATGCAATTAATAATTTTAATTATATTTTAGACTCTCAAGATATATTAATAACTAAAATGAAAAAAATATGGAACATCAGCATTTATTTATGGTTTTAACTATATATATATGATACAAAGGAAATGTCTAATTTAGCACTTGATCATAGAAATGTGAGAAGAATTAAAATTCCTTCGATAACTCCTCCAGCCGGAAGGAAAAATTTTGGTGCATCTCCAGATGACGGTAGATCTAAACTCGGTTTCAGTCCTACTGGAATTTGGCAGAATTTTGTCCTTCCTTTGCCATTTCGTAGGAGATCAAAGTCTAAGGTAGTCTTATGAAAACATGATTATTCATAATTTATTAATTTTCAAATAATGTGTATTACTTCTGCAATATTCTTGCAAATTTTACTGTAGTTACTTGATTCTAAGATATACCATGGGTTAAAAATTGAATTTTAAGGATTTCTGAGATAAAAATTTTAAAGTATTCAATTTAATAAGCTTCATTAAATAACACCAAGTTAAGAAAACAACACAATTATTTTGAAATAGTTGCCAAACATTTCCATTCTCTTCTATAAATACAGTAACTCTTTTAATGTTCATTATAACATTATCTTAAAGTCTGAATTCTAAACATTAAAAAAGAATCTACTGTAAATTAAATTCTCATTACCAACAAAAGTTGTTTGAATTGATCCAATAGCTGTGCTGCCTAATCAAAGTATTTATTAACAGGTGTGTAACACATCACATAAAGTAATCACAATGACTGTTGTTTTGGACTGCAAATGCATGATGCCATCTATAGTAAAACATGTCTTTATTTCAGAAAAATAACATTAAAAGTGTTTTAAAAATGTATCTTAGAATCAAGGAAGTATAGTATATAATTATTTTATGAGAAAGCTATATTAAATATCATTTAAATAATTATAAATTCAATTAAAATATATGTTTGTCATATACTTGAATTATTTAAAAAAATTGATCAAAGAAAAGATTCAAAAGAATGACAAATCATTAATTTAAAAAAAAGTACAAAATGTCTAACATGGAATTTGATTAGTTAACATTTTTGATTGATTATTATCAGTATTATAATTTAATTTGTTTGTAAAAATAATGTAATATTAGCAATCAGTTAGAAGTTATTGATTAAGAAAGCAAGTGAGATTCCAGACTTGAATTACTCATTTCTTTTAATGTATTAGTGCAAATAACTTTTCTATAAATCCTCAGCCAAATATACTCCAACTTTTATTGTATTAAGAGTACAAAAAGAATATTTTATAGATTTGTTACCATAATACAAAAATGTTAATTCATATACCTTAATTGAATTAGTTATGTATATTATGCATTAAATTCTGTTATATTACCTATTGTTAGTGTTATAATTGGAGTTCTGTAATGAGAATTAGAATAAAAATACTTACATAAAAAATCTTAGGACACTATTCATGATTTTAACTTTTGTTATTTTCTAATGATTGTGAAGATATGACAGTTTACGAGGAAACTGAATATAAAGACAGATAAATATGTTATAATTTAATTAGGAAATTTATGAGTAATTTTCTTTTTTTAAAACCAGTTATAAGTCATGGAAGTTTGTGATTAGAGGCTACAATGGATTCTACAGATGTAAATGTAAATGATTATTATTTTATATAAAAATGCAATTTAATATTGATTTAATTCAAAATTGTAAATTTAATATAAGTTATACATAAATTGCATAAATGCATAATTTTTGAAAATGTTACTTTTAGGATTCTCCATCCCGTCAACGGAATGAAGGTAATATGCGTCCCAGAGAATTAATTGAATTATCAAGTTTTGGAGTTGTGGAATTAGAACCAATTGAACATGGAATTGGTCATCATTTCCAACCAGCCCAATTGAGAAATCCAACATGGTGTGACAGATGTGGAGATTTTGTTTGGGGATTATATAGATCAGAGCAATGCTTTCGATGCATTAGTAAGTATATTTACCTCATTCTTTCTCAAAAAGTTAACTATATGAAAATCTAAAAATTCCTTTAATGTTAGACTGCTATTATACATGTCATCGTCAATGCCTTGAACTTGTTACTTTGGACTGCAAAGGTATTGGAGATATTCAAACAACAGATGTTGATGAAATTCTAGCGCCACCAATAACAAATTCTACAACAAAAGATAAAGAAGATAAGGTAACAGTTTTTATTCAAAATTGTCTGAATTATTTAGTTTATTAATTGTACTAATATGATATAATATTTTTTAATAATGAAGAATCTTAATGCATAATTTATTCAGGCATAGTGTAATGTTTCTTTGTTATTTATTTAATCTTAAATGTCTGTTTTTTCTACATGTCAGGGTGTTGTTAGACAGTATTATTATTTATTATGATAAACATTGAATAATAATTCAAATTTAAATACTTTATTAAAGAGTTTTAAGAAAAAATACAATAATACTTAAAAATCTTTTCAAAATTTTATAGAATATGTTTTATAGTATATTTTGTTTGTATTATGATTCTAAAAGCTTAAGATTTATTGAACAATAATTATAATAATAATAATAATATTTTAAAACTTTTTAGTCTGATATAACATCATTATTTGCTGATTGTTTTGAAGAAGAAGAATTAAGACAACGAATAAATAAATATAATGATCATGTTCAGAATTTGGAAATGACGATGGTATGTGTGTTGTTTATAGATAAACATATTAAAAATATATTAAGAGTAACATAGATTATTTTGATTTATCAGCAAGAAAATGGGAAAGTTTTTAATGGTTTTATTCGTGTATGTTTAAATTTGACACGACCTATTAATGTAATTGCTGGTACACGTCCACCGTCGATTTATGATATTTTGAAGGAGGAGGAGGAAAGTGGAAGAAAGACATTAACATCGTTTTATTTACCAAGAGATACAGTTAAAGCTTTACATATTACCAGGTATTGTTTTAATTCATTAGTTTTAATAAAATGATTATTGAAATACAGTAAAGAGTCAAAAATCTAGATTAGTTATTGAAAAATGGATGTTAACTCTTTTCAATGGTACCTTTGTTGTTGTTCTTTCAGCCAAAATCACAAATTCTGAATGATGATCTAACGTTCATTTAGAATTTTCACTTTTGAAATTATAATTAGTGTATTTTTTGTTTAAATATAGTGATTGTATAAATTATATTTTGAATCTTTGTAAGTATTCTTACATTCCTTAAGAAATACTGACTAGAACTTAAAACATCTAACCTTGATTTACAGTGTATTTGCAGTTTATGGTGTTTAAAATGCTAATTTACACATATATTTGAAAATCCGTCTGCATTTTTAATAAAAAATTCAGATGGATTTATCAAATATATGGGATTTTCTAATACATGTAATTGAGTCCTGATCCCAATTATTCTGGATTTTCAACATTTCACTGTATAAAAATAATATATAATTTTGGGACTCATATCATTCTAAAATTATTTAGATGATGGTTTATTTGTGTTGTTTATTATTTAAATTGAATTATTTAAGTTTTAAATTTGTTAATACATATGAAATAAATTCCATCCACATTTAATATTAGTAAAATGTTGAAATTACATCTATTGTAGTGATTAATGAAAAAGTTCAATATGCAAACAAAAATAAATAATTTGATTTTTAGTTTTTATAAAATTTACACATGGTCTATGAAATGAAATATTAATTTCGATAGTTATTATTTTTATTTACTTGTTTACATATAAAAATAAATCTATGTCATATAAACTTTGCATTGGTGAAAAATTTATTGTTATATAAACTTAAAATTTCATTTGTAAATTAAAAATGTATAATCCATTTTTATGTAAAATATGAGGTCTGTTCAAAAAATACACAGTCTGTTTGAATTGCAAAGCTCCAGTTGATTCCAGAGGAATCCACTTGGTGTCACTAGGTTTGTACAGATCGTCTGGTGATAAAGCAATTTCCTGATTACAGATATCTTTATTTGTTGAATAGCTACACGGATTTTAGTGAAGTGCAATTTTTTTTTTTTTGTTTGTCGGAATTCAGAATGAATGACCTGAAGGAGCAACGACTTGCTGTGAAATTTTGTGTTAAACTTGGAAAATCTGCGACTGAAACATTTACTATGCTCAACATGACTTACGGTGATGTTGCTATGAAGTGTACGGCATGTTTCAAGTGGCACGAACGTTTTAAGGGTGGTTGACAGTCAATTGAAGACGATGAGTGTCCTGGACGTCCTTCCACATCAACTGATGACCCACATGTCGATAAAATCAACACCCTGGTGCAGGCAAATCAACGTCTGACCATCAGGGAGCTTGCTGAAGAGTGTGGGATATCAGTTGGATCTTGTTATGAAATTTTGACCGAAAAATTGAAGATGCACCACGTTGTTGCAAAATTTGTGCCACGCCTGATGACGGACAACCAAAAAGCCAATCGCGTCCAGGTTTGTCAGGAACTGCTTGATCATTCAGAAAACGATGAAAACTTCTTGTCAAGGATCATAACAGGTGATGAATCATGGGTTTACGGTTATGACATTGAAACGAAGGTCCAATCTTCCCAGTGGGTGGGTGAAACGTCCCCAGACCCAAAAAAGCTCACCAAGTTCGATCCAATGTCAAGGTGAGGCTGACAGTTTTCTTCAATGCTAAGGGTGTTGTTCACCATGAGTACCTCTCCCAAGGCTCCACAGTAAACCAGACTTACTACATTGAAGTTCTGAAACGTCTGAGGGACGCCATCCATTGCAAAAGGCCAGAAATGTGGAGGAGTGGCGACTGGTTTCTCCATCACGACAATGCTCCAGCTTGTTCAGCCCTCAGAACTTGTGAGTTTTTGGCCAAACACTCGATCACTGTTCTTCCCCACCTCCCTACTCACCTGACCTTGCTCCTTGTGACTTTTTCTTGTTCCTCAAACTCAAAAGACCCTTGAAAGGAAGATTTGATTCCCGAGATTAAGGCAAATGCGATGAAGGTGCTGATTACAAAAGATGCGTACCAGGACCAGTGGAAACACCATTGGAATAAGTGTGTGCATTGGGAAGGAGAGTACTTTGAAGGGGACCCAGACATGTAACTTCTACATAAAGTACGTTTTGTTTTATGACGTCAGTCTGCGTATTTTTTGAACAAACCTCGTATGTTATAGTAGACATAGCTAACTAAGAATTTGTTTGAATTAATGTTACTTATAATTACATTTAGGGATAAATAATTATGTGCATTAATTCTCTTAAACAGTGAATATACTACTAGAGAAGTTATATGTGCTCTTCTTAAGAAATTCAAAGTTGCTGACAATCCTCATAAATTTGCCTTATATGAACAATATAATGATGCAGAAACAAAAAAAGGTACAAGTTAGGGTTTAAAAATACAATATAAATTTAGCTTTAGTATTTGATGAAGTTTTACCTAATGCATATAAATGAATGACAATTATTTTAGGTAAAATGAGAAGAATTCATGATCATGAAAAACCATTAGTGTTAGCTCTAATGTGGTGTGGTGAAAGCAAACAATTTGTTCTTCAAGAAAATGAAACAGAAGATATTGTTGTAAGTTAGTTTTATTTTACATGTAATTATTTCTTGCATACTTATCAATTGTAGAGTAAGTATTAAATAGATATTTGCATATATTAATTTGATTTTATGAGGTAAATATTTAAGAATTTTTATTATGTTGCATATTTGTAGTTGAAAGTGATATGTTGTAGTCTGTAATTTTAATATATTTCAGATAAGTAGTAGATATTATAATTAAGACTAGTAGTAGAAATATATTCATATATATTTTTTAAACAAATGCAATTAAATAGATAAGAGATGATGGGATAAAACATGTTCAAAAATTGGATTTTTCTTCTGTCCTTTTTTACCTTGCAATATTGAAGGGAGCTAAAGTTTACAAGCATGTTCCATCTATATTGCCCCTTGATATTTGATGCTTGTCTGCCTCAAGATATTGATAATACCATCTAGCCACATTTTGTTTGGTTTTCTTTTGGTTCTAAATTCATTTTCTTCCTGTGAAAGAAATATACGATAACCTGTTGATTTACATTCTTAACAAGTGATCAAACCATTTCATATGTCTTTCTCCATAATTTAACAACAGTCAATTCATAACCTTGCTGTTTTTGTATTTTAACCTTAAGTGAGACTCAGAATTCTTCTTGGACACCTCATTTCTGTTAATAATATTTTTCTATTAAAACAGATTGACACAGTCCATCTCTGACATTAATAACGTAGTGTGAATTGGAAGATGGTATTTATTATATTGTGACCGCAGGGTGAGCACCTCTTTGATGCCCTCATCAGGATAACACCATTGTGTTCTTTTAGATAGACACAGAAGCCACAATGGCTGTTTGTTTTTGTTAGAACGAGGTTACGTGAGCAATCACGTGTGTAAGCGATTGGATTTGGCATGGAGGAAACACTACGAGACTGTGTGACAGAAGAAAAGCGCACTGAGACAAGTTAAACAAAACAAATACCCATTTATTTGTTATGTGATTTACATGCTATCAGTAGTGAGACAAATAGATTTTAAATAATAGAGTGACACCGAAGAGAGAGAGTTTACATTAATTCTTGAGCTGACTTAAATATCTGGGGTTAGCCGTTAGACTAGATGATTGTTCTGGTCATTCCTTAAGAAGTGTTTTTAATGTCGAAGTTCCTAGCACACTCTTGAGGAAGTTTGATGATCGAACTTGTTCAGAGAAGATGTTATTTTCGCACGTGGAGTAAGAGATACCTGAAGTCAGAGGAGATGAGACAGTCGTAGATGGAGTAGATGAAATTCTGTGAATGGGTAGATGATGATCTGATCTGTTGATGGAGAAATTGAGATTACTTTAAAGGAGGTACTGAATTGACTATTCTTTTTGAGGAACTGGCAACAACTCTCATTGAGGAACTTGCAATGACTGCCTGAACCGGCTGTTAGTCATTGTATTAAAACAGCAGAATATGGACAACAGGTTAAAAGATCATTAAAAGCATCTCTTTCATCACTGAGAACACACAAAACGAGATGCACTCAGATAGAAAAGTTGACAGATATCACTGCTGATAAAATTATATTGACAAAATTTCTTTTATTATTTTGATTAAATTTTCAGTTAAGTCTGGGTTCTCACAATATGAATTTTGGTTATTTTTAGAATCTGCTTAAGTCAGTAAAGGTGAAACCTGACTAAATATTTTCTTGTAAGCAAAAAAATTTCATTTTTATTTTTGTCCAACTTGCCATCTTCAGTGAAACATGCTCCCAAGTATTCACTGAAGATGGAAGGTTGGCCCAAGTATTTAATGCCCTGCTCTGTTTTAAGATTTGGCTTTTCAGAGTTACATTTAATGGTTTATGGACTTTCCCAATAGATGTGACTTTAATTTTTTCAATATTTATGTACACAATATACTTTTCATAATTTATGTTTAAAGAATTTAAATGTGCCTGCAAATCCTTATCATTTTATTTTTACTGAGTACATCACTATATCATTGATAGATAATGATATAAGACAATTATACTTTATGACATCATACTATTATTATTAAACAAAACTTTTTTTTGAAGTAAAATAATTTGAGAAGTTTATAAGGCATCATTATCAGAATCTTTCTGTAAAAAGATTGAAGCCATAACTTTATCAATATTTTCTGTTTATTTAAAGCTAAATATATTTCTCAAAATTAAAGAAGAGATACAGATTAATTTTCTGAGTTTTACTTCATTGTAGAATCACTTTATTTCTGATAAATATGTGATAGTCACACGAGTGTGCAATAGTCCACGAGAGGCAGTACACAAAAAAAGTAACAACAATTATTTATTTATTTATTTTTTTTGTTTCACGTGATTAGCAATATACAGGATTCTTCCAGATTCCAGCTCTTAATGTTATACAATATCCCAAACTGGGGTGAGGAATCAAGCAAATACAGAACAAAAGAACGCGCTCGCAACAAATAAGAAAAGACAGACTTGTAATCCTTCGACTAACTTACACTAAATTATAAACTAAAAAGGAAAGGAAGAATAGCAAGAAGTTTTAGTATGATAGAGGAGGTTATAAGGAATATCTAGGTTCTCTGGTATTGATGCTCTTCTGGTGGGGAACCACTCTAAATCGTTTTTCACTGATTCTTTTTGGATCTCTTCAAAGATTCTTCTTATACAAGGAACGTTGTCTCTCTCTCTTTATGTTAGTGGGGTCCTTTCTCTTTCTGTGGGCCACCTTCGTCTCCCTTTGTCCTTCTAGACAACGGGCAGGAGTGTATCTTTCACACGTCTATCTTCACGGAGAATCTGACCCAAAAATGAACCTTCTTATCGTTCTAGTACCCTCATGGACTTCACTTCCCATTGTTAACGTAGTTCGTGGAAAGGGTTACCCCACCCACAGGAAGGAATGTTAATAGAAAATTCGAGAAAACAAAAGGAAGAAGAAAGAAAACTTAAAACTAAACTTATATCTAATATATACATTAATATGGCATATTGCCACAAATATGGGGCCGTCCATAAATTACGTAAGGTATTTTGGGGTGGGTGGGGGTCAAGGATTTCTTACGATTTCTTACTCGAGTAGGGGGGTAATAGAGCTTGTCTTACGTAATATTCTTATTTTTATTTTTTGATGTCGTTGTGTGGTAGAGTTTTGAATTTGACTTTAATTTGGCGTTTTCTATTAAGAACTCTCGTTGTACTAACGCCATCAAGTGTGACGTGATAGAATAATAACGCTAGCAGACACATTTTTTTTATCATGGGAGAAAGGCCGTTTTTTTATCATGGAAGAAAGTTGTTTCTATCTCTCTCTCTTTTTTTTTAATAAGTGCACCACTCCTATGGGTGTATAACACTAAGTATACATAAACCGAAATACATGATACAAAGTAAACATAAAATTAGTATTCGGTTTTTAGTGAAAACTAAAATGTAAAACTAGAAATTAGAAATTTTATAAATAATCTTATCTTCCATATTTTTTGAACATAATTGTAAAAAGCATTAAACAGTGGCTTCTGAACAAGCTTATTGAGTGGATATGGCCACCTAAAACCAAGTGTAGAGATTTCTAATTTCAGAGTAAGTCTATCTTGATTGTAAATTGGACAATGATAGATCATATGGTGGACAGTGTCTAGGTTTTCTGGAGAGCAAAAGCAAGAGGCAGTTTCTGCCCAGTTATACATGCTCAATAAGTAGTTGAGCAGTAGCAAACGTTAAATCTCTACGTGGTGATGAGAACTTGCATTCAACACTAGGAAAATAAAGTCTTGTTATTCTACCAGTTTTACTGCTCAACTATGATTGATTCCACTTTTGCATAGCATTGTCATAAATATAATTTTTAAGGCTGCTGCGTGAGAGAGGAATGTGAGTGTAGTCCAAGTCAGTGTCCTTTGCAGCTGACTTAGCCTCAAAGTCTGCTTTTTCATTTCCTAGTATGTTAGTATGGCCACGAACAAACACAAAAGTTATCTTATTTACAAGATTTTTAATATGGTGTTGGATATATGTGATTTTATTGCTATTGTAATTGGGATTTAATAGAGCTTTTAGGACAGACTGAGAATCACTGTAAATGTTGATATACAGAGTTTTGTTTGGTAGTGAAGTGGCCCACTGAACAGCTTGGTAGACAGCATCTTCTTCAGCTTGATATGTAGAGGTATCTGTACCTTCTCTGTCAGTTTGGAGGAAGATACAGATTCTTGAGCCAACATGAAGGGTGCTTTTGACCCATCTGTGTTGATATTAATGTCTGCATGGTTATCCATGGAGGAAGCAGATGACACCAAATGTACAGTACCCTGGGGTAACCTTGTTTACAGGATGATGATCAGAGATAGGGTAATTACAATTTGGTAGCATTTGAACAGCCGTAGATAGGACTAGAGACTTGTTGAGCCTTGATGTTTGTAGTTCTGATGTAGTAGTTCAGAACCTTTTCTACAATACATAGTGGTAAAGGAAGGAGCTCTGCTAGAATCAGAGAGGCATTAGTAGAAACAGTTCTGCAGCACTTTGAAATTCTGATGGTAAACTGTCTTTGAAGAGAGAGTAATTTACTTGTTACTGAATTTTTACTAGTTACATGACCCCAGCTATGGGCCGCGTAAAGTAGCATTGGTTGTGTTGCCCCATTATATAGAGTTTTATAAGCTTTACGATTTAGTCCCCTGGTGCACCGAGCACATTTTATTTCAGCATGTAGTTTATTTTCTTAGTCTTAGCCAAGATGTAACCAATATGGTAATGGAATGTGGTTTCTATTATCTCTCGTTTTATTTCGTATGAAGTTTGTTTACACGTGCACTAGCTGGTCGATTCGTCAATGTTTTTTGCGTCGTTTTGTGAAAATTAAAATTAATATAAAAATGAATATTATGATGCTGATTAATAATAATAATAATAAAAAGATTGTTAATAATTAAAAAATGAAGTTCTTAAAATAAATTGTTTATTCGAATTTATTAAATTTTTATATTTTTAAATTTGTTCACATAGTCTTTTATAAATAATAGTACAAGTACATATTAATTAACTAATTAATAATTATATACTTTGGACCTAAGGTTTTTAGGGTTTTATTAAAAAAATTTATTTTTGTTAAAATCTTTCTATAAAATTATGCCTAAATATTACGTAAGATAGGGAAGGGGAGGGGGGATCAAAGAAAATATTACGGCTTCTTACATGGGTGGGTGGGGGTCCAGAATGGCCAAAATCGCCCTTACATAATTTATGGACGGCCCTTATCACTGAATTTAAGTTTTTTTTCCCATAAGAAAATTATCTTGTGCTAATATTGATAATTAATATAATTATATACTGTATTTGCTCAAATGTAAGTTGGTTCTCAATTTTGGAATTCTTTTTATTTTTTATTTTAGCATCTGAATGTAAGTTGAACTTTTATTATTCATTTTATTTGCATACAAAAAGTTAGCAAATTGGCATTAAAAAAAATTTGGTGAGTATTGAAACAATACTCACCAAATTTTTTTTAATGCGAATTAATTGAAACAATACTTTATCAGGACTTTTATTGTCTTCATTCCTGTTTCCTATTTCAATGCCATTATGGTCCTTATTTGCCTTGTATAGTACATCCATTCTCTGTTCCATCCAAATTGTTGGTAGCACAAAATTTTTAAGCCAAAAATCTTTCATAATTTTACTATTTTTCTAATTTTTACAAGAATATGTGGAATACATCTTACTCAACACCTGCAGTAACACACACTGCATCAATTTTAAAAAGGAGGTCAACTTATCATCGGCTTGGGAAGCCTTTCTCAACAGATCCCTGAAGTAGCACTATACTCACATCGCGCAAGTCTAATATGACGACATCGGCTGCATGCAACAGCGTTCCAGAATGCAATTTTTTCTAAATCAACGGTCAACTTCGACAGGATATATAAATTTTGTAGAACAGAATTCTGTTACGCCTGAGGAAGAACCCAACGAGGTTTGAAAATGTTTGCGATTTACAGAGAAAGAGAGAAGAAGCACACTGGTCAAAGGCACTACAGTTGTTGATTCTATTTATTTTCACTCCGGTGTTGTTCCTTTATATATTTTCTTTATCTATGCCATTAATTATGAAAAGTATGAAAAGTAGTCGAGGTTCGATTAAATTTTTTTCTTTCCAAAATTACTTTAGTCAGAAGTAATTTTTTTTAAAATTTATATTTACATCTACCAGAAAATCAATCTGCATAAATGAATTTTTGATGCATTTTTAATAATTTTTACAAATCACATTTAAATTATATCATCATCAGTTTATTGGAAAATTATACTCACAAGGTTTGTTTTATAAAAGAAATATATACATCAGACAATTAAGTGAAAACTTGTAACTTGTGTTTTCATTGATATCAATAAAAATGAAATTAATAAATTACAGAGCAAAATCAAGACTATGTTTAGGACAAGTTTTAATGATTAAATTAAAATATGAAATAAAATGAGAGTTTCTAAAAACACTTTCTACTGAATTGAAGAAAATATAATATAAATTGTTTTAAGATTTTTAATAGATAATAGTGTAATATAGTGGTTCGAAAAGATTTAAAGCTTTATAATTTCAAGGATATTTTTATTAAAAATAGCTTATCTTTCTTCTTTAAAATAAGAAGAATTATTTAATAAAATATAATTTTTATTAAGTGTTCCATTAGTATTACATAATATTAAACTTTTCAATTGATATAAACAAATAATTTAATGAATTTTTTAGTGGGAGGCATTTGCATTGGCAGAATTGAGCAACTTTTTGAAAATCTTGGATAGAGAAGAAGAAGAATATTTGAATCAAGTACGAAATAAATATCACATATTACAGAAGAAGTTACAAGAAGCAATAGAAAAGAAGAAACCTTTACAGTGTTGATTTGAGTAATTGGTAGATTCTTACAATATGATTCCAGTTTATTGCAGATATAAACATAGCATTTATAAATAGTGCATCATTATTGAAATGCTCAGTTCTTGATTATTACATGTTTAATATTGTATAGATTAAATATGTAATAATCTAATTTATTTACATTATATACCTCAAATTTTTGAGAAAAAAATCAAATATTTCTTAAAGTTATGAATTTTTAGGATATATACTTGAACATTTTCTATAATGATATACATTAGAAAATATCATATACAAATAATTGAATTTCAATGAAAATAAATTGGTTTTCGCTTTACAATTAAAGAATTACTTACAGAACTTAATGTTTTAAATAAGTTGAAAAATATTTAAAATAATTATCATAATTAAGTTAGTTTCTTGTTTTATTTGTTTACTTATTACAAGTGACAAAAATATTTTAATATTTTTTTAATGAATCTTAAAAGTCTATGTAGAAATAAGTTCTAAACAAAATAAAATAAATGACTAATTTTGATAATTTATGCTTTTTAAATATCAATAAATTAGGCATTTCAGTGAATGGCACTTATGATTAAAATTTTATAAATTTTAAATTTATTAAAACTATATGCAAAGTTTATATTTTACAAACTTCTTATCAGTATTATTTAGAAAATTTACACAGTGTTTTGTTAATTCTACTTCAAAAAAGTAAAATTTTTTTTGACAACGATGATTATATTTGCTTTTTTGTTTTCATTATAATAAAATTTAAGAAGTAAATGTTCATGATAATCCATTCCTTTCTGCTATAATTGAAATAGACTTTAGATCACTTTCTTATTCATTATATGTGATTGAAATTATTTTAATTGATTAATTTTTCTAAAACAAATAAACGTTAAAATTTAAAGAAATATATCTAATAAATCTCTAATGAAATTTTATGAACATTAATCTATGTTTTAAAAATTTTAATTTTATATAACTTTTGTCTTATTATCTGAATAGTTACTATTATAAATTTTTTAAATGTATGAAATTTTATAAAATATGCCAAAATTAATACGGAAAATTAATAATAAACATATCAGTTATCCAAAGAAAGATTCATAATGTTTTAAATAGAGAAGCATAAATTAAACATTCATAACAACTTAATTTCAAAATATTGTAGAAAAACACTATTATTTTTAGTACTAAGTAAATTCAGTGGCATAGCGGGGGGGTGTATCATGCCCCGGGTGCCACTTGCAGAGGCGCACTCAAATGGTCTCCAAGACAAACTATGTGTTTCTGGAGGGGGATGGGGTGCCAATAAAGTGTCGTGCCCCAGGTGCCATTATGTTCGCTATGCCACTGGTGAAATTACAGTAAAATTAAATTTAATTATATACCAAATGTATTTGTCTGCATAATGATTGTATTTTTGTTAAATATGCTGTTTAGTAAGACTTCCAGTTTTATCTAGTTATAATAATACAGACAAGAACTATTTTTAGTGTTAATTTAACTGGGTAATTTTATAAAAGTTTTAGAATTAGTATTTAAATTGAAGAAATAGTAAGTAAAATGCCATATGCTAGTTGTATTATTATACTTGTAATAAATAATTGCAAACATAATTTAATTTATATAAAATATTAAATAAAAATAAGTCTTTAAATATTTAGATTATTTGCTATAGAATGAGAAACATTTTAAGATTTGTACTTTATATTTCAGATTGTCATACATTAATACTAGTTTTTTAATTAATGGGATTTTATGTTGTTATAATACTGTATTAATAACATATAACAGTCTAATATATATTTATAAATTGAGTTGAGGCATGATATCTTTAAATTACTATTACTTATATTAAAAATGCTCAATTAATTAATTATTTAAATTTCTAAAATTGATATATCAGGATATTTGAATGAATTATGACAAAATTTTGTGTGTCAGATGAAGAAATTTTAAAATATCTTTTTAAATAGAACAATACACAAATGAAAATTAATTATCTGAATCAATCATTGGTAATTAACCATTCATTAATAAACTCTGAATAATAATAGTCATTCAATGTAACTAAATAATATATGCTTTAATGAAGTTTCTAGATAGTTTAAATACATAATATGATAGCTTTTGTTAAATTATTCAGATGATAATATTTTTCATTTAAAAATTTTGTTAATTTTTTATTTCAAATTTATTTTAAAACTGTATTTTTTCACAAATTCAGTAATTAAAATAATACTGTAATGGATAAAACTGATATTGGAATTAATTGAAATTATACAGTTATGAAATAAATGCACAGTAAATAGGATAACTGATAGCTGTGAAAATAAGTAAACTTTCATGTCGACTTATTTTCATATGATTTATAAAAAGGAAATAGCTTTATTAATGTAAATCTCTGCAATAATATCGTAATAAGATATTGTAGAATTTTGTACTAATAGAAACTATTTCTTTCCATAAATTTGTAATAAATAATTATCAAGACATTCTTATTTCATAATTTAAAACTTTGCAAATTTAGGATTAATAATTGAGTAATGTCCTGCCAGTGAGATGTGCAGAGAGATTTATAATCTACTTATAATTTTTAAATAAAAATAGATTTGTTTATAACTATGTTTAGAATATTTTAATTAATTTTTTTAAATGCAATATTCAATTATGGTTAAACTTATATATCTAATTGGTCCTTTATTTGACAGTGTTTTAAAATTAGTTTTAATAGGATTATATGATAAAGTAGTATAGTTTATCTTTGTATAAATGCAAGTATTTATTTGAAATGTATTATGCTAACAATATTCCTAAACAAAATTTTGTTTACTCTATTTCTTCATGTAACATTTAAATATTTCACAAAGCAGCTAATTTTATATGTATATAATTTTGCTTGATATTTTAAAAAGCATTATATGTATGGAATAAACAGGGAAAAGTATTTTGATCTTAATAGTATGGAAATAGTTTTTAATTAATAAATATATAAACATTCATTACTGTAGGGTAGTCTTGATTGATGATGGTAAAAATTATTGATGCTGCTGAAGAAATATTTTAAAATTCATTTAACGGAATAGATATTAATGTTTTGTTTTGAAATACTTTTTTTTTAATTTGTGCAAGGAAAATGATTTTTTATAAAATTGTAGCAAAAATACAAAAAATAATTAGTAGATCTTATATTAATTTTATATATGTATTATGTGAGGTTTAGTTGATCAGTGGTTTTCAATAAAACTGAGGACAATATGCTGACATAAAACAGATTAATTTATTTCTAATATCATCTACTAGTCTACAATCTTTTCACACAGACACGTATGCACACACACCTATATGCATGCACCTATGCACACACACACAAACACAAACTGTCTGGTGGGAAAGGGGAAAAATGTGATGATATATAGTACATGACATCCTTTTTTCTCCAAGTAATATATCAAAAGATAAAAATACACTAGCTATCATGTTAGATTACACAAGTAAAATTATCATAACAATATTTTATTTCAAATTTGGTTTTTATGTAAATATATGTTAAATATTAGCTCATAAAATAAAAATTTTAATTTTAAATATAGATGATTTTTATTAGACAATTAAAAATAAAATTTTATTTAAAAAAATCATATATCTGACATAATTATTCCAGCTGTCCATACAAACAGTATGATTACATTAGTTACAATTATAATTACAATAACTTATTCCAATATCAGGACTCATATTGGAAATGGTTATAACTTACTTCACAATACAACAAAAATATCTTGCACAGCATCACTAGCTGGAATTGAATATCTTAAGTATTCTATGAATAGAAAGAGGTTTACAAGTAAGAAAAATAAATAAAGCCAATCACTGTATCATTTATCCTATATAAAATATATTTTTTAGCAAAGTGCATTTTAAAAAATTGTGAATGCTGTTTAACTCAAATATATTTAATTATGCCAATGCTCATAAGATATATGTTTAAGAGTTAAATATAATTATATAGTGAAGATTTAAATGCATTAATAAATTTTTGCTGGTCTACAAGATTAGCTCTTTTATTATAATTACATTAACCAGTTTAATGTTACAGAAAATTCTAAACTTAAACATGTATTTTTAATTAAGTTTAAAAGATATTATTAATAATTTATCATTTAAAAAATTAATGCTGTTCAGGCAAACATTATTTATTATTTCCTGATGAGTTATTATTGTGCAAATATCTTTATTTTATATATTTAATAAACAATTAATAAATAAACACACCTGATTTATATTTGCTGAGCTTATTGTTTTATTCCAAACGTTTTCAGCCTACTATAATAGGCCATCTTCAGGCTTTACATTAAAAATGTAAAGCCTGAAGATGGCGAATATAAACAAATAAGGCTCAGCGAATATAAACAAATAAGGCTCAGCGAATATAAACAAAAAATGTAAAATCCTGAAGATGGCCTATTATAGTAGGCTGAAAACGTTTGGAATAAAACAATAAGCTCAGTGAATATAAATCACGTGTGTTTATTTATTAATTGATTTAAACAGTGCTGAGAAGGAGATAGATAGATAGATATTTAATAAACTTTTATTTAATTTTAACTAATAAGTTTGTTTTTTGTTACTAATTTGAATTATGGTAGCTTTGAAAGTTTGAGATGTGTTGTAATGCTTGCTTTTGTTGTGATTTTTAAAATTTGTGGATTAATAATTTTTAGTGTTTAGTTTCGCAAACAATAGTGAAATAAAAAAAAATACTACTAACTGTCTATAAAAAGTGATAGTAAGATTTTAAAATATACATCAGCACTACTATTGTATATATCACATGAATGTTGTGAGTAAAGTAAAAATTGTAATAGACACATTTCATTGTCACATAGATTATTTAGTTCTTATTTGTTTTTTTAACTATGATTTATTTGTATTAATTTTTAAGTACTTATTGATTTTTAAGTGATAATTGTGAATATTATAAGAATTGTTTTCAATTATTGATAAGATTAGTGAATTTATTTCTATGATATTAAAATAAATAAATAATAATGTTTCTTATTTCTTTGTGCATCTTATTACATTATTGAAATCTATTACAGAAAGAAATGTCATAGACAATTGCTTTTATTCCAGTTAGAATTGTCAGATACTTCAGTAATCATATCATAGATTTTATAAAGAAAATTTTGATATAGTGATCTATATTATTCATAAACGCAGCTAAAGATTAAAGTGAAATTATTTAAAATAATAACAATAAAATAAAACTTTTAAACTAGCAGAAAGCATTAATATTAGTAAATATTTCTAGTTGGCGGGGAACAGTGATTGCCAGGCTACAAGTATTTTCAGCTGTTTCTGCAGCCAGAATCATTATCTGAAACTAAAACTTTTTGCTGGTTTAGAGGTTTTATTTAAACTTACATTCTGCAGATTGTTTTGAAATTAATTTTATGAATAATTCAAAGTATTCTCTGTAGTATTCTTCTGGGATAATTTGGATATTAATTGATTCCTAAAATATATTTTGTGATACAAAATAAGAGCTAAAAACAGTGAGTGTGTTAAGAAAATATAGGTGTCTGGCAATTTTAATTTCTGATGAAACTAAAACTTAGAACTTATATATCAGTATTAGTTATATATATATATATATATATAATAATATAATAAACTCTTTGCAATTTTATAAAATAAAAATCTGCCTATATTTTGGAATTCTGTTTAAAAATATTTTGTAGAATTCTGTAAAGAAATTTTCACATTTTTATATATTTATATTGTTTGTATTAAGTGCAATAATTTTTTTATATGAATGAATAAAATGTCATATGTGAGTGACATGCGATATCAAACAATATAATTTAAACATATCATTGAATTATTTAATATTCCATTATTTTTATGATTTATTTATTCATCATGATTTGGCTGAGAAAATTCTTAAAATTATATAATGGTAGCTACATTCATTATTATTATTATTTAATTAGCAATAATTTTATTTTTAGGTTTAGTGGAAAATCTATTTTAAAATCATTTCTTATATATTTATAGAAATGGAAATGACATACAGTCAAACTTTGATTTAGACTGTCCATTCATTTTCCTTTAAATTTGCAGTCAGTTGAATGAGACAGTAAAATTAACATCTCAATGAGGTCTACACGAAATTTTGAATTTGAACGTTTAAAAATCACATGATTTGGTGTAACAATACTGTTTACAATACAAAATTTGTACATTTAGTAATTCACAGATGCCAAAGCAGACTTCATATTTATAAGGATGATCCATTCACAAATATTTGTTGGCACTTTGGGGATGGAGCTAATTAGGTCACTAGATCAATGTTTGACTGTACTTCAATAATGTATACCATTTAATAGCTGTTTGCATTCAGGATAATATATATATATAAATTAATGAAATATATCAGATATTTTATCTTGTTGAATATCATAAATTTTGTTCTTTATCAAATCAAATCAGATTTATATTTTTGCTTATTTACTGATTTTTGATACAAAGTTTTGTTTAATAAACATTGAAATCTACAGATCACATAACATAGTGTTGCACTTAAAGATGAATAAATCAAAGGACAAAGTTGCTTGTTTAAGAAAACCAAATTCATTTTGGGTAATTTTTTGGGCCATTTTTGACATACATGTAAATCTAGTCTAATCTTATTTCGGTCTGCATTCTATTTACATGTATGCTGAAGTAAGGTTGAAAAGATTTCAAAATAAATATTTTCAGTTTCCTTAAGCAAGTAGTTTTGTTTTTCAATTTATTATGATATCAAATTTTGCATATTTTTTCAACTTACGGATCAAAATAAATAAAATTTATCTTTGGACCTCATTTATAAAGCACATCTGTAACTATTTATAAATGGATTAATGCAAGTATTACCAAATGTTTTAATTGCAGAAACATTTCAATCTGAATGTTAACAGTTATTGAAAGTGTATTAATTGGTTCCACAATTTATATTAATATTTTAAAATACATTGCTTGAATTTTTAATTATATTCAATAATATAGAATATTTATTGAAATGCTATAAATTCATTTCAGAAAAATTGTTTACGGAAATTTATTCATTTTTATAAAACATTATAATACTTTTAAAATTATTTTAAATATGTAATAATGTATTTGAAAAAATTTTTGTGTTATTGTGTTCTTTGTTTTTCTCAATATAAATTTATATTCATAGGGATTAAGCTACAAATTTTTAAATTATATTAATTTGGCTAATTGATTGTGAAGAGTATAGCCACATTAAGATGGCATAAAATACTTTTTATAAAATTGAATTGTTTTTTTTTATTATTATTTGAATATGACAGATTTAATTTCTTTTAAAATCTATTTTTTGTGTTTGTTTTTGAGAATTAGACAATGAAACTTGTAGGCAATTCCGAGTTGTTGCCATTTGGCTATAAGCTAGCTTAATTCCTACATTGATATATGGTATATAGTTACGTTTTACCCTAAATATTAACTGGATTAAATACAAAAATATTATACAAAATTATTTCTTTATAAGAAGTAAATTTTAAAATAATTTTAAATTTATCATAGCTATATTTTACATTTTACCATATAACATTTATTTTTTAAATTTAATTGATGTAAAAATTGTACAGAAGTAATGGGAAAAAAGTGAAAAATAGTCATAATTTCATCTTGAATATATTTAACATTCCTGTAATAATTTAAAAGAAACTGGGACAGTTTTAATGGATATTTATGTAATAATGTAGATAAACTTTACAATTGTAAACAGATGTTTTAAATAAATATAATTAAAATTTTTCAAATGAAAAGCTCAAAGAATACTTTAGTCAATATGCAAATTGCAGATATTTATAACATATTTATCCATTGTTGCATATTATAAAAACTCTTGCCTTGATATTCAGTTTTGAATAAAAATTGATATTATGTATTGTATGTAAGTATGTATGTATTTTATATTAAATTGTAAGTGATTATATCAAATAAAACTATATTATTATGGTTCAACTATAAACTTCATCTATTTTATGGTTTAAAAAAATATTTTTTTAAGTATTTGTAAAAACTTTTTTGCATTCAAAGAATGATTAAAATTAAAGTTTAGTGTGGGGAGAAAATAAAAGTATTATAGCTAGTTTTTTTTAATATTTATAATTATTTATTCATATTTACAAACATGTATTGGGAGAATTTATAGCAATTTTTAAATGTAATTTATCTTAATTTATATTTTGATGTTCTTATAAATAAAACTTCATAGATATAATGCACATAATTGTCTTTTGTTCTTTTTTTCATATTATATGCATATATATATATTCATTACACTCTTTGACAAAAAGTTACTCATCAAGGAGGAGGCATTGAAATTGAATGAAAATTTGTTAGTGTGGTGGTAATAAGTGATTACAGTATTACAGCAAAGAGAGAATTTTATTTGGAAGAACAGTTTTCAGCCTAATGTATAGTCCATTCTCAGGTGACTGAGTTTTAAAACATCAGTTACAAACAATTTCAGAATAAAATGCACAGTTCCAAAATATAGAACATTAGAAAACCCTACAGAGCATTTGAAATATTTTGGAACAGTTTATAACTGATGTTCCAAAAATCAATAGTCTGAGGATGACCTATACATTGGGCTGAAAATGTGTGTGGCAAATACAGTGATATCTCAGTTTTCGTGGATAATCTGTCTGAAAACCGAGGCAATTATTTCCATATGAATCAATGTAAATACAATTAATTCATTCTAGACACTCTGAAATACATACCAAAAACACATTTTATAGAGAATAAATATAGTGTTTAATAAGAACAGTAAGAATTTAATATAAACATTTAACATGGCATTCGAAGGACTGTTTACTCTTGAAACTCTCTGGTCCCATGATAGAGCTAAAAGGAAAGGAAAGCAATGGAATTGTTTGGCTTTTTTTATACTTTCCACCCCATGGACATTAAGAGGGCCTCTTTTAGCAAGCCCATTATGGGTTCGGCCAAGCCCCACAACGGGGTGGCCGGGTGGTGAGGTTCGGGCCCGCATATCTGAATGGACCACCACCCGAAGTTTTTTGAATTTAAATATACTAAGTATAATATTAAGTGAGACTCTTGAAGTTGACAGTGAATATGAAAGTTTCTATTGTGTATAATATATTTGATTATAAATAAGTTTTGTGATTATCTTTGTGAAAATATAAAGAGAACTAACTTTTAACTTGTGATACAGCATAATCTAATAAATTTAAAAGAAGAAAATAATCACACTAAAGATGATGATAAACATATTTATTAATTTTATACTATGTACAAATCCATAGTGTATAACATATAATACCATCCATCAAGTTATATTGTTTTACTTAACTTTTAAACTAGATACAAGCTATGTGCATACTAGACTTTTTCATTAAAAGAGTACTATGACAAGGACAAAAAATGCTAGGGCCTTCAGAAAGTTTATAAAATTCCTGTATTATTTTTAAGTGGAAATTACTCAAAAATGACATAACTTAAGGTGTCAAATGAATGTGAAGTTAAAGGGAGGAAAAGTGATAGTGCAAGTGACATTTTATGGACATTTTCTTATTTATTTATATAATAGTTTCAGCTACAATTCATCTTTTTTGTGTCAAGTTTATCATATATTAACTCTACAATACTCTAGACTAGAGGTTTCCAACCTTTTTTATGTATGAACTCCCTTTAAAAAAATTTTTTTTTATCAATTCCTTCAATATTATATTATATATAAATAAATATTCAACAGTCCCTTACATAATTTTTAAAGACATCTTTCTATATTCATTTGAGAACAAAAAAAAACATTTAATATTTTTAAATAAACTTTTTATATTTGCAAAGTTTTAAACTTTCATTACTTCCTAAGTGGTCAATATCAACTCCACTGGCAAACCTTCCTCTAGACAGAGTTCTCTTAGATCAAAAACACATTCCAGTGTACATGAAAAATAGATAAGTTTTTGTAGAATTATTCTAACACCACTCTAATTTGAGAGAATTTCAATATGTACTGTACATGCAGTAATAGATTAGTCTTGCTAGAGAATGGGAAATTTAGCAAGAATTTTTCCACGGTGTAGATGTAGCTTTCAGCTTTATTATCCTTTTTGTACTAATATGTACACTCTAAATACTGTATATATAAAAAATTGTTTAAGAATGATCAAGATAATTTTATATTTTTATGAAATGCCAAATGTCAAAAAAGGCCAAGTGCAAATTACTTGGCATTACAGCAGTCTGATTGGATGCGATGTCAAACTAAATTTGTGATTGGTTTGACTGGGATGTCCTGATACTGGTATCATGAGTAGTTTTAAAGTATTGATACCAATATTGATATCGGTCTTCAGGGCCGGATTATCGAATAGGCAAAGTAGGCAAATGTCTAGGGCCCGTAATTCGGAGGGGCCCGGCTTCATTAGCCATTGCCTAAAAAAAAAAAGGTCAACAGCCATCCGTTCGTCAGAAGTAATCTCTCTCACGAGATCTCTCGCACCATCTAGAAATATTCCTAGGGCCGCCTCTCATAGTAATACTGATGTATGGTTATGATTCATTTTCTAAATTTAAACTTATACGTCGCGACATCGCATATTCGATGTAGCGTTTAAGTTGCTCGAGTGCGAAGTTATTACAATTCAATAGTGTTTTATAAAACAGTTAAAAAGGGTGACACTACGGTGTGACTTTGGGTGACACCACGATATCTGCACCGGGTGTCACCCATGCTAGCTACGCTAATGTCACATTATATAAGATTTGTTTAGAAGCAACTTATTTAAATAGGGCCCCAATTTAAATTTTGTCTAGGGCCCGCTAGAGGCTTAATCCGGCGCTGTCGGTCTTAAAGTATCAAAACTGGAAATCTTGCTAGCTGTCACTGTTTAGTCTGTCTTGTCACCTTCAGTTGTTTTTACTGCCGAGCAGGTACTGTACAGTACATCTATCCCTGTTTTTTTTTTTTTTTTATGTAGATATGTTCAAAGAATGCCATGTGAAAAGTATATACTGCATCCTGTAGAAAATACTTGTAGTTCCACAACTTCAACAGAATGAAAAGTAATCAATTTTCAAGAAAACAGAGCTATTTTTATTCGATCATCATTTATATCAGCATATTGTCGTAAATATAGAAACACAAGTAGCATAGGAACATAAATGAACAGTAACTTCTCTGATGTGCATATAGTGCTGTGCTTAAAAAAGATAAATTAATTTGTTTCAAAAAAAGTAACTTTTATCGACCACGTTATTTCAAAATTGCATAAAAATGGACCACCTGAAAAGAGGGATAGATGTACTGTACTCATTACAATGAAGGCAGAATGGGCCTAGAGCAGCAATTTCTATTTTGTTGCTAATTTGTAGTTCAGAAGTCAGTGCATCAGTTAGTACTTCAGTTTACACTCATAAGATGTCTGATGTACACAAAAGTAGCCCTAGATCTACAGTCCTGGTAATGGGCTCTGTGGGCACTGTTATAAACGGGACAGTGGTGGATAAGAAATTGTTGGTTAACAGGTAAAATGTAGTATATAAAATGTTACTTCTGGACCAGGGTATTTGGCACATTAAAAAAGGGCAGAATCCTAAAAATTTGGCTGTTTTTCCGAACATAAACAACTGAAGACCACTTAAAATACTTCAAAAATCACTAAATTTTATGCACTTCAAAAGTACCCAAAAATCTATATACCACCAGAAATTAGGCACACGAAAAAACCGTTGAAAATCATCCAAAATCAAGCATAATTGTTTTAAAAGCACCCAAAAAACATTACAAATTTGCTTGTTTTTAGACACCCCAAAATTGATTTTTATTTCTGGACCAAGCCAATTAGCGCATGCAAAAATCATTGAAAAACGTCCGAAAAAGAAGCAAAAATCTTATTTAAATCTCTCGGTTTTCGACACCCTAAACTGGATTTTTATTTCTGGGTCAGGGTTTTTGGGCACTTTAAAAAACCTAATAAAAAAATCATAAATTAGTCTTAAAAAGTTATTAAAATTATTGAAAAGGAGGTGAAAGTTCCTCATTTTTAGATACCACAAAATGGCTTTTCATTGATGGACCAGGATAATAATTGGTAAAATAAAAAAAAATGTATCAACAGTCTTGCTGTCTGAATATTCCACTGGTTCCAGATGGAACCGCTGCAAAATCAGATCTAATATCAACTATTAGTTTTCCCCTACTAATTTTTAAAAATTGTGGATAAATAGGTTAAAGGTTGTAATATTTGAATGTATAGATTATTGTAATATCTCAAATCATTGATTAAAAAATAAATTTACATTTCAATTTATTACAGGAACGTATTTTGTTAAATTTTTTTTCGAAGCATTTAAGCACTATATAGAAGTTGTGTATTAATTTCATTTGTAATGGTTTATGTTTTAATTAATAATTTTTTTACATATTTATAAATAGTTGTTGATAAAGAAACAATTAATTGCGATCAATGAAACAACTCCAGCAGACAATTTTTGATTTAATATAGAAAAGGAAACATTTTTTAATTTTATTAATTGATTTTTAGAAAAAAATTCGTAGCGAAAACTTTTTGGATACATCATTATAAATAATGCAAACCAATTCTTTCCCACAGAAATTTGTTCTAATTGAGTGTAGTAATTGGAGCTCTGTATTTGAACTGATTGTTTATTCAACATTTATTAAAGTAATTGCAAAAAATAAGTTTATTGTATGAGTATATGTATTTATATACCTACAGTATGTAACCTGTTAGTATATGAAATTAAATTCATATGTGTAAAAATAGCTACTATTATATCTCCGCTGTTCACATTTGCTTCATAAAACACCATTTGATGTAAGCACATGCGTGTATTTCTGATGATTGGACAGAATGAACTAAATTTACGCTATATCAATTAACTATGATTTATGTGAATGTGAAAAAATTCATTAAGTAAAATTACGTAAAAGGAAGTTACTGTTTTAACATCTTGGTGACATTAAATATATTTATGTATGTAGAAATTCCACTCTTTGTGCTGTAATTTGAAAAAATTGTAGACCTGTATATTCCCATTGTCTGTCTTTTTTTAATCTCGAGATAGATGAATGCCGCTATAACATATGGAAACCTTACGGGCAAGAAGCCCTCTTACTTCCGACGATAAACCGAAAGTAATGTTATTTCAATTGAAACATTTTCTTTCGAAAGATGTTAAATAAATGACCGGAACGACTGTATTGTTAAACGAAACCTATGATATGCTGGCAGTGCCGTAACTAGGGCGGTGCCAGCGGTGCCCAGGCACAGGGAGTAGAAATGACCTGAACCAAGTTTTATATCATAGTTTTGGGGCGTAGTTACAGAAGCTCGTACCGGGCGCATAAAAGACGAGTTACGACGCTGTATACAGGGCAAGCCACTCTGAGATAGCGAGCATACATTTTAAATTAAATAAATTTAAAATATGACTTAACATTGAGCCCGGCCTTGTGACGATGTCACAATAAATAATTGCTCACTTGAAATGACTTTATTTTTGTTTTTTTAGCTATTTTAAAAACAATAAGAAAACCCTTAAAAATTTTTTTACACAATTTTGTTTATAAAAGTTTATCAATTTCTAAAATGAAAACAGTGATGACTGTTTAGATATACTTAAATATAATGATATAATCAATAGAAAAGATTTAACGTGCTTTTTATACGACTAAATTTATTTTATGTAAATAAATTCAACTGTAAACATCAAATTTTGCTCTTTGGCTTATTTTAGGTATTTCGAATTAAAGCTGAGATTCTAGTTCTTAATTTACAGAAAGATAGGGAATTGTCGACTTCTTATGAAAAACGATCAAACTACGGTATTTCTAAAGCTTCCATTTATTAAAAATAATAATAATTTTACAAAACATTTTGTTCAAATCCACAAAATGAAATGTTTCAAATACAATATATAAACTACAAATCAAGGAAATAAAACATCAAAATATACTGTTTTTAAGTTTAATAAGCGTGTTTACATTTTATTGAATATTTTTTCAAACAATGCAACAACGCGATTATTTTCGTCTATTTTTGTTTTTCCGCTTCCTACATAGAAAATATCATTTAAAATTATTATTTTTTGTGATGATTATTAATATGATAACTTAAACTAGCTTCAAAACGGAAGTTTTCTAATCAATAATTACACCAGAATGGCTTCTTTCTGGTGTGAAGACGTAGGTGTCGACTCAGATGATATTTTCGTGTAAATCTTCGGTTACAATGAACACAAGTAAAGGGTTTCTCTCCGGTATGTATCCTGATGTGGTCACGTAAATGGCCGGAATGGTTGAACTTACGGTTACAATACTGGCAAGATAAGAGTCCTTCGCCAGTGTGAAAGCTTTGATGGTATTTTAAATTGTACTTCGAAGTGAATTCCTTCTTACAGCTGTTACATCGATACTTCCCATTCCTTCTTTCATTACGAGTGAAATCTGTAAAATATAAATAAAAATATCAAAACTCGATTTATTATTTCAATCAAATACTGTATATAAAAACGTAAACTCAAGTGCACTATTTTATAAAGTAATGTGTTAAGATTTGTGTTTTCCGAGGGAAAAGTAATTTGCATTTTCATCGCGAGTTTTCCTTAAACTAAAATTCACTGGTCACACCATGTACACGAACTGCTTTCCACCGTTTACAGCTATTACCAACGAGCATACATACAATCGCAAATTATATAAATTATACATATAAATGTATTGTTCTGGAGACAATCAATACAAAGAATGTTTTGCAAAAATTTTGGGATAATAGTTTTAAAGCATCTTCATCCAATTTCTCTTTTTCTTCGTTTGCACAAAATGTTTTCTTCCGTGTTATTTTTTCGTATCGTTTCTTGCCATTGCTTCAATTTAATCTTCTGTAAACAGAAGCCGAATGCGTTCTTCGACTTGCCTTCCTTGTTTTCCAGAAAACGATTTGTCAGTTATTAAACGGCTGTGTCTTCTATTGGTCAACAATGTATCTGTAAATAAAAAGCTCTCTATGTCATAAGTTACCATAATGACGTCAAATATTATTTTCTAAATGAAATTAGATATTTCAAAATTTATCTAATCATTTTAGAATTCTTCCACACTTTACAGTTTCACCCTGGAAATCTGGAAAAAAGAAACAGTTCAAATCAATTTTTATATCCAAGAACATGTACAGTGATACATCAGTTCTCGTCGATAGCCCGTCCGAAAATAATCGGCCAAACCCGAAAATGACGAAAAATGGGGCAATTATTTCCATATGAATCGATGTAAATTCAATTAATTCGTTCTAGACACTCCAAAATATATACCAAAAAAACACATTTTATAGAGAATAAACTTGCCTTCCATTTACACTTTTTACAGATTACATTGCAGAATTGTAAGTTTCTTGAAAAAGGTGTATTTAAAAATACTTCAGGGAAGAAGTAGAACTCTACTTACGTTTTCTTCAGAACAAGGTAGAATTTTACATACGGAGCCCCTGTGGCGGCACTTTCGGAAAACAACTTTTGAAATCTATTCAATAGTTACGATGACACATACCTTGCCGTTTCTATACTCCAATGCAACAACTATCAATTTAAAAATTAAAATAAGTTCTGCAATCTAATACTTAAATTCGAAAGGTAATTTTTAAAAATTTGTATCGAGTAAAACTCGAAAAGTAATCTTTGATTGGAATATTATTGAAAAATAATTAGTAGTTTTGAAACTATAAAAAATAATTAGCTTGGACCCAAATAGCCACAAATAATCGAACGTCTGGCTAAGTGATAAAATATGAATTCACTGATGACAATCTAAATTTGAATTGGTCTTCCATTTTTATAATTTATTAATTATGTATTATTCCATCCATTCTTTCCCATTCCTAAATCGGGTGGGTCAATCTCGTTGAAAATTAGCAACTTTAACCACCGTTGGTCCTTTCCCGGATGTTTTTCGCGGCCCACACTTGAAAACGTTCACTTTTAATTAACGTTACTCTGGTAAACATTTAGTTTATTCTACTTTAATTTAATTTTAACTTTCAAGCATTTCGCCTTGGCCGCAACGAGGGCCGGATTTAGGTTTTCCGGGGTCTAGGGCTTATTAAATGAGGCCCCATTTTTACCAAACCTGTTAACGCCTAGTGTGATAAATCCGGTTTGCGCTTCTTATAGTTGTAGAGGCGCGTAAACGTAATAAAATTTTTAAGACTTTTTTAAAGCGTTTTTCTCGTTTCCGTAAAAAATTATTCTAACAGTTACGTCTAGTTAAGAAAAAATATTTCTGTATCGTCGCATAATTTCTTATGTGATAATACAGAAAAAAATACTAGGTAATCATATGCGCAAATAAATAAGTATAATACAACCTTCATTTACAAGCATTATATCCAAAGATCAGTTTTCGGTAATTGCCGAAAAAAAAAAATATTTTTCAACTCTTGTGAATGGAGTTCTGAATTCACAGTAAACGTTTCACTTTTTACCCCTTTAAACAACAAAAAAGTTTGTCGATGCACGTAGTAAAGGTTTATCCAAGAGTACTTCCGAAGAAAACAAAAACGCAAACACCAAATCACACTCTACGAAATTTGGCGCGAAATGGTGAAGCTTAGAACGCGCTTGTGCAATATCATGTGACCGGAAGTTAAATTTTTCCCAAATAAACACTAAAATTTTAAAATAATTCTTCCATGAAACCAGATGAATTTAAATAATACGAAATACCTAGATCTGTTTAATAAAGACTACTAACTTACCATCACAATTATGCAAATGAATAATAAAAAAAGCTCAGTGCGCAAAATCCCCCCCGCCAACTACATCATCCAGATAAATTTGAAACGATCACGTGATGCTAAATCTTTCCTGGATAAACACTAGAAATTTTATATAAGTTTTCGATTAATTCTGACAAATTTAAATAATACAGAATATGTAAATGTATTTAGTGAAGATTAGTATTTCACCATGAAATTTATGCAAATTAGGCATGAAAGAAAGAAAGAAAGAAAGTGTGCAGAATCTGCCGCCAAGGCGAGATATTTAGAACGATCACGTGACCGAAAGCTAATATTAAATAATGTTAAAAATATATTTAAAAATTAATGTTAATGTTGAAATGAATAAAGTTTAACAAATTTCATCAATGACAAGAGAATATTTTTCTGTTTACATATACAATAAATGATTAGTACTTGGAAACACTCGACTTTCACAAAAAGAAGTCGATATACACGAATAAATAATAATTATTTAATAATATTTTTATCTGGTTTAAGTTAATATTGTACAAATTAAGCTTGTGTTTGGTTTATATAATTCAGAGTTTCCGAGTAATTTTACGGTAAACGTCAATTCAATAAACAGAAACAAAGATAAGCAATTAAAAATAAACAGGACAACACAATAATTTTTACATAAATTCAGTGTGAATACAAAAAAAAAATTATATCAAAGATGGGATAAATATGCAGACATCCCGCGAACAGAGCTAATAATTCATTGTCACTTTCTGAAATATTAAAAATTTATGATAATAATTTAATTTTTGTGGGCCCTTGACATTTAGTGGGCAAGGGCTTAAGACCTATTAGTCCCTACGTAGATTCGCCCCTGGCCGCAACTAAGTCCCATTCTTGAATGGGATCTTGGGATGGCGGGTGGTGTCCTATCGCCTTCGGGTGATGAGACACGGAGCATCGTCCAAAAGATTTTGGCGGATTTTTTGTGGAAGCCGTGATAATTTCGACGTATATTTCTGCCATTTTCATTTTTAGCAAATACCGATCTAGGAGTTATATAATTTTCTATAATTATCCTTCCAATCCACCGACGACGATACTGCGAACTCTTCCGTGATCTGCAACTTTTAAATCATGCGTGCCGGAATGAGTTTGATCGGGATAATATTTCCGTTTTAGACGGTTTTAATTGAAGATTTCTGTGTACCTGACAAATGGAATCAAGTATGTTATAAATTTTTTTTTTTTTTATAACACACCTTGATATATCTTGCTATTCGGCCGTAGTACAGATCCTTCATTACACAAGTAAATAGCCAGTTCATCACGCAAAGATTTTGCATGTATACTATGCATATTAAACTCAAAAGAGCAATGTGAAGAATTAATATTTCGGCAAGGTATTAGACCGGCAGGACTCTCTTTTTAAAGGGAAAGTATGATGTACAGGAGCAAGCTACTACTAATTTGAGGTAAAGTTAAATAAATTAAAAATTAATTTTGCACAACGGCATGAATACATCGACGTCGATGCACACAATATTCTGTGAGGACTCGAACGGGGGTCAACTGGGAGGTCCGAATGGAGATGTTAACAAGATCTTAAAAATCTCCCTTTACAACGAAAAGGGACGAAATTAAAGATCTAAATTGAACAATGGAAGTTTTTTTGAAATATTTAAACAATGGAAAAGAATGAATTCGAGAAACACGCGACGAGAGAGGAATCATGTTCAGTCGCGACGATGACCTCTCCCGCGCCCTCCATCGGGTTTCGAATTGGCACCAGGTGACAATGAGAGACCAATGGAGAAGCGACTCGGGGGAAAAAGATTATAAAACCATCGTTTTCAAGGACATTGGTGGTTCTTGGATGCGCGAGTTTTCTCTCTTGGTCGTGTGTGCTCCCGAAACATGGAAAAAAGGGACCCCTTTCGGACCCGGAGGAAGCATCGAGAATTTGCGGTCTTCTAGCTATCTCCAGATCATCGGTTCGCTTCGAGAGAAGTAGCCGAAGAACGTTCCATTCGCCCCGGGACCCACGGACGTTTCGTCGTCCACGTCGAACTACCAGTCACGTACACACGAACTTTGGTCGAACTCTTTTGTGGACAATTATTTCTCGCGTTTTGTGTGGTTCTACCTCATCAAACAAGAGTAAATTGTAAGGAAATTTCTATGTTTATCAAACGGTTTTTGATGGTAACCCGTCTCAGTGAGTCAGTCCACTCCCACAAGACAGTCTGACCGCTCGACCGCAGTAGCATTCCTCCACTCAAATCGGCTAACCCCACAATTCTTTCATTGTGTTATGCAAATTTAACGGTTGTCTCGTCTATGTTTTCATTATATTCGTTGCGCTTCCGGGTTTGGTGATATTTCAAAATAACTGCTTGTATTTCGACAATAATTACGTATCTGAGTATTTTTATATTTTAAACTTTTACATGAATAATAAATGCATTACTGTAAATTATTTAAAAATGCAGTTTTTGAAATGTGTATAACATTTGTTTTATACTTAAAAATATATAAGTATATATTTGCAACATTTATGGGTTCGAACGGTAACTTCGTCTTTATGAATTAAAATGGTTATAAGATGTTGTTATTAGTTTATTTAATTATAATTAATATATATTATTTGTTTATTTTCCATAAACTTTAGGAAATATCCTATAGATATATAACGTGTATGTAATATACAGTAAGACCTCGCTTAACGCTGCTTCGATTAACGCAGATTTGATATAACGCGGTCTGCTCGAAGCCTAAAACAAAGCTCCGATTTACGCCGATTCAAATTATCGCGGCATTTCATTGGTTCGTATATAATACGATTATTCCCAAACATAAACCGATCAGCAAAAGGTGGCAATTCGTCGTAGCTCTGTACTTTCCTTAACTGTGTCACTGACCCATAAATGAAGTAAGATATAAACCATATATCTGAAATATGAAATCACTGATTTTCGGAAGATTACTGTAAAGAGAACTACAAAAATAAATTAATATTTTTAATAAATCATTTCCCAGTCACTAAAGCAAGTGTTATTGTGACTGTATATCGCAGTCACTGTATATTTATTACCTGTATATTTGTTACCTGTTTGCTTACATGTATGCAGTTTTGTATTAAAATGTAGCTTACATCTGTTTGATCTATTAACTCTCATGCATTTTTTAAGTGCCCATTTTAATTGCTTTTTATACCCGAAGCGCACAAAAAATGTTCCCAATCGGGCCATGCGACTCCTAAGGTCAGCCCCGATAGTAAGGGTTTGCAGAAGTGAGAAGTTAGATTTGTACGATTGACAGAATATAAGTCACGTTTCATCGATTAAACCAGTGATTCTCAAACTTTTTCGATCCACCGCCCCCTTTGTCTATAAAGTTATACCAAACGCCCCCTAACCCATTTTCTCTTGTGTGAGAAAAAATTGGAAACATTCTTAGGAAAACTTTTCTATGAATCTCACACTTTGTGCCCTTACCGTACATTGTTCTTAACATCTGGAAACCATTAAATGCAATGTTTTCTCTTATCCGTTTAACAGAGAAAAGGGAATGGCTGTCAGTGACCCCAACTTTTGCCTTTGGTCACCGTTCAGTATCCTGCCTCCAGTGCCCCCCTAGATTTACTCACCGCCCACAAGGGGGCGTTATCGCCCACTTTGAGAAACGCTGGATTAAACTGTGATTTTAATCGGCTACGTATGACATTTTTCCAACCTTATTCCTTTATACGTATAATGCACGCTTTCTGTGTATCTAAACTTTGATCGAAACTGTACGAAAATTGTCACCATTGCAAGTATCGGAAGTCTGTGTATTGTACTGTACTCTGTGACACAGTGTCTGCCGCCAATCGGAAGGGTGACGGCAGCTGGGTAGTCGAAGAATTAACGTGTCAGCCTATCGTTTTGGGGACCCCCGAAAAACTCTGAAAGGGTAGAAAAATGTCGGGGTCAGGATCCTGCCATTCCGTCGCGGACCCGGCCAAACCCAAGACGGACTGGGTAAAAACAACCTCTTAACGAAACCGTCTGGAAAGAAGATCAAAAATACCGAACTGTCCGTGCAATGCGGGTTGTACAAACACTTTACTTTTCGGCAGTTACAAACACCTCCTTACCAGTTTAAGAGAAAGAAATTCACGAAATCCCGTACGAATTAAAAAAAAACCACATAAATTAAAGGCTTTTTATAATTGGAATTTTGTTTAATTTCAATTAACGCACTTCAACTTTAATCGTATATTTAGCAAATTTCGGAATTACATTTATTTCTCTTCTAATTTTCCGAAACGGAAAAACGCGAAACAGTCGACATTTCGTGTTTCCGAAATTTCCCTTTGGAAATTTGGAAGACTTTTGGGCTATTTTTTGGTAGGGATAACGGCGCAGTCGGGGAGTAATCCGGCAAAGCGTTCGTAGCCAAATAGCGGTGGATTCGAATGACTGGGCGTGTTCAGACGAGTATTTGCGTGGCGGTCGCAGACGAAGAGTTAAAGTGTTGTTAAATTTCGGCGAAAGAAAGGAAACGACACGAATAGTCAGTAAATGGCGTTATTTTTTTCCAACAAACGTCACACGTTAAATTTTGCACGAGGCGTTAATTCGTAATCCGAAGTCGGCTTCGTAGCTGCGAGAAGTTTGGACGAGACGTGCACCTTTGGTAAGTTACGCTTTATTGGTATTAATTTGTATTATTTCGTGGTAAGCTTGAAATGAGGGGTTTTTCGGTATTTCGGCCCCCCCGAATTGTAGACCTTGTACGTGCAGAAAAGTGAACGGAACCTAATGTTACTCTAGGTATCCAAGATGGCGGAACTTCGGGGTGCCATTTTGACTGCGATTTACGATGGCGTAATTATGTAAATAATGCTCCGCGATTTATTAGTTACAAAATTCCGATTTTGGAATTTTTAAAAATGAATGTTATTTTGGTTAATGTTACCGTTACCTATGGTAACGAACATGGCGACTCGTCTCTGAAATAACTGGGACGCACGTTCTAACCTAATCTATTCGCCTCTTAGTGCTCTCTGAGCGGAAAGAGGCCTTTTCTGTATTAAATAAAAAAAAAAAAAAACCCTAATCTATTCTAATAAATTACCCCTATTCTAATAATTTGGTTGGCAATAATTATGGTAATTTATTTGAATAGGTTAGAACGTGCGTTCCCATCCCCACTGTTTCAGAGACGAGCTGCCATGTTCGCTACCATAGGTAACATTAACCCGTTTGACTTATTGACTACCTTTTTTTTCTTCCTATTTTTATCAATCTTATCAGTAATACTGCCTTTTTTTTCTGTTACCATTTTTACTTTTTACTTAATATTACAAACTGGGGCTACATGGACTGTCTCAGATTCTTTCCTTACAGGAATTCTTCCAGAACTGGGAAGTATCTTACTTAAATGATTCACGAATTTGTAAAAGCTTTTTCTGGGTTTTCTAGACAGCCAATTCAAGAACTTTTTATACATAAAGGAATACACGTATGAGTCTGAAAGATCCTGTGTAATGCTTTGGCAAATTTCTTTTTATTTTTTAAATATCCCCATAGTCTCCCATTTTGAGCATAGTCTCCCGTTCTTGGGTTAACAAAATTCTCTGAACGATTAACTGTCCTGTGCTCGATTTCTGTTCCTTCTAGATCGTCTGTTATAACTTTTCCATACATCAGTCAAAACTATACTTCCTGAATTTGGAAATAATCCAATTTAACATTATTTTGGATCTATCGTTTACTTGACATATATAAAACAGCTGTTGTCTTCTCTACATAATTCTCCTACAACCCATTTTGTACTTCTTAATTTATGGCCTTTTCGTATTTACATTTACATATAACAGTTTCGTCTATTTCTACGGTTTTCTTCGGACCTCCAATTTTAAATGAGGTCATATTGTGCAAAGCTACTAGCATTACAAAACGTATATGGTTAGACCAGTCAACGGCAGCCTTATTAGAAATACCTGCAGCAATACCTGAGGTGGTTGAAGGGCATTCCAATCCAATATAATGCCATATAAAAGATAATATTCTACTTCAAGAAATTTTACCACATTTCCATTTAAATGTTCCATCAAATGCTGAACCATTTCTTCTACATTTTTGGCAAAGCATCACACTAGTTTTGATCACTTTGATATATTTTACATGGTTTTGAACAAATTTTACACACATCCTCAATATGCTGTAATCCTAGACTTACTGCAAATTTTAAACTCTATCAATTCTGAGATCCAGACCTAATTTGGAAAATTCTGTTTCAAGCAATTGAAAAAAATTATGGGAGGTACAGTACATGCTTCCGAAGAATTTTGGGCTGCAATATCAAAATTACTCATATTTAACTGATTTATTTTGGAGAAATTTGTTAATATTAACGTTAGTAATTTTAAAATTACCCAAATTAAGGATTAACACAATTGTTACTATATTCCATTGATACCACTTCACCAAATGCATTGTTAGTATTAATTTGCATAACACATGATACTTTGCAGCTCCCTCTATTACCAACGTCACTTAGTAACCTGATTCGAGATTACCATAAGTGCTGCCGTCTTGGATACCTAAGGTTACATTAACCTTCAAATTAAAACTTTACTCTCAAATTTTATGAAATATTAATTTAAATATGCAATTTGTACTATTACATTTGTCATTCTTATGAATAATTGTTGCTTGATAATCATTTTACTATAAAATAATCCATGAAGTTGATATTTTTATATGTTGGTATTGTCTACTGTTTAATAAATTTTTAGGCTACTAAATACAGGGTGGTTATAATTAAAGTTGCTCTACTCAGACCTGTATAGAGCCAATTCTCGTTGACGTATTTTGATGAAACTTGGTATATGTTATATGGACCATGGGGGGAAAGGAAAATACAAAAAAAAATATTTAGTTCAAATTTCTATCACTACGAGAAAAAATGGCATGAAAAAATTTCCTATGACTTAATTTTGGGGATATATGAAAGATCGTTTCTATAGAGGACGCATATGGACTCTGCTTGAAAGCAAGCATAACATGCCATGTTGTTGCAATTCCTCAAGAAACCTATCAGGCTACGGTTGAACATGCTGTAAGGCACTTTGAACATGTGATTGACACAAATGGATTGCACATTGAACAATTGTGCAATCCATTGAATGCGAATAAAAACATTTAGCACGTTTCCATTTTGTGTTTAGTGTTCTTTGTGCACCATTTTTTCACCTAGTGATTGAAATTTCAACTAAATATTTTTTTTGCATTTTCCTTTTCCCCATGGTCCAGATAATGTACATACCAAGTTTCATCGAATTATGTCAATGAGAACATGCTCTATACAGGTCTGAGTAGGGCAACTTTAATTATAACCACTCTATAAACCTAAACAAAACAGTAATATCTATAAATGGTGATTGATTATTTAAATTTTCTGAAACAATAATGTAGTTAGAGTTCAAAATTGGATTATAATAATAGGTGTTTCAGTCGGTTTTTGTGTAAACTTCCTGCTTATTACAAGTACTGACAAATACATCAATTAATCTCAGAAGTTACAATTTGTTAAAATTATATATCTACCCAAACTATTTTTTGAACATACTCCAAAAAATTAAAGAAATTACACATTAAAATACAAAATCAGTGTTGTTTGTGTTTAAAGTGTAGTAATAATGTGATTCAGTATTACTTTAATTATATATAAGTGTTAATTTCTGTTTTTTATTATTATTTTTATAATTTTGTGAAAATACATTTATTAAAAAAATTCAATATTTGTTTCAGTTGCATAGCTACGGTTCTCTGGGCCCGGTGTGGAACCAGATTTGTGGGCCTTGAAAGTTTTTTGGCAGGGGTGTTTTTTTTTCCATAATGGTAATCAGGAATGTCCAAACAAAAACAAGTAATTTTTTTCTATAAATTTCGGCTTTTGAATTTATTTATTCCGTTAAAAACATTGCGTTTAGACGTTCAATTTCTTTTGTTTGATGAATGATGCGTTAGGTATTTTTTGTTTTGTTTATGTAAATGGACTAAAATATTTTTGTGTAGTGGTTTATATAGTGTATAACCAGATTACAGTTGAGTTGCTGGTTTTCCTGTGTAATAGAGGCCCCAGCTCGAGCATCCAAATGCCAAATTCTGCTTTGTTCTGATTGCTGTGAATAATTTTTCGGGTTTTTTTCTCTTGTGACTTTTGGGGCCCCGATGGGCCTATTGCTTTTCAGGGGCCTGGTGCGGGCCGCACCTACCGTACCCCTAGCTACGCCACTGATTTGTTTTATATTATATTTATATAATAAAATCGCACGTTTTACCATACTATCCGCCACAGACAGTACAGAACTGCGCCTCCCATGCATTTTGCAAAACCTACATTTCGGCCCCCATTGAACTCTTGCTTGCCCACCCCTGTAATATACTGTACATGTTGACTGAAGTTTGGAAAGAATTGAGCCCAGATGCAATTAAATGCTGCTGAGTAAAATCATAATGTTGACTTCTTATGTTTAATGCTAAAATATCAGCATATAAAGAACGAAGAAATACTACAAATGCAATTGAACAAGGTCTGCAAGATCTAATTAAAGTGCTTTAGTGACATGGGTATTGTTGACACCACCAAAACTGATGTAATTGAATGTTTTTTGTGAAATCCATCTTAAAAAAACAGAGTTGATAAATATATCGCACTAACCTTATAAAGCTTTGCAAAATTTAACTTATCACCATGATAAATTAAATTTTGCAAAGCTTCATAACGTTAGTGTGATATGTTTTTTGTGACCAAGACTAATAGACTTGGTCACAAAAATTGGTAGACAAATTCAATTTTTTAAATAATGAAATTATTGAAACTATTTCTGACTTTCAAGAACTAGATGATGACAATGATGGTGAAATAAATGAAGATGGTAGTAATGCTCAAATATCAGAAGAAGTTCTAGCTAATTTAGAAAAGTTGAAACTTTCTCTAAGCGAGAGGTGCCAACTTTTCAGACATGATTTTGATTTGTAATCTTTGTTTAAGAATACTTATTATTTCGCTAAGTCAACAGCAGAAAAATAGTAATTTTTTTACACTTTCGCTGCGTTTTTTTTAAATTTTTAAAATTAATTATGTTTAATTACATTAAAAATATTAAAAACGAAAAAAAAAACCGAAAGAAATGTGTTAATTTTGAAGAAAAAGCTTTGAAGTACAATTTCTTTTTTCTCGCTTTAGCGCGAAACTTGACACCGATGAGTCATTGTTTACACAGCTGGATGACCTTGAACAGCTGGTGTCGTGTTTTGCAGGACATTGTCATGAAACTCGGGAGGAGAAGGGTAAAAAGTACGGTGAATACTAGATGGCGGGATATTTCAAAATTTTTTTTTAATTACGATTTTAATTGAAATTTCCGACCCCCCGACTTAATTAAACGTAATTATAAAAAAATCTATTAATTAAAAAAATTAAAACTATTGGATGTTGTTTTTTACATCAGAAAATAGCTTTAAATAACTTTACCGAAGTAAAATCGGCGCGCTAGAACTTTAGAAGGATGAATAAAGTTCCATAAAAAAATCCCATAAAAAAACAATAGGGAAAAAAAGTGATCACGTGACATAGGTGTCGCGCATATCGATACGGTTGTAAACAAGCTGTTCCGTTCGAAGGATAGCTTACTTTATAATAATGGAAGAACGAAAATATTTTTTAGGAAGGTTAACAACGGTACAATTAAAGGAAGAATTAAAAAAGTACAATGCCAAGTTAGCTGGTAGAAAAGCCGATTTAATAGAAAGGTAAGTTAAAATAATCTACATCTATATTTTTATCGTTAATTATTACATTTATAATTTCAAGTCATTATAACTATTACATGATAAGGTAACTTACCAGTAGATGAAAGTTTTAAGAATAAGATTTCACAAAATGCACATTTTTCGTCGATAAAAACATTTAAAGATCAGTAAAGTTCTCATTGATTCCTTTCACATTTGTCTAACCAATACATAAGGTCAAAACTTTAATTAAAATAAATTTTTTTTCCTTTGGAATATGGTCATGTACTGAGCCTGATATATTATAACCAATTTATACCAGTATCTGAAATGTTAACTGTACCAATAGGTTATCACTGTAATTTAGAACAACAATCAACACAAACAAAACTACTTTCTATGAAGTTCTAAGACAATATAAGAGATATATATCTTAATCTTTTACCAAGAGAAAACAATATTTGGAGTATTTAAAATAAATATAATCAAAATGTCTTTTTTATTGGTCACAAGTCTTCTTGTTTCAATAATTTAATGCAATAAGACTAATTTCTTCACCAATAAACTTTTTGTACAAGTGAATTTTTTCCCATTTTCTTTTACTAAATTTGGCATACACTATATATATGCCATATTTAGGTGCTTGTCAATACTGTTCAGTTACCTTATACTGTTTATTTTTATATTATATGTAATATATTAAGGTAAGAATATAATATATAATAATAATTTTTGCCTTTCCTGTCAATGAGACAGAAAAAACTGAATAAAATATTGGTGATCATATGTTAACTAGTTATTAAACTTGTTTACAATAATTTTCAGGTTACTGGCATATGAGAGGAATCAGGAAACTCATAATTTTTCTATATCCTGTGATAGCTCTCCTGAACTCAAACTTCCTGATTCATCTGAATATAAGGATCTCTCTCCAAGTTTACAAATACCAGTTTTGACTATAGATACAATTGATGCCTACATGGAGATGTCAGATCAAAGAATGCCACTGTCTGCTGTGCAGATGTATTTTAATGAATTCTTATTAACAATAAGAGGAACAAAAGAAAAAAAATTTTCATATTTTAAAGGTAATGTAAAATCTGAATTAACCAAGGGGAACACATATTATACAGATTTAGTAATTACAGATGATGGGGATATAGAAAATGCAATATGTGAATGTACAGCAGGTAAAGGGCCTAAAGCATATTGCAAACATGTATGTGTAACACTATTGGCAATAGAAGAATACGGAAGAACAGGCAATTATAAGTGTCACAAAACATGCACTCAGGTTCTGCAAACATTCCATCAGCCTACCCGCCAACATAAAGGTTCCCCAATTAAGGCTAGTGAGCTTCCATTTCATTTATTTAAGAAGAGAGGAATGAAAAGGAAACGATTGGAAGACATGAAATTTGACCCCAGACCATCTGGCAGTTCAATCTCTGATTATACAAACTTTGTTATTAATTTGGCAATGAACATGCAAAGTGGTTGTGCAATACCGATATTGCAATTAAGGCAACCAGCAAACATGAGGGCTTTAGAGTCAGATCATGATTATTGCAAAAGCACAATGTCCGAAATGTTTTTAAAAGCTTTACATGTAACTGAAGCAAGTAGGGAGTACATAGAACATTTGGAAAAAGAGACCCGATTACAACGAAAAAGTGCAGTTTGGAAGAAGGAACATTTGTTGCGTTTGACATCTTCAAACTTTGGAAAAGTTTGTAAATTAAAATCAGCAGACAGACTAAAATTGTGTGACTCGTTACTGTCAAGTAGGCCAATAAAAAGTAAGGCAATTTCTCATGGCTTAAGGTATGAAAAAGAAGCAATTGAAGCATATTCTTCTTTTGAAAATACTCCTGTGAAAGAATGTGGCATGTTTCTTCATCCAAAATACCCATTCTTAGCTGCAAGTCCAGATGGGCTAGTGGATGATGATAAAATATTAGAAGTTAAATGTCCTTACTCCAGTTTTAAACTTCCTGTGAATGTGCAAAATGTACCATATTTGGAATGTACTGATGACAAAATTACTTTAAAACGGAATCATGATTATTTTTATCAAATCCAAGGTCAATTAGCAGTGACAAATAGACAAGTTGCTCACCTGTTTATTTACACAAAAAGTGACTTCAAAGTTTGTATCATTCCAAGAGATGATAAATTTATTGCAGACATGACTGAAACACTAATTATGTTTTTCCATGAGCATTTTAAGCCAGCTCTTTTAAAAAAGATGTTCTATAAACATTAAGTTTATAAAATAATTGAGCTAATTGTTATTTTTATTTTACAATTTGAGTTTATGTAAAATTTTTCTAGATGGTGAATTTTTTAAATAATAAAAAGAGATTTTGTTTTAAAGATTAAAATTTTTTATTTGCTTACAAATTTACAAACATTTATTCAACTATAGTACAAATTTTAAAACCACTATATTACTTTGAATTGAAGTTCCATAATGAAGACCTTACTGTGTATGCTAGTATACATTCTTAATCTTAGAATTTATAAGCAGACAAAAATTTAAAAATACTATAAATGGAAAACTTAAATTAGGCTAGGGTCTAGAATGAAAAAAACATTATATACAGAATTAATAGAGAGCTAGACTAACAGTGAAACAAATTAAGCATCTCTGCCAACAATGCTTGGTCTAAAATTGCATAACATAAAACATATAAATATAATTTCACTGCCAAGTTTGATTAATGTCGGATGCATGTGTTGCCTCAAAATCTTGAATGTACGAGCCATTCCTATAATACGTTCAATATGTATTCTTTTACTAGATATTTTTCTGTCTCGAGATAACAAACTGCTGCTCAGCTGTGCTTTTCCTCTCATAAAAGTGGGTGTATTTACCACAACATCTTTAGTAATTAGCAAGTCCTGAATGTTAAAACCTCTATCAGCCATTACACAGTCTTTTGCCTCTGTTATTTTACACAGTGAAGACCTTTCTGCAATCTGTCGATCACTTGCAGAACCACCATAGGCTTCTGAAACAAAACTTACTAGACCACCTGGTGTGCAACCTACAACTGCTTTTAATGTGTTGTCATTTTTATATGATGACCATGTAGCCTGCTGTGCAACAGGATTTTTTGGTTTGCTTATTTTGCATTCTAGAGAATCAATGATAACTCTAGTATTTGGAAATTTCATTTTAAAATCTCTAGGCATGTATATATCAACAAGAGATCTTTCACTCCATATATCCAACTCTCGCCATTGTAAATACATGAAATTGATCCAAGTAATGAAAACGTTTCGTACTGTTTCTTCAGATACACTAAACATCCTACTCAACTCAAAATTTGCTGTATTCAATCTTAATTTTATTAAAGTCAAGAACAACTGGTTTGGCACTGCAAGTGTTACAACCTGAAACTTGTAATATTTTAAGCTGTATGCTGCTGGTCCCAAACTTTGTAGTACAAAATTGAAAGAATTGTAGTTCTCTAACCCAGTATAGTAATGTATAGCATTGTTGTCAAACTCAAATCTTTCAACTGACATTGGGACTTCAAAAGTATGGGTCTGTGTAGTTACACAGACCATAGTGCTTGCCACATTATTTTCAATAAGACAAGTAGCCTTTTCCTCCTCCTCATCTATTATTACTTCTCCTCCTATTTCTAATGTACCAGTATCCATTATATAGCATGCATCATGATTATCTTGAACTTTGCGTTCACGGTTTTCTCTTCTTGCTCGTCTGCTCGCAACCGAAGGTGCCTCTTTTTTAGACCAAAAAAATACATTTGGTACAGCATCAGCCTTCAGTTGTCTCTTTGCTGGGATGTTTCCTAATAAAGTAAAATAAATCTATTTATTTTTCATTCAGCATAAAGAATTAACAATTAAATCCATGGTACTATATATATTTTTTATCCTTTGTTAACTTAGCATTAATGCTATGTAAGTGCTCAAAACTAGCCTCTACTGTTAGGGCTTATCACGCCTAGATATTAAAACTAAACAGAGACTTTTGATGTAAACATCAAGTATTTTTCAAGCGAGGTGTTTGAAGCTTCTTAATTGCTAATAGCTTGAAAAAAATATTGTACAGTTATTATAATTCTTTAAATAATGTGCTTACCAAAGATATTAATCTCCTTATACTGATCAGGTGTGAAGTGATTTTTACACACGAGACTGGATGAAGTTGGTTTCCAATTTGCTCTTTTAACGGCGTGAATCCATTTCTTTCGCAATGCTGGATTTTTTGGAAACTTGTGACCACCACTATTAGAACAATGTGGTACACAGCACCACGTACTTGGCATTTTTGAAACTTAAAATATTTATTAGATTTTCGTTTAAAGAAAAAACAAATGGTACTTTACAACCGACAACGTATCGCTTAGTCTGTTTACGACCTCATCGATACTAGCGCCGCGTGCGGAGTAGATTTCACTTTTTTCCCCTATTAAGTGTTAATCGCGCATAATTAAGGGTTAATTAAAATCGCAATAAAATTTTTTCGCGCGGGTAAAAATTTTTCAAAAAATTTGGGGACTGAAAAAACATCCGAAAAATCAAAAAAAAAAATTTTTTCCCCGAGGGTCTAAAAACCTGTTTTCTGTGTAACACTATGTAAACCGATCAAACTGAGTTCGACAGCGGGTACTCCCCTTCTCACTCTAATTTTATTCAGGATAATTGATTTAAAAAAATTAACATTTTTTGGATATTTGATATATTTTATCATAAAATTTAATTATATGCAAAAAAATTAGCTCAGACATTTCTTTCAAAAAAATATAAATTATAAACAAACAAGATTGGTCAAGCTGATCCGATAGCACGCTCCACAACAGTGATTGAAATATTAATTTTCTTTAAAATAAATTTTATAAATTCTTGGAATCAAGCAGTTGTTCACCTGATTATGAGCCTTATGAGAATGAGGTTAAGGAGGACCCAAAGATTTGAACAACTTGAAAATCTTTATTTTCAAATTGTTCTTTGTCATCAATCATTCTATTTGCATGTATTTACTTGATTTTAAAATGATGATCTGGCAAAACTAATAAATACATTTGCTGTCTTGAATGTGTGTGTGTGACAGACACAAAAGCCCTAACATAAGCACTCACTACTATTTTAGAGCATGCTAAAAAATGAGTAATTGAAATTATTAATAATTTTATTTTTAACTATTTATTTATTTTATAATAAATAAAACAATTCTGAATTATTAATAATTTGTTTTGAAATAAAAACTTCCATCGACACTTAGATTCCTGAAATAAATTACAATTTCTTACCAGAAATTGCAGAAAAATATTTGTAATAATGCCATCTTTTGTATCGATTTTGTTTTCGACACTGTTTCACATAAAACACACAGTTAATTAACAATTAACTTTATTCCCTCTCGGATACAACTGACTGGGGTGACGACTGCACAAGAACTCCCCTCCCAGACAACAAAAGTATGTAGGAATTTTCACCCTTGACCTGACACTCAGATCAAGTCACAACCGACCGTTACAACACCATCTATCAGAGAAATAGTGAAATAATAAGAAGACACTTTATTGTACTCGCATTTTACAAGGGGAACTTACAGGGTATGTAGAAATAAGTTTAGCTGTTTAAAAACTTTCACAAAGAAATAAACTTCACAAACTCCCAAATAAGTAATATCTGGAGAATCTAAATAGTTCAGAATACTTCCATTACTGTTAAATATCTGTGCACAGAAAGACTTTAGAACTCTACAAGATAGAAAAAATTTTACCATTCTAACATAGGAATAACATTAAAAAGAGTGCATGGTTTAATAATATCTAAATTAAACGATATTAATTTCTTAAATATATTATTTGTTATTTTAGTTATAAAATTAATGGGTACATCCCAGTATGCATCGGTCTTAGCCACAACCGACGTGTTGGTCAATGGTATAACAAGCTTTTACTGGAATGTCTGGCAACCTGATGAGATGGCAGAAGCAAACAGTGCTATATTCTCATTTGTGGACTTATTTTGTCAAAATAACATTTAGATTAATACAGCTTAATAGTAAAGATGGTGATGAAATATTTTTATTAGATGCTACTGTTGCTTGCCATGATGGAGCCAAGAAAATAAAATACACAAATTATTTATTTATTTAGACATACTGGGAAAACACATGTGGGGAATACATACAACAAAATCATTAAATATACAATACAAACTACAGTAATATTACGAATACACAAATTAACCAACAATTTTGGCTTTATGTTGAGAGCATTGTTTTGTAATATTTTAACAATTTTAAACTTCATTTTGAGTTTCTCGTTCAGTTTTTTAGGTAAGTAAGAGATTATGAATTAGAAAACTAATGTTTTTATATATTACATTTTGTCATAACAAAATATATCACACTAACCTTATGAAGCTTTGCAAAATTTAACTTACCACAAATGTTTTTGGTTCCCTTAGGACCTTCTTCAGGTGGAATTCCTGTAGAGAGAACCTTTTCATTTTTTAATTTGTTTGTGTCATAACAAAGGTTAACATGGTATACAAAGTGTACGAACAGAATCCAATTTTTCTCATCATTTAATGGAAATACTTCCATGTCATTGAGGGTGCTCATTGTTATTAAACAGAAGTAGAGAAACAACAGTCCTTCTTTCTCTTTTGGATTTTAAGTAATTAAGGATTTTCTCAGAGTTGAAGATAGATTTGGTATTGGTATTGCTTATGCCCATAGAGAAGTCACTAACTTCTGCAAATTACTTTGTAAATTGCAGTCTACACTCATTCAACAGGCAGATAATACCAATGCACAGAAAGTAATTAGAAAATTGTTTTCTTTACGTGGTAAGAAAAGTTTTCCAGGAGTACTTGGTTGTGTTGACGGAACTCATCCTAATAACCGTACCTGAAGTAAGACACTTCATCTTTAACAGGAAACAATTTCATTTAGTCATCCTGCAAGGTATTTGTGATTCAGAATTTAGTTTTTTGGATATTTTTTTTCTGGTTGGTCACACGATGCTTGTGTTTGGCAAAACTTTAACATATTGGCAAGTTATTAAAAACAACAAACTGCATTCCATGTGCATCGGAGCTCATCTAGGTGACTCAGCCTATCTTTTGTTAGATGTATTGGTAACTTCGTATAGAGCCAAGACATTTAACATGTAAACAAAAATTATTCAACTGGAGACTTAGTTCTACATGTGTAGTCATTGAACAGTGTTATAGAATGCTTTTGGAATATTTTGAATAGCAAAAATGCTGCACGTTTTTAGAATGGATTATGTCCCATTGTACATAGTGATATGCTGTTTGCATCATAACCTATGCATTGAAAAAAATAACAAATACGAGGAAATAGATTCTGCATCAATTGACAAACTGCTTTGTAAATGAACAGAATTCTGAAACATTTCGTGCAAGTGGCCAAGCAGCCAATAGAAAGCAGGATGAAATTGCTGATTAGTTGTATGAATTTATCAATTACTATAATTATTTAATTAATTGAATAACAAATTATTCATGGAAAAGTTAGTTAATATTAAGCTGATTTTATTATATTTGAAAAATATAATAATTACTTAATATGATCTTTTACAAAATTATTTTCACTGTTCTCAAAATTTTTAAAAACAATTACTAAAAATCATTGTTTGTTGTTATAAAAAATTACCAATAATTTAAATAATTGGTAATTATTGGTTAATGTAAAATATAATTTTTCTTTGTTACTAAAACAGAATACCAATTTGTAAGGATTGAAGATACACATGTGTAATTATTTTTCTAAATTTTTTGTAAATTCTAAAAATAAAAATTATTTTCAGATTAAAATGCAAGTAAAACTACTTTTATATCTGATTTTGAGCGATTTATACTAGCAGGCAAATGATTAACGAAAAGATACTATACTTCAACTAAAACCTTGTTTATTAAATTCATAACTTTCAAATGCATTTTGCTTACAAAGCCTCATCAGTGGACAATTAGACATCAGCAAATCCTGTTCACTTTATACTGGGTGATTCTTTCCCAGAATGCATCTATGTTCATACTATACTGGTATTCTGATTTATCAAATTTACATATTCAAGAATACAAAAGTGTTCTATTATTCTTCTCTTAAGACAGGTTTTTTTTTTCTACACAGTATGTATTTTTACATTATTCCTATCCATTTTACAATGATAGTTATCAGTGTAGGTACCATGGCAACTCTTGTCTTTTTAGCCGAATTGCAGCCTCGTGTTCTTTCAAGTGTATCTTCAACTTTCTTCCTGTTTCTCCAACGTAAGACTTCGTTTGTAGACAAGTATATGACAATTTATAAACTACACCTGCAACATTGAGCTGGTTTTTTAACGTTCTTTGTTATTTATAACATTAACCATAAATAAACATCTACTAACCTTTTAATATAGTAACCTATATAAATACACACCCACAACCATTACGAACGGGTTACAATCTAGTGGCACCATCTCTTGCACCAACTAGTAAATAAATTTTAGAATAGTCTGTAAGAAAAGAATCGGTTCGAAGCGGGACTCGAACCTGCAATTCCTGCTTACCGTGCGGACGCATTGCCAGTTACGCTACTTGGGCCTTCGTTCCGATCTCCTCTTCCAGCCCATATAAGCCAACGACCATCAATGGCTAGTTGGTGCAAGAGATGGTACCACTAGATTGTAATCCATTTGTAATGGCTGTGGGTGTGTGTTTATAAACATTAACCATATTTGACAATTTGTTTTTTTGCTTCACCACTATACATAGAGAACTTCTTAAAAATTGGTTTATATATCATTCATAAAGTTCATGTTAAATTCCCTTATGTAAATAATTATGTTCTAAATGACTAACACTATTCTTGTTCTCTGTGCAGTATGGCGCATGTTGGATGATGTGTATTTTAATTCTATTTTTAAATTTGTTTTTGTTCCAAGTGGCTAATGCTATTTTTCTTCAAATTTAAAAAGTTTGTTCAAAAATTTATTTCATTCCAATTCTGCCTGAAGACTATGTTTATATATACATCGAAAGTGCTCGCAGGATAATAAAAATGTTTCTTTAAATGTTTTTAATGCCTTTTTGTGAAGTTTCTCTTTGATCGGCATTATAATTTGGCACTATCCAGAGTAGCACAGAGGGTTCTGTTGTTGAAAGGAATGAGGCTAGGAATGTTAGACCAGTATGCTCAGTTTTTATCAATGACTAGAAAAGATTGAAAAATATAGATCCAGTCTTACTGGCAAATCTTTGAACCACAAATACTCCACAGGATTACTATTGGCATGGAAATATATAATCAATAACGCAGTAAAATATAATACGTAATGCACACTTTGTCAATATAATTAGGAATATTGTTGATATATTTGTATTTTATTTTACTTTATTCCATGTATTCTAATTAGTTTGACTTAACATATATCAAAATGTAACAAATAATATATTTCATATTTCAATGAGATGCTCAAACAGTTATAATAATTTGAATTTCTTTTCACATAATCATTAGAACCTGGAACCAATACAAAAAAACATTCCAGAGAATTCAAAATACCTGATGATGGCCTATAGATCGGGTTGAAAATGTTTGTAAAACAATAAATATTGGTTCTTGAAGACATAAGGTGTGTGTGTGTGTGTCCATAGGTTTTTTATCTTCAATAATTAGTTTGTCAATCTTTAGTCTTTTTTTTGTTTTACATTTCATTTTAAAGATAGCTGTTTTTGCTTCTTTTTTTTAATATTGTATTTACTAATCTTATATGTAATATAATTCACTGTAGTAAGGAAATAGAAAAGACATACTCTCTTCAACTTTTTAATTTACTTTCTTTTTGTATTATGTTCTTTCATAATTCTCTTTATAACATTTTTAATCTAGTAAAATTTTCTCTCTTAATCCTATTCCAACTCTTTTGCCCTTCAAATCCTTTGAATTCATCCATTTTGCCCAATTAATATATTTTTTTCTCTGATACTGTTTTAATCTTATCTATAAAAAAGCTATCTTCTAAAAATTTTTTTCTTACCTCTATTTTTTCATCTCTACATTTTTAAATTTCTATTTCTATTTTTGCCATTTTAGGATCGAAAATCTACCCTCTCTCCCCTATTAACTCATAGGAAATATTAAAATATTAAATTATATTTTCAGATACATACACGATCCAGGTGCTCCCTGATCCCACAGCTTTCTCAAGTATACCCAGGTTAACATGGATAATAAAAACAGTAAGTATCAATATAGTTAAAATCAGTTAATTCACAAAATGTTTTATGGCAGGTTTTATTTAGCTTAAAAATGTCTGTTTTTATCTAAAATAACTAACACATTATTAAAATCCCCCATTAACACAATATTTTTTCCTCACATTAAAAAGTATTTAAAACCTTAAAAAATTATTTTCAGTGACTCAAGTTAATGTATAAAGACAAATTTTTATGGGCTGATTTCCCACTTCAATATCTATGGTAAGTACTCCTTCCCTACTGTCTGTTTTAAAATCTTGTATTTTTATGCTGTTTTTAATTAACAATAAGACTCCACTGCTTCTGTAATATGCAAAAGATGAGTATATATTAGTGTATAAATAGCTTTCTTAATTGTCTTAATTCATACAAGTCTTTAACATCAGTATCCTGGATTCCAAGGACATTAACATTATCCATAAGCACCAAATTTAAAATTTTTGTTTCATTTTATCTTTAAATCCAGTGATATTTATAGTTCTGATATTTGTTTGTTTACCATTGTTGTTTTTAGTTAAACTCTGTCTTCTCAACTTTTGTACTTTTTTTTTATATCCCTACTGAATATGATTTTTTTTTCATTCCAGCTATCCCTTGCATTTATCCTATTTATTTATTACTTTATTTATGCTACTTTTTGGCTCCCAGTCATATTTTCTATTAATTCTATTTGTTCTATTTTTTGCTTAACATCTACTTCTGTTATATTTTCTAAACTATCTATCTATTTCCCACCCTTCTGCCCCATCTTCTCTTTCACTACCATCTCTACCTCCTTAACTTTCCCTTGCTCTCTGAACTCTTTCCTCTCTTTCTCTTGGAAATAGAGAAGTCCTCATGTATTGTGCTCAGAAGAGTATTGATACTTGGGGAAAAGAGAAACATAGAGAGAGGGTATTCCTGTTTTTCTCTTTTTTCAAAAGCGAAAAGAGTTAGAGATGGTAGTTAATTTTATCATGGCAATGAGTCTGGAAATATATAATCTGGATGGCCAAAAGTACCTCTGATGTACATCATACAGTTTTAAAACAAAGAAAATTGTGGTCAACTCTATCAAATGCTTTATTTGATCAATCAAAAGTAAGGGTAATGGCCCTCTCATATTTGAACAGTACTTTACTTTACTTGCAGGTAATCGGATCTAGACTCCTCCACATAAGTGAAGTCTAAAACTCAAAAAAAGAGTAATTAAAATCTCATATGTTCATTACTTTTAGACATAATTCATTTTAATCTGTTTTTCTCTTCCCATATTTTCATAATTCCTCTAATACCATCTCTCTTGATCTGTTAGATTTTCCATGTCAGACCTTATATGATCAAAGTTATATTCTATTTTTTCATTTAGAGATGACCATACATTTTATCTTCTACCTTTTTACTAATGCTATAAACCACTTTAACATAAAATAATTTTGGTTGTTCTCATTATAATGAGTGGTATTTTATATTAACCCAGTTTATTTTTACACGCCATGGTTTTTCAACCCAAGACCAGATGGAATTGATAAGAAAACATTCATGAAACACGCGCTATAGTCTCTTGATTTCTGCACCAGGAGCACTGGTCATCTCTTTCTGTGGTAGATATGTAAATATTCCTTGGTCATTACAATATTCAATAGGATTCTCCAGGTGAGCATTTTACACTCAGCTGGAAGGCCATCCACATTTTTTCATATGTCAATACAATTATACATATGGTTTAAGCTCATGTTAGTCTTGGTGTATTAATGTATTACATTTATAAATAGTGCTAGGAAAAATTTTCCTATCAGTTGTATTTAAATTTTATCTAATATTATTTGCTAATAATATCTCTTCACCTTTTTGTATTTTTTCTTATTTATGAGGAATGGGTTTGTGCCCTCCACCCATAGCTGTATTTGAGGTGATTTGTGCCAATCGGGTCCTGCAACACATCAAAATTTTTATATTTAAAAATAGTATGTTACAAAAATAAATATCTTGGTATATTATTATTAAAAATAAAACATCATATTGAAATATGTAAATTAACTCGTTAAAATGTTCTAGAATAAAGATTCGGACGATCTGACCTTCCTTTTTAGGCTACATGATCGCCCAAAAAACAATTCCTTTAAAACATAGAAATAATCCAATTAAAAATATAAAATTTGTAATTTCAATTCCAATTTTTACAAAATGTAAATTAACTGTTAATTTTGTTGTTTAAAGTTTGAGGAGTCCCGCAAAAAAATTCAATTGGGCCTAACATCTATTGGATCTGGCGCTGCCTCCACCAGAGTAAAGTTTTTGATATCGGCCACCTTGATTTCTGTGCATGGTGAGGGGAACTCCCAGAGATGGTAAAGGAAAGTTACTAAATCATCTCTGGGATACGCATACTCACCCACATGTTTTCTCTGTGTATGGTGCGTGTGATTGAAATAAGTGGTTTCTGTATGGTTCAGTGAACCAGACAGCAGGGAAGGCCAACTCCATCGGCAACCACTGTATTTTTTGTTTGATATGAAATAAATATATACACACACAAAATAGAATGAAAAAACAATCACATGATTTTCAAATCTGCTTTTTCTTCTGGACTTACATTTCAGTGGCATCAATAGATGCCACTGAAATAGGCATTGCATGTTAATCAGAACTTTTGTATAAAAGAAGACCTACTGTATTTCTGTTCTCAGAGAATATAATATTTTAATAACTTTTATTATAAAAGTTATGACACTTATGGAAATTTTGTATCTAACAAATGCATGCAAGTTTTTAGAACATCCTGTCAATATAAATAATTTGCTTGTGATTGAAATAAGTGATTTCTGTATGGTTCAGTGAACCAGACAGCAGGGAAGGCCAACTCCATTGGCACCCACTGCACTGTGTTTTGACACTCTGTTTTGTGTTTATATTAAGGATGTGGTTATTTATACTTACAGTATGTATAGGCAATTGGCTGTTTATACATACAGTATGAATGCGCTATTATTACAATTAATATCTTGATATAACTACACAATTATAAATAATTATAGTTTTATTTATTAAAGTTCAGTTACAATGTTGTTCAATAAAGTAAACAATAAATTATGAAGTATCATTAAATCAGTGAAATATAGGTAATGAAATTTAAAGTAGATTGGTAGGTATACCAATAAAGTAAAATATATTATCTTTTTATTCAATTTTAATTTTTTTTTTTTTTTTTGTAAAAAGTGGTCTGCTTAGTCTTTCTCTTCGGACGTCCTTTGGATTTAATTTTAGTTTTGAATTTTAAGTTTTTATTTGATTGATTTGAACAGGGCTCGTTATTAGACCGAATTTGTTCTTCAGGTTCTTCTGTTTCAATTGTACAAAGCACACTCCTCATGTTCAAAAAGAGATTCCTTTTCTTGCATTGCTTTCTATTACTTTCAATTCCTCTACATATTTATTGAAGGTTTGTGTTCCATAATTAGACAAAATATCAGCAATAGTTTATCGCCAGTGTCGTATTAAATTTTTCCCTATCCGATAATATTTTGTTGGGACAAATCAAAATCATCAGTAAAAGTTTTTTATCTTCAATATGATCATCAATGTCTACATTTACATCAGCTGTATCCATAGTGCATTTTCAATTGAAATAATATAAGTATCTTGCATGAAAGCAAGTTTTTGAAAATATGTCCAAATTATTATATTTTCTTATCATAAGAATATGGCGACATGGTGCATTAAAAGAATTCCAAAATGAACAAGAGCATGTTTCCATTGATGAATTATAAAATTTTGATGTTTTGCTATCAAGATTTTCTCAATGCCATTATTTTTAATTCTCATTTCAGACTTTAAAGTTTTAAATAATTTTAACTATATGAGATAATTTTATTCCAGTCTCTGAGGGCTCCAGTATCTTTCTTATTTTGATATCACTATTCATAATTTTAAAAACTTTTTGTTTATTTTTGGCTAATTTGTTATTTATTCTTGAATCAATAGTTTATGATCACCTTGATACATAAATTGTTGGCAAACTATGATATTTAGTTTGTATGTATTGTTTAAGGTTCCAAAATGATTGTTCAATTCTGTTTGTTGTTAGTGTCTCTCATTAATGGTAAATGTTTTCTAAAAGAATATACCCACATTTCTTTACAGCTATCCCAATTTTTAAGGAATTGTTCCTCAAGTGACACATTTATCTTTTTGTTCCTATAAAAACTTGTACAGGTTTAAGTTTCCAAAAATTCTTTTTTTCTGCTCTTCATATTCTTCATATGATTGCGAATACAAGCATTTCTTGAATTTATCCAATATTTTATGCTTCTCATCAATTTGGCAATTATACACAGTAGAAACTAACCGTTTAATAACATCAAATTTGCAAAGTAAAATGGTTGCACTGGAAAAAATGTCTTATTGCTTTTATTTCAGTAAAATCTTTGTCAATTAAAAAAACGGACTGATTGGTCGTACATATTTTTTAAAATTCATTCATACAATAGATGAATGTTGAATGTTTTTTTAGCAATAAATGCTATAGCTGCAAATTTCGATTTGTTGGCTATACTAGAGTAATAACAAAATCCTAAGTTTATAATTTTCAACATTAAACCTGAAAGAAACATCTATTTGTATAACTGGGCACTGAGAATTATTATAATTTAGAACCATTTCTGAGGAGGCTATAGTGATTCCACTTCTTCTTCGGCATCTTTTTTTATAGAGTACATACCACCATTTTCTTCAATTTCTCCTAAAAATTCCATTAAATTCCTTTGTCTGTTTCTGTACTTGTAGGAAAGTTTTTTTTTTTTTTTTTTTGCAAATTTTGAATGTCCTTTCATATAAGCTTTTTTTCACTTTTCTTATTCAAAACACTTGCAATCATTCCATCTTTGGCACTACATAATAACAAATCTATTGCTGTATCATAGTCATTTTCATTCATTTTTTTTGTCTTGCCGTAATATCCATATTCTTCTTTTCTGATTGTATGATTAAGTAACAGTTTTGTTAGTTTCCATTTTTCATTTTTACCTCTATAAAAAAAATTTGTGTGCACTGGACAACTCTTGTAATAGTAATGTTGATTTGGACGTTTTCCCTGACATTTTGAAATTTGCTTAATTCCATTGTACGTTCCATTAATGACAACATTTGTATAAAACTTGTTTTTGAGATAGTTCTAATGACAAATGGAAGATAATGTTCTCTGCAAAATGCATTAACAGACGTTGATAATTGTTCAGTCATTGAATTTTCGGCCAACATTTAAATTATGTTCATTAATGTTATTTTCATCATCATCGGACATTTGTTTTGACATCTGAAATTAAGGTTAGAATATTTAAAATATTAATGAGTGAATTTTATTTATAATTATATCTTTTTAATATTTTCAGGATCCATATTTTCAGTTGACACAAACAAACAACTGTGGCATAATAAACGATTCACTTAACATAACTTGGATATCTACATAACTTAATCGCGTGGGCTCTACCAGAAGCCCTCTGGCGGTTTTTTTAGTCGCATTTTTTCCGAAATTTTTCAAAAATTCAAGTTCTTGTTTCTTCAAGCTGCGAAAAATGCAATAAATAACATTTTTATTGTGCGTCGATTTCACTCTGGGAAAAAAGTCAAAAGTGCCGGCATCTCGGAATCCACGAGACCTTTTGGGTAGGAAAAATTCGGGGGGAACCATGCTCGTAATAATCGCTACGTAAATCGCGACAAACTTTTTTGCTATCAATTCTTTTCTCCTAATTTTTTTTTTTTCAAGAAAAAGACCGAAATTAAAAATAACATTAAAACTGTCATCTTTATATCATGGCTTTAAAAGGGTTGAATAGACAATAGAGTATACATACTGTATGTATAAATAGCCACATCCTTATATTAAAGTGACCAGATATGTTAGGTTAGGTTGAAATATAGTTCCTATGCACCTGGAAAGTCAGGGATTTTTATTAGTTTTGGAAAAAGTCATGGAAAGTCAGGGAATTTGTCTCCTTAACTGCCTTGTTGATTTCGTTTGCTGAATATGGCTGACTAAGCGTAGCCATCTGCAGGCAGCAAGAAGTAATGCTGCAATCTTTAATAAGAAAATATACCAGAATCCGTTTTGAATCTGAAATGGCTCTTTTCATCTTTCTGAAGCCATTGTGGTGTACGTACAAGTGGTACCGTACGGTCTGCGAACGAAAGTACAGAAGGACTATACAACAATTATACAGATATTCAAAGTCCCTTTATTACACTTTGTACAAATAAATTTTATCGGGAATCCCAACTGGCTACATAAAATCTTTAGATTTGGCGCGGCTTTCACAACACTCCTGGTACCAAACAAGGCACGAAGTGACCATTCCCCGACCGCGTGACAATAAAAATTTGGGGAAAACGCGTAACTAACCTAACTTAATTCTAACTTAAATCTAACTTAATACTAAAAGAAAAAATGAGGGAGATAGGAAAGTGGGAAGAAATGAGAATTGAAAAGTGTCTTCACCCGGGATTTTACTATTTTCATGACGATACGCACTTTGGGGATGGTCTCGGTTCTGTTATCGACTTCAGTCTTTTGGATTCTCTCCTCTATATCGTTATTCAAGACTTAAGTTCTCTTACTCGGTCCCTGTCTGGACAGCCTCGAACTTCTTCTCTCTCGATCAACTTCTTTTCGAGCTCCTCACACGTTCGATCTCCTCCGTGTCTTGTCCAAAAGTGCTCTATATTCGGGCGCTATCCACCCGGCCGCACCTTCTACTGTTCCGTGTTCCGATTCTTAGAACCGCTAATTCCACCCCAAGGCAATAACGGTCTTTGAAAGTTTAGGAAAAGAGAAGACAAAGAAACAAAGGAAAGACTGACTAAAATTAACAAATATAAGTATATTATTATGGCCGACGGCCACACCATATAATTTTAGTTGTGGATTAATAACAGGATAAACTACTATTATGTAATAGTGTTTAATTTTTAATTTTAATAATTCAGCGATTATAAAAAGATGAATTTGTTAATTAGAATAAAAAATAACTAATTAAAAATTAGTTTACAAACTTTTAAAACTTGAAATCGTAATTTATTAGATTGTTCACTTCAAAATAGCTAAATAGATCAGTAAAAATCCGTGATTTAATTGCTTTTTACGTTTAAAACATTACTATACAACATAAAAAATTAAAATAGCTACTCGACATTTATAGTAAAATGCTGGCGCCGACTAGTAGTTTTTTACATTTCTTGTTACAACTTTCGTTGAAAAGAACTGTACTGCAAGCGTATTTTTCTCCCTCTCCCGTTAAGTTTCACAACTTCGATACCTAGTTTAATAATTAGTTTAACAGAAATGATGTTGGGTAACAAATATCCACTGATTTTGGCAAATTTAGGCATCCTACTTGTAATAGATATACTGTAGTTATTGTTTTGAAAATCAACTAGGTAATCCAATAGTTTAACCAATGTTAACTTGCTTATAATTAATTATAAATTTAAAAAGCTGATAAATTTTTAAAAAAATTAATTAAATTACTAAAAAAATTAAAATAAATTTGATTATCTTTTGTGCAAAACAACAAAACAATTTTTATAGTTATGTTGCAAAAGAAAGATTTGTAGTTATGATTTTATGCACTGAACTTCTATATTTTATTAACATATAATTGTAATTTCGTTTGATGTTTATTTCTGTACACTCAAACCTGCTTTTGTGCAGTATATGAAAATTTCAATCAAACTGGAACATAATTGACTTCTGTAAAATTTTTTAAAACTCTATTGGATGCTTTCCATGACATCAAGTTTCTTCATTTTTTATTAAGTAAAATTTTTTCTCTTACCTGTTTTTTGGTCCCCTCGGTATTTTAATAGCATAAAAATCAGAAATATTGTGTTAAATGTAGACTGCGGGTGTGAAATTTCACCCTTGTTAAATGAAAAAATAACACTTCCTGCAGCAGCTATATTTATCAAAGTATTTTTTTAACCATTATTTTTAACTTTTTTATGTAGTTTTTTCTGTAAAACCACTTTTTGGGAGGGTGTTTATTTTGTGGGAATTATTTCCCGGCAAACTTTTTTTAATGTTAGATTCGTATTTAAGCGGAAATAATTAATATAAAAAATAAACTTTTTAGAGGATTTTTCCCCATTAGGGATTGCAGAAAAAGGCCCAAGGAGTTAAAAAGGCAATTTCTAGTTATTTCGTAAGATTTTGAGTTATTTTTCATGTGAGACTTTTTTTATGCTGTCCCTATTCACCGCATACAAAAAAAATACTTTGTGTTGCAAAAGCTATTTTTTATAGCTACTCGTGAAGTTTCCTGCGTTTTTTTAATGCTTTTTCTTTAATGCGGTCCTTATCCACCACATAAAAACAGGTATGAGTGTATTTATTTTATTTAAATTCTATACATTTTAAGAATCCTAATTTTCGTAATACTATGACATCATAGGAATACAAGTCTCACTAAAATAGAAAAACGTAAAAATATTAAATTATTAGATAAAAAAAGGAATGAGTAAAAATTTTTTATAGAAACTTCAGAAATACTCAAGTCAGTGCAGCTCTCAAGATGGATCATTTGGATTGGAGTTGAATTTTCCATTGTTTGAAAAGACAATGACTACTTCTGTGAACTCGGATTCTTCGATTGATGTAAGTAAATTGGAGAATCTATTAGATCCCCATCATAAAGCATGGGTGATGGTCCGAAACCAATCCAGGAAACGATAGAGGGCTATATTTTCCTTCCACAAATTAACAGTTGCCTTTCAAAAGGAGGACTTTTCTAACTCAGGAAAAACACGAGTGATATATGTTAGTGCTAGACATCAAACAGAAATCAAATAAACTTTCCTTTCCGGATTGTTCACTGAACATTGCTCAGGATTCCACTACCGCCACTATGAACTTAAGACGAGAAACGAAAACAACTTTAGCTATATTGTAAACAAATTTTTACAATAAACAGGTTAAATGGTAAAGAGGTGTCTTCGTCTGTCTGTACCATGTTTCCCACAACATATTAGTCCCTCGACTTTCCTGACGTTGGAAGAATTAACTTTATCCCCTTTATTTTCCCAAAGGGAAAGAGTCATCTTAACTCACAAGTGAAACGTGAAGTTTCAAATCTTAATTTCAAACGTCAATTAGAACATGTTAAACCTGAGGAAGGCTATTTAAGATTGCTGAAAACATTACTTTATTTATTAAAATTTGCTATAAAAGTGAGAAACATGGTTTGTGATATGATTTGCAATAATTATAAGATTTGTAATTAAGGGTTAAAATAGATAAATTTTGTCTGCATTCTTCAAGGTGTTCCTCAAGGTTGTATTTTGAGTGTGACTCTGTTCCTAATTAAAATTAACAGCATAGCTAAGTGTCTTTCTCCCAGTGTGAAACACTCTCTGTATGTGGATGACTTTCAGATCTCCTGCCAGTCTAGTAATATGAGTTTTATTGAGAGACAACTGCAAACCTCTTTAAATCGCATAGACAATTGGTCCAAGACCAATGGTTTTACTTTTAATGTAAAGAAGACCTCGTGTATCCATTCTTGCCGAAGGGGTGGTTTGCACCTGGATCCCAAAATTTACCTAAATGGACTTAAAATACCAATGGTCTAAGAAGCGAAATTTTTGGGTGTCGTGTTTGACCATAAATTGACATTCTTACCACACTTGCGCAATTTGAAGAGTAGATGTTTAAAATCTCTGAACTTTTTAAAGGTATTATGCTGCTCATTCTGGGGAGCAGACAAATGTTCAATGCTCAGAATTTATAGAGCCCTTGTCTGCTCTACCCTCGATGTGGGTTCCTGTCCGTGGTGAGGGGACCTCCCAGAGATGGTTTAGTATCTCTTTTTTACCATCCCTGGGATCTGAACGCCCACCCACGTGTTTGCCGTGCGTGGTGGCCCGTATGCCGGAAAGGGGGATCCTGGTAGTTGAGGGGCAACATACCGTCCCCAACACACTGCTTTGGCCCCTGCTTCGGATAAACGGGAGGCTCAAATCAGGCTCCGTTTGAGTCAATCGGCTGGTCGTTGAGTCATTCTTGACCTTGGCTTGGAGTCAACCGATCGATGCAGACCGGGCAGACACGTCAGGCAAGATGTGCTCTTCTTGACTGCATTGTGAGGGTATAGCTCCTGGGAAACCCTGGTGTGACGGTCTATGGGAGTCTCCCATGTGACGGCATCCCCTTGTTGGACCCCATGGTGGGTGGGGTCACCGGGAGCTGAATATTACTTTTTCAATATGGATTCACTACAATCTAAAACATTAGGTACCAAAGCATCACCACCAAGTGATTTTACTTCCGTTAACCAACCAGCCTACCTTATTGTTCATGCTACGGGAGAAACATCTCTGTCTAAACGTTCCCCCTTTTTGATTCAAAAATTATTTGAATCAACCATTGGGCATCTTAAAAAAATCCAAAAATTGAGGTCAGGAGATTTACTCGTTGAGGCAGCCTCTCCTCAACAATCAGCAAAGCTTTTAAAGACTAAATCTCTAGGAGACATAAATGTCACAATCACACCACACACAAGTTTGAACTCGTCACGTGGTGTGATATCTGAGGTCGATCTGATGTCTGAAGATGAAGCAGACATCCAGATCGGTCTTGCAGATCAAGGTGTCACTGCCGTTCGACGCATCTCCATTCGTCGTGATGGCAAGCTGATACCGACTAAACATTTGATTCTCACTTTCGGAAAGCCAACATTGCCATCATTCGTTACTGCGGGATATCTTCGATGCCCAGTTCGACCATACGTTCCAAATCCGCTGCGTTGTTTCAAATGCCAGCGATTTGGACATTCCCAGACCTCCTGCCGAGGCAAAAGCTTATGTGCACAGTGTGGAACTGAAGGCCACAACAGTACTGAATGTAAAAGTACTCCACACTGTGTGAACTGCCAGGATGCCCATCCAGCCTATTCTCGGAAATGCCCTGCATGGCAAAGAGAAAAAGAAATTCAACGCCTAAAAACAGTTAACAACATACCTTACCCAGAGGCTCGGCGCATGGTCACTCAAAGTGCATCATTACAACAAAAGACATTTGCTTCTGTTTTGAAGTCCACAAAGACATGTGCGGTTCAGACAGAAATTTCCGTTTCACCAAATGAATCTTTTACTCGCCATGCTAGATGCTTGTTAACTCAATCTACAGATACAGAAGTAAAAGAGAATATAAAGAAAAAAACACCCCTACCTAAAGCAGGGATAGTAACCAGAAATGTGGGTTCTAAAAAAGCTAATAAGAACCCACTGAACAAACAAAAATTAAAATCAGCCCTCTCTAAATCTAAAAGATCAGAGACTCAGTCTATGAGTGAGTTCTCTGACTTCTCAGATGAGGAGACTAATAAGGTGGTTACACCACCAAACTCGCCTCCAAAAGGCAAATCGGCTGTAAAACTAAAGAGGGATACTTTTACAAAGAATGCTGCCTCAACCACATAATGGATTATAAAATAATCCAATGGAACTGTCGTGGTTTCCGCAACAACTTTTCTGACGTTAAACATTTGACATCATCTACCACATCTCTCTGCGTGGCACTCCAGGAAACACATCTAAAACCTGGAGAAAAAATTACTTTAAAAGGATTTAATCTTTACCGTAAGGATGATGATAGCCACACTCGCGCCAGTGGAGGTGTGGCTGTACTGGTTTCAAATTGCATCCCTTCCTTACCGGTACAAATAACAACAGAGCTGCAAGCTGTGGCAGTCAGAATTTCAATTGGAGTAACTGTCACAGTTTGTTCCATATACTTGCCACCAGATGTCAGAGTCAATGAGGATGAATTGGATGACTTGGTTGAACAACTGCCAACTCCGTTTATTCTACTTGGTGATTTCAATGGCCACAATCCAATGTGGGGCAGTCACGACATCAATTGTCGAGGCAGAGCCATTGAAAGATTCATAGGTAATTACCAACTGTATTTATTTAATACTGGAGAAGTGACATACTTCCACGCCCCAACAAGAACATTTACTGCCATTGATTTGACATTAGCTAGTCCAAATCTGTTTTCAGCGTTTACATGGGAGGTTGGATCTAATCCACTTTCCAGTGACCACTTTCCAATATTTTTAAAATATAGAGGCAGAGGAAGCTGTGAAACAGCCCGTCCACCACGCTGGAAATTTGAAACGGCAGATTGGCCTGCATTTTCCTCTTTGGCTAACATCACTGAGGAAATGGTCAATACTGCCGATATCAATGATGCAGTAGAAGTTGTCACTTCCAGTATTATTCAGGCAGCCGAAAAAACAATGGGGAAAACGTCAACCAGATATCCAAAACATCCGAAACCATGGTGGGATCAGAATTGTGAGGCAGCATTTAAAAAACAAAAGAAAGCATGGGGGATTTTCAGAAGATACCTCACTGCTGAGAATTTGATAGCTTTTAAAAAAGCAAAGGCAAATGCCAGAAAAATAAGGAGGCAAAGCCAAAGGGATTCCTGGAGGAAGTATGTTTCTAGCATAACATCTTCCACCAGCTCAAAAGCAGTCTGGGATAAAATCCATAAAATTAATGGGAAATATGCTTCTCACTCTCTGTCCATGCTGGAAAATAATGGCACAATAATCAGTGACATAAAAGGTATTGCTGATTTGTTGGGTGAAACATTTTCGTCTTTATCCAGCAATATTATGTATACAACAAATTTCCAGGCTTATAAAGTCCAAAGTGAAAAACAATATCTAAACTTCCACTCTCCATCTAATGAGGAATATAATGTGCCATTCAGCAGAATAGAACTATGTACAGCAATCTCTCGCTCGGGGAATACTGCTGTAGGGCCGGATAAAATCCATTACAGCATGATTAAAAATCTGTCAGACAATTCCCTTAGTAACCTTCTGAATCTGTTTAACAGAATATGGACAGAACATACTTTTCCTGACTCTTGGAGGCTATCTATCATAATTCCCATTTCCAAGCCAGGTAAAGACTGCAAGAATCCCTCTAATTATAGACCAATTTCTCTGACTAGTTGTCTCTGCAAACTTTTTGAGAGAATGGTAAACAGACGCCTGATGTTCCTCCTAGAGGAAAAGAACTACTTTTCACTACATCAGAGTGGATTTCGTAGGAACAGAAGTACCACAGACAATCTAGTAAACCTTGAAACGTCTATACGCGAAGCGTTTGTAAGACGACAGCACTTAGTGTCTGTGTTTTTCGATATAGAGAAGGCTTATGATCGCTGCTGGCGATATGGAATACTCCGTGATCTGCATGAATTTGGACTGCGGGGTAATCTGCCAATTTTTATAAAAAACTTTTTGCAGAATCGAAGATTCCAAGTTAGGATGGGCAACACTTTGTCTAGGCCTTTCACACAAGAAGAGGGTGTTCCTCAAGGTTCTATTCTGAGTGTGACTCTGTTCCTAATCAAAATTAATAGCATAGCTAAGTGTCTTCCTCCCAGTGTGAAACACTCCTTGTATGTGGATGACTTTCAGATCTCCTGTCAGTCTACTAACATGAGTTTTATTGAAAGACAACTGCAAACCTCCCTAAATCGCATTGACAATTGGTCCAAGACTCAATGGTGTCAGTTTTAACGTAGAGAAGACCTCGTGCATTCACTTTTGCCGAAGGCGTGGTTTGCACCTGGACCCTGAAATTCACCTAAATGGGGTTAAAATCCCAATGGTCAATGAAGCAAAATTTTTGGGTGTTGTGTTTGACCATAAATTGACATTCTTGCCACACTTGCGCAATTTGAAGAGTAGATGTTTAAAATCTCTGAACCTTTTAAAGGTATTATGCTGCTCATCCTGGGGAGCAGACAAATGTTCGATGCTCAGGATATATAGAGTTCTCGTTCGCTCTAAGCTGGATTATGGATGTGTTGTTTATGGCTCTGCGCGAGAATCTACTCTTCGGATGCTGGATCCAATCCACCATCAAGCATTGCGTTTGTGCACTGGTGCATTTCGAACTTCTCTTGTTCAAAGTTTGTACGTGGATGCTTATGAGCCTCCACTATCTCTCAGGAGAGAGCAGTTGTCTTTGTTCTATTACATTAAACAGAAATTTCTGGCTAAACCTTTAGTTTATTGTAGAGTATCAGATACTCAGCTGAAAAGATTATTTACAGCTCGCCCAAGTTGTGTCCCTACATTTGACATTAGAATGGAGAATGTAAGCAGCACGATTGACCTGGACACAAGCAACATTTCACAGGTCGAGGTCGATAATATATCACCTTGGTCAACTTTTGTGATTAATGTTGACTTTAGCTTAAAGCAGTTTCCTAAGGAATCCATCCCAGACTACATCTATAGGCAGCACTTTGCAGAAATTCAACACCACGACAGGAATTTAATTCCTATTTATACTGATAAATCGAAATCGGTTGATTACGTTGGCTCAGTTTTTGTCTGCCAGGATGAGATCGTGGCAGAACAAATTTCATTGAATTCTTCCATCTTTACTGCAGAGTTGCTGGCTATTTACCTAGCCTTAAAATATATAATTAGTAAAGGTCATCGTCGCTGTGTTATTTACACTGACTCAGTTAGTGCACTTCAGGCTTTGATCTCACATGAACCTAGTTCTCACTCTATAGTGATTAAAATTCGCAAACTGTTTTGCCATCTTATTGCGAGTAATATTCTTGTAAAATTTTGTTGGGTCCCAGGCCATGTAGGTATAAAAGGGAATGAAGAAGCTGATGCAGCTGCAAAGTCAGCAAGTCTTTCTCAGCATACAATGTTTATTGAAGGAGGTGACTTGAAGCTGGTTGTTAAAAAACGACTAGCAGAGAGATGGCAAAATGTGTGGAACGAACAAGTCCACAATAAACTTTACGAGATCAAACCTATAATAGAAAATTGGACACACAAGAAACAGTATGATAGGAGATCTGAAGTCATTCTTACTCGTCTGAGAATTGGACATACTCGGCTTACTCATCAATACCTTTTGAAGGGTGATGACCAGCTAGTATGCCAGTATTGCATTTGTACTTTAAGTGTTAAACATATACTTTGCAACTGTGTTGCTTTTGACCAGAGTCGCAGACAGCATTTTGGAAATGCAACTTTGAGAGAGATTTTGGGCCAGAGTTCAAATCTTGATAAGATACTGAACTTTTTGAAAGTTATAAATATTAATAGAGAGATTTAAGTTAACTAATTTATTTATTTATTTATATATTTATTTATTTATTATATATTTATATTTGTGTTGTTCTGTTTGTTTGTGTTTTTGTGTTGTATTGACGCCTTGTGATATATATATTTAGCTTTGTTTAATTTTACCATTTGTTATGGCGCAGCATAGCCTGTATGGCTCTTGTGCCAAAAAACTAGAACTAACTAACTAACATATTTCTAAAGTAATAGTTTTTTGGCGGGTTTTGGCGGTTATATCGATAGAAATGCAAATCTCAAAATTAAAACTGAAATACATCATCACGAATTTTGTTAACAATTCGTCGCGTTTCATTTTTTTTATTGAAAAGGAGGGCACACCTTGTCTTTGAAATGAGTCTCTTTCAAGGCAATCATTCGATTAAGGCAGTATTTATTTTTGTTTCTTACAGGGAGATTGTTGAGAAGTTTGATACAAGACCAGGAAATGTTTGTTTTAAAGATTTCGTTTATCTAGTTGTGAACACTATTAGCTGTGACACATTCAAAAAAGGTATGGAAGATTTTTTCGTTACTGCTGCAGCGAGGACATCTGGTGCTGAGCATGTGACAGTATATGTGGAGGTAGTCTTTGGTCATCACAATGTTGTTTAGAATCCACCAGGTAGTTTCCTTCCATTCGGCAGGGATTTCGTGTTGTACGAAGTGTCGTACCAATTAATTGAAGAGTTGTTGAGATTGGCATTGATGCATTATCCATGAATAGTTCTATAGATGAAAAAGGGTTTTATTTGGTTACCAATTAAGTTGTTGAGGAGCATGTTGACAATGGTTCTCCAGTTTTTAAGCCTGCTTGAGTTGTCAATAAGGAAGGGCCTGCTTGCAGGGGAGTTTTCAATGCGTTTTATGATCAGTTCTAGAAGATAACAGGTGACATCATAGAGTGGGTGATTGTGGAATAGCGTAGAGTTGATCATGTTAGAGAGCTGGATAGAGCATTTGAGGTCCTTAATGTCCAAGATCTTTCAGCCATCTTGATTGATCTCATTTATCATTACTTTTCTGTGAAGAGGTTTGTAGTTACTTTGCCAGATATATTTGAATACAGTAATACCCCAAACTTATGCGGTTATCGCCCGGTCCCGCCTATAGCATAAGTTGAATTCATGTAAGTCGGGGTATAACTTCACATATAAATACATACAAATTATTTTTAATTGGGGCCGGAGACTAAAGCAAACAAATTTAGAAAAAAAAAGTTTAATAAAATCTTAGATACAGGCAGTCCTCGACTTACGAACAAAGTTGACAGATGGCCGGTTAACATGATCATGTGTAGAGTACAGTTTAACTCATTTATAACGTCATCCATGGGACCGGCAATTTTTTGATGTTATAATGATAATAGACTTTGCAGATAATATAATCATCATAAATTTACTATCATATCTATAAAAATGCAAACTACATGTTTAAATCCACTTAATAAACATTATTATGTCTAAGTTTACATCGATGTAATTAAAAATTTCAAAAATACTTTTTATAAGAAATTTCTATTAGTCATAAGTTTCAATAATGGCGGAACTTAGTTTTGAGAATAATGTCAAATCAAAAGGCAACAAAAGGTTAAACTAATGTATGCCAATTAAAATAATTCAATTATTATTTCTTTATAAACTAGTTAAGCTAAATTGTTAAATATTCTATTATATTTAATATAACATATTACATTAAAGTAATTCAAAAATGAGTATATAATAACCAATCGTCATGCCGTTAAAAGTGTAGCAAACCTCACCCCACCGAAGTCAGGTGGTGAGAGTACCACCCACAGTCGTTCTAGGAAGTGGACTCTGACCCTAGGACTAAACACGTAGTATTTTCTTTGTGAAATAAATTTGTAATCTAGTTTTGTAAATTTGGGAATGCTTCAAATATGACGTTAAAACAGGGTTTTTTAATATTATCTAGTATAGTAAAGTCGTGGGACAGATAAAAATTTGATGTTACATTAGGGTTGTTGTTATAACTAAGTTAGACTGTACTTAGATATCAGAGTAGCGACACACGAGTCATTGCTGCCATGTTTTGTCGATCGACTGTCATCACGTGGTCTATGGGCTTACATTAAGAAATAACGATTTTTTTAGTTTAATAAAGCATTTTATTCGTAAAATTCGTCTTTTCAAGTTACGAACTTTTTGACTTGCGAACGACCGCTACGAGCGGATTAAGTTCGTAAGTAGAGGACTTACTGTAACATTGTTTCCATCTGAGCAATAATACCGTGACATTTACGAATGATGCTTGAATTTAAAGATTGAGCATTTTTCACAGCTTCGAGAATTTTTTCTTTACCTTTTTTAATTGTTCTGACTGTCGATTCTGGTAGATTAAATTTGTTATTTGGCAAAGAAGTCTTCATTTTTGTATCTAAGTGTTTAATAATGTTAACTTTACATTCCAAAGATAGTGTTTCTTTTCTCGTTTGATGCAGAAGAATTGGTTATACTTTGTTCGGATGACATAGAGTAGTCTCTGAAGTCTGTAGATATGACAAACACATAAATAGCTACAATTTATTTTGTGTTATTTATGCGTCGATTCCTATGCGATACGTCCAAACATCTAAGCTGAAGAATAGTGTGGGAGGAATGAGTAATCAGGAGTTGCGTGGTGCTCAAACAAAAGATGAATTGTCGAGTTTTGAAAATCACGTAACTCTGGGTATCACTGTATTAGTTTATCAATGATTTTCATTTCATTGTTTTTAAGATTTGATGTAGAGCGTAATACATTATTCTGGTGATTTTTGAACTTTGTTTGCCACATTGGTCCGTTTGGGCAGGTAAAGCCAAATTGATTCCCAGCCTGATGCTGCTTTCTTGATGATATTGATTATGCTGTTGAGGTTATTCTGGTTGCTGTCCCTGCCATACCAGACACCTAAGATATTGATGTTGTCTACAATATTGAAGCCAGAGGCATTATTTTTGATGTCATTGTATACTCTGCCTATCGATCTGGATTTCTGTGTGTGGTGAGGGGACCTCCCAGAGATGGTTCAGTAACTCTTCTTTACCATCCCTGGGATCTGAATGCCCACCCACGTGTTTGCCATGCATGGTGACTCGTATGCGGGAAAGAGGGATCCTGGTAGTTGAGGGGCAACATATCGTCCCCAACACATTGCTTTGGACCCTGCTTCGGATAAACGGGAGGCTCAAATCAGGCTTTGTTCGAGTCAATAGGCTGGTCGTTGAGTCATCCTTGGCCTCGGCCTGGAGTCAACCGATCGATGCAGATTGGGCAGACACATTAGACAAGATGTGCACTTCTCGACTGCATTGTGTGGGTGTAGCTCCTGGGAAACCCAGGTGTGACAGTGTATGGGAGTCTCCCATGTGACGGCATTTCCCTGTTGGGCCCCATGGTGGGTGGGGTCACTGGAGCTGAATATAAATTCTTAAATATGGATTGCAAAAACCCAAAACAAGCGACCAAAGAAAAGACCTCCAGCCAACCTGCTTAATACCAAGGGGTTTTTTTCCAGTTGCATGTACTAAGTGTTCTCTTTTTTTGATTCAAAAATTATTCGAATCAACTATCGGGCATTTAAAAAAACTTCAAAAATTGAGGGCGGGATCTACTAGTAGAAACAGCCTGTCCTCAACAAACAACAAAGTTTTTGACAATGAAAACTCTTTGAGACATGGGAATATCGGTCACACCACACGGAAGTTTGAACTCATCATGTGGTGTGGTATCTGAAATTGATCAGATGTCTGAAGATGAATCAGGCATTCAGACTGGCCTCTCAATCCAAGGTGTCACTTCTGTTCGACGCATTTCGATCCATCGAGACGGCAAGTTGATACCCACAAAACATTTAATTCTCACGTTCAACAATCCGGCATTGCCATCCTTCATTACAGCAGGGCATCTGTGCTGTGCAGTTCGTCCGTATATTCCAAACCTGCTGCGCTGCTTTAAATGCCAGCGATTTGGACATTCCCAGACCTCTTGTCGAGGCAAAAGCTCATGTGCACAGTGTGGAACTGAAGGTCACGACAGTACTGAATGTAAAAGTACTCCACACTGTGTGAACTGCAAAGATGCCCATACTGCCCAGTCCCGGAAATGCCATGCACGGCAAAGAGAAAAAGAAATTCAATTTATAAAACCTGTGAAAAACATCATATCCAGAGGCTTGTCGCATGGTTACTCCAAGTGCTCCTATGCAACAAAAGACATTTGCTGCCGTGTTGAAATCTACTAAGACATGTGGGGTTCAAACAGATATTTCTGTATCCCTAAGCGAATCTCTTACCCGCCATGCAAGATGCTTATTGATCCCATCTACACAATCAGAAGAAAAGGAGAACACAAAGAGTAAAACCTCTGTAAGTAAATCAGGGGTAACAACCAGAAATGTGGGTTCTAAAAAAACCACTAAGAACTCACTTAACAAATAGAGAGGGCTTCTTTCACTCTTTGAAGTTTCAAAAAAATGAGAAGTTCAATCTGTGAGAGTGTTTTCTAACATATCTGACGAAGAGCCTAATACGGAAATTACAAAACCAATGTCACCTCCAAAAGAGAGACTCCCTGTTAAATTAAAGAGGGATACCCTCGCAAAGAATGCTGCCTGAAACACGTAATGGATTATAAAATAATCCAATGGAACTGTCGTGGTTTCCGCAACAACTTCTCTGACATTAAACACTTGACATCATCTACCTCATCTCTCTGCGTGTCACTCCAGGAAACACATCTAAAACCTGGAGAAAAAATTTCTTTTAAAAGGATTCGATCTTTGTCGTAAAGATGACGACAGCCACACCCGCGCCAGTGGAGGTGTGGCTGTACTGCTTTCAAACCGCATCCAGTCCTTACCGGTACAAATAACAACAGAGCTGCAAGCTGCGGCAGTCAGGGTTTCAATTGGTGTAACTGTCACAGTTTGTTCCATATACTTGCCACCAGATGTCAGAGTCGATGAAGATGAATTGGATGCCTTGGTTGAACAACTGCCGACTCCATTCCTTTTACTTGGTGATTTCAATGGCCACAATCCAATGTGGGGCAGTCTTGACATAAACCGTCGAGGCAGGGCCATTGAGAGATTTATAGGCAATCACCAACTGTATTTATTTAATACTGGAGAAGTGACATACTTCCATGCCCCAACAAGAACATTCACTGCCATTGACCTATCATTAGCAACCCCGAATCTGTTTTCAGCATTTACATGGGAGGTTGGATCTAATCCACTCTCTAGTGACCACTTCCCAATATTTTTAAAATATCGAGGCAGAGAAAGCTGTGAAACAGCCCGCCCACCACGCTGGAAACTTGAAACGGCAGATTGGCCCGAATTCTTTTCTTTGGCTAACATCACTGAGGAAATGGTCAATACTGCTGGTATCGATGATGCAGTTGAAGCCGTCACATCGAGCATTATTCAGGCAGCTGGAAAAACAATGGGGATAACATCAACCAGGTATCCAAAGCATCCGAAACCATGGTGGGATCAGAATTGCGAGGCAGCATTTAAAAATCAAAAGAAAGCATGGGGGATTTTCAGAAGATACCCCACTGCTAACAATTTGGTTGCTTTTAAAAAAGCAAAGGCAAATGCCAGAAGAATCAGAAGGCAAAGCCAAAGGGATTCTTGGAGGAAGTATGTATCCAGCATAACATCTTCCACCTGCTCAAAAGCAGTCTGGGATAAAATCCATAAAATTAATGGGAAATATGCTTCTCACTCTTTGTCCATGTTGGAAAATAATGGCACAATAATCAGCGATATACAAGGTATTGCTGATTTGTTGGGTGAGACGTTTTTCTCTTCATCCAGCAATATTATGTATACAAAGGATTTTCAGGTTTACAAAGCCCAAAGTGAAAAACAGTACTTAAACTTTCACTCCTCATCTAATGAGGAATATAATGTGCAATTTACCAGAATCGAATTGCATAGAGCGATGTCTCGCTCGGGGAATACTGCTGTAGGGCCGGATAAAATCCACTACAGCATGATTAAAAATCTGTCAGACAATTCCCTCAGTGATCTTCTGAATCTGTTTAACAGAATATGGACAGAACATACTTTTCCAGACTCTTGGAGGCTATCTATCATTATTCCCATACTTAAGCGAGGCAAAGACTGCCAGAATCCCTCTAATTACAGACCAATTTCTGTTACGAGTTGTCTCTGTAAACTGTTTGAGAGAATGGTAAATAGATGTTTGATGTTCCTCTTAGAGGAATAGGAGTACTTTTCACCACATCAGAGTAAATTTCGTAGGAACAGAAGTACGACGGACAATTTAGTAAACCTTGAAACATTCATACGCGAAGCATTTGTAAGACGACAGCACTTAGTGTCTGTGTTTCTCGATATAGAGAAGGCTTATGATCGCTGTTGGCGATACGGAATACTCCGCGATCTGCACCAATTCGGATTGCGGGGTAATTTGCCAATTTTTATAAAAAACTTTCTACGGAATAGAAGATTTCAAGTCAGGATGGGCACAACTTTATCTAGGCTTTACACACAAGAAGAAGGTGTTCCTGAAGGTTGTATTTTGAGTGTGACTCTGTTCCTAATTAAAATTAACAGCATAGCTAAGTGTCTTTCTCCCAGTGTGAAACACTCTCTGTATGTGGACGACTTTCAGATCTGCCAGTCTAGTAATATGAGTTTTATTGAGAGACAACTGCAAACCTTTTTAAATCGCATAGACAATTGGTCCAAGACCAATGGTTTTACTTTTAATGTAAAGAAGACCTCGTGTATCCATTCTTGCCGAAGGGGTGGTTTGCACCTGGATCCCAAAATTTACCTAAATGGACTTAAAATACCAATGGTCTAAGAAGCGAAATTTTTGGGTGTCGTGTTTGACCATAAATTGACATTCTTACCACACTTGCGCAATTTGAAGAGTAGATGTTTAAAATCTCTGAACTTTTTAAAGGTATTATGCTGCTTATTCTGGGGAGCAGACAAATGTTCAATTCTCAGAATTTATAGAGCCCTTGTCTGCTCTCCCCTCGATGTGGGTTGCTGTCCGTGGTAGGGGAACCTCCCAGAGATGGTTTAGTACCTCATTCTTTGTACCATCCTGGGATCTGAACGCCCACCCACGTGTTTGCCGTGCGTGGTGGCCCGTATGCCGGAAAGGGGGATCCTGGTAGTTGAGGGGCAACATAACGTCCCCAACACACTGCTTTGGCCCCTGCTTCGGATAAACGGGAGGCTCAAATCAGGCTCCGTTTGAGTCAATCGGCTGGTCGTTGAGTCATTCTTGACCTCGGCTTGGAGTCAACCGATCGATGCAGACCGGGCAGACACGTCAGGCAAGATGTGCTCTTCTTGACTGCATTGTGAGGGTATAGCTCCTGGGAAACCCTGGTGTGACGGTCTATGGGAGTCTCCCATGTGACGGCATCCCCTTGTTGGACCCCATGGTGGGTGGGGTCACCGGGAGCTGAATATTACTTTTTCAATATGGATTCACTACAATCTAAAACATTAGGTACCAAAGCATCACCACCAAGTGATTTTACTTCCGTTAACCAACCAGCCTACCTTATTGTTCATGCTACGGGAGAAACATCTCTGTCTAAACGTTCCCCCTTTTTGATTCAAAAATTATTTGAATCAACCATTGGGCATCTTAAAAAAATCCAAAAATTGAGGTCAGGAGATTTACTCGTTGAGGCAGCCTCTCCTCAACAATCAGCAAAGCTTTTAAAGACTAAATCTCTAGGAGACATAAATGTCACAATCACACCACACACAAGTTTGAACTCGTCACGTGGTGTGATATCTGAGGTCGATCTGATGTCTGAAGATGAAGCAGACATCCAGATCGGTCTTGCAGATCAAGGTGTCACTGCCGTTCGACGCATCTCCATTCGTCGTGATGGCAAGCTGATACCGACTAAACATTTGATTCTCACTTTCGGAAAGCCAACATTGCCATCATTCGTTACTGCGGGATATCTTCGATGCCCAGTTCGACCATACGTTCCAAATCCGCTGCGTTGTTTCAAATGCCAGCGATTTGGACATTCCCAGACCTCCTGCCGAGGCAAAAGCTTATGTGCACAGTGTGGAACTGAAGGCCACAACAGTACTGAATGTAAAAGTACTCCACACTGTGTGAACTGCCAGGATGCCCATCCAGCCTATTCTCGGAAATGCCCTGCATGGCAAAGAGAAAAAGAAATTCAACGCCTAAAAACAGTTAACAACATACCTTACCCAGAGGCTCGGCGCATGGTCACTCAAAGTGCATCATTACAACAAAAGACATTTGCTTCTGTTTTGAAGTCCACAAAGACATGTGCGGTTCAGACAGAAATTTCCGTTTCACCAAATGAATCTTTTACTCGCCATGCTAGATGCTTGTTAACTCAATCTACAGATACAGAAGTAAAAGAGAATATAAAGAAAAAAACACCCCTACCTAAAGCAGGGATAGTAACCAGAAATGTGGGTTCTAAAAAAGCTAATAAGAACCCACTGAACAAACAAAAATTAAAATCAGCCCTCTCTAAATCTAAAAGATCAGAGACTCAGTCTATGAGTGAGTTCTCTGACTTCTCAGATGAGGAGACTAATAAGGTGGTTACACCACCAAACTCGCCTCCAAAAGGCAAATCGGCTGTAAAACTAAAGAGGGATACTTTTACAAAGAATGCTGCCTCAACCACATAATGGATTATAAAATAATCCAATGGAACTGTCGTGGTTTCCGCAACAACTTTTCTGACGTTAAACATTTGACATCATCTACCACATCTCTCTGCGTGGCACTCCAGGAAACACATCTAAAACCTGGAGAAAAAATTACTTTAAAAGGATTTAATCTTTACCGTAAGGATGATGATAGCCACACTCGCGCCAGTGGAGGTGTGGCTGTACTGGTTTCAAATTGCATCCCTTCCTTACCGGTACAAATAACAACAGAGCTGCAAGCTGTGGCAGTCAGAATTTCAATTGGAGTAACTGTCACAGTTTGTTCCATATACTTGCCACCAGATGTCAGAGTCAATGAGGATGAATTGGATGACTTGGTTGAACAACTGCCAACTCCGTTTATTCTACTTGGTGATTTCAATGGCCACAATCCAATGTGGGGCAGTCACGACATCAATTGTCGAGGCAGAGCCATTGAAAGATTCATAGGTAATCACCAACTGTATTTATTTAATACTGGAGAAGTGACATACTTCCACGCCCCAACAAGAACATTTACTGCCATTGATTTGACATTAGCTAGTCCAAATCTGTTTTCAGCGTTTACATGGGAGGTTGGATCTAATCCACTTTCCAGTGACCACTTTCCAATATTTTTAAAATATAGAGGCAGAGGAAGCTGTGAAACAGCCCGTCCACCACGCTGGAAATTTGAAACGGCAGATTGGCCTGCATTTTCCTCTTTGGCTAACATCACTGAGGAAATGGTCAATACTGCCGATATCAATGATGCAGTAGAAGTTGTCACTTCCAGTATTATTCAGGCAGCCGAAAAAACAATGGGGAAAACGTCAACCAGATATCCAAAACATCCGAAACCATGGTGGGATCAGAATTGTGAGGCAGCATTTAAAAAACAAAAGAAAGCATGGGGGATTTTCAGAAGATACCCCACTGCTGAGAATTTGATAGCTTTTAAAAAAGCAAAGGCAAATGCCAGAAAAATAAGGAGGCAAAGCCAAAGGGATTCCTGGAGGAAGTATGTTTCTAGCATAACATCTTCCACCAGCTCAAAAGCAGTCTGGGATAAAATCCATAAAATTAATGGGAAATATGCTTCTCACTCTCTGTCCATGCTGGAAAATAATGGCACAATAATCAGTGACATAAAAGGTATTGCTGATTTGTTGGGTGAAACATTTTCGTCTTCATCCAGCAATATTATGTATACAACAAATTTCCAGGCTTATAAAGTCCAAAGTGAAAAACAATATCTAAACTTCCACTCTCCATCTAATGAGGAATATAATGTGCCATTCAGCAGAATAGAACTATGTACAGCAATCTCTCGCTCGGGGAATACTGCTGTAGGGCCGGATAAAATCCATTACAGCATGATTAAAAATCTGTCAGACAATTCCCTTAGTAACCTTCTGAATCTGTTCAACAGAATATGGACAGAACATACTTTTCCTGACTCTTGGAGGCTATCTATCATAATTCCCATTCCCAAGCCAGGTAAAGACTGCAAGAATCCCTCTAATTATAGACCAATTTCTCTGACTAGTTGTCTCTGCAAACTTTTCGAGAGAATGGTAAACAGACGCCTGATGTTCCTCCTAGAGGAAAAGAACTACTTTTCACCACATCAGAGTGGATTTCGTAGGAACAGAAGTACCACAGACAATCTAGTAAACCTTGAAACATCTATACGCGAAGCGTTTGTAAGACGACAGCACTTAGTGTCTGTGTTTTTCGATATAGAGAAGGCTTATGATCGCTGCTGGCGATATGGAATACTCCGTGATCTGCATGAATTTGGACTGCGGGGTAATCTGCCAATTTTTATAAAAAACTTTTTGCAGAATCGAAGATTCCAAGTTAGGATGGGCAACACTTTGTCTAGGCCTTTCACACAAGAAGAGGGTGTTCCTCAAGGTTCTATTCTGAGTGTGACTCTGTTCCTAATCAAAATTAATAGCATAGCTAAGTGTCTTCCTCCCAGTGTGAAACACTCCTTGTATGTGGATGACTTTCAGATCTCCTGTCAGTCTACTAACATGAGTTTTATTGAAAGACAACTGCAAACCTCCCTAAATCGCATAGACAATTGGTCCAAGACCAATGGTTTTACTTTTAATGCAGAGAAGACCTCGTGCATTCACTTTTGCCGAAGGCGTGGTTTGCACCTGGACCCTGAAATTCACCTAAATGGGGTTAAAATCCCAATGGTCAATGAAGCAAAATTTTTGGGTGTCGTGTTTGACCATAAATTGACGTTCTTACCACACTTGCGCAATTTGAAGAGTAGATGTTTAAAATCTCTGAACCTTTTAAAGGTATTATGCTGCTCATCCTGGGGAGCAGACAAATGTTCGATGCTCAGGATATATAGAGCCCTTGTTCGCTCTAAGCTGGATTATGGATGTGTTGTGTATGGCTCTGCGCGAGAATCTACTCTTCGGATGCTGGATCCAATCCACCATCAAGCATTGCGTTTGTGCACTGGTGCATTTCGAACTTCTCCTGTTCAAAGTTTGTACGTGGATGCTTATGAGCCTCCACTATCTCTCAGGAGAGAGCAGTTGTCTTTGTTCTATTACATTAAACAGAAATCTCTGGCTAAACCTTCAGTTTATTGTAGAGTATCAGATACTCAGCTGAAAAGATTATTTACAGCTCGCCCAAGTTGTGTCCCTACATTTGACATTAGAATGGAGAATGTAAGCAGCACGATTGACCTGGACACAAGCAACATTTCACAGGCTGAGGTCAATAATATATCACTTTGGTCAACTCCTGTGATAAATGTTGACATTAGCTTAAAGCAGTTTCCTAAGGAATCCACCCTGGACTACATCTATAGGCAGCACTTTGCAGAAATTCAACACCACGACAGGAATTTAATTCTTATTTATACTGATGGATCGAAATCGGTTGATTACGTTGGCTCAGCCTTTGTCTGCCAGGATGAGATCGTGGCAGAACAAATTGCATCGAATTCTTTCATCTTTACTGCAGAGTTGCAGGCTATTTATCTAGCCTTAAAATATATAATTAGTAAAGGTCATCGTCGCTGTGTTATTTACACTGACTCAGTTAGTGCACTTCAGGCTTTGATCTCACATGAACCTAGTTCTCACTCTATAGTGATTAAAATTCGCAAACTGTTTTGCCATCTTATTGCAAGTAATATTTTTGTAAAATTTTGTTGGGTCCCAGGCCATGTAGGTATAAAAGGGAATGAAGCAGCTGATGCAGCTGCAAAGTCAGCAAGTCCTTCTCAGCATACAATGTTTATTGAAGGAGGTGACTTGAAGCTGGTTGTTAAAAAACGACTAGCAGAGAGATGGCAAAATGTGTGGAACGAACAAGTCCACAATAAACTTTACGAGATCAAACCTATAATAGAAAATTGGACACACAAGAAACAGTATGATAGGAGATCTGAAGTCATTCTTACTCGTCTGAGAATTGGACATACTCGGCTTACTCATCAATACCTTTTGAAGGGTGATGACCAGCCAGTATGCCAGTATTGCATGTGTACTTTAAGTGTTAAACATATACTTTGCAACTGTGTTGCTTTTGACCAGAGTCGCAGACAGCATTTTGGAAATGCAACTTTGAGAGAGATTTTGGGCCAGAGGCCAAATCTTGATAAGATACTGAACTTTTTGAAAGTTATAAATATTAATAGAGAGATTTAAGTTAACTAATTTATTTATTTATTTATTTATTTATTATATATTTATATTTGTGTTGTTCTGTTTGTTTGTGTTTTTGTGTTGTATTGACGCCTTGTGATATATATATTTAGCTTTGTTTAATTTTACCATTTGTCATGGCGCAGCATAGCCTGTATGGCTCTTGTGCCAAAAAACTAGAACTAACTAACTAACATATTTCTAAAGTAATAGTTTTTTGGCGGGTTTTGGCGGTTATATCGATAGAAATGCAAATCTCAAAATTAAAACTGAAATACATCATCACGAATTTTGTTAACAATTCGTCGCGTTTCATTTTTTTTATTGAAAAGGAGGGCACACCTTGTCTTTGAAATGAGTCTCTTTCAAGGCAATCATTCGATTAAGGCAGTATTTATTTTTGTTTCTTACAGGGAGATTGTTGAGAAGTTTGATACAAGACCAGGAAATGTTTGTTTTAAAGATTTCGTTTATCTAGTTGTGAACACTATTAGCTGTGACACATTCAAAAAAGGTATGGAAGATTTTTTCGTTACTGCTGCAGCGAGGACATCTGGTGCTGAGCATGTGACAGTATATGTGGAGGTAGTCTTTGGTCATCACAATGTTGTTTAGAATCCACCAGGTAGTTTCCTTCCATTCGGCAGGGATTTCGTGTTGTACGAAGTGTCGTACCAATTA